>NC_092438.1:2440744-2754420 GCF_036169615.1 Heliangelus exortis | reverse complement strand
GTTTGCTGGGTCACAGCTTTTGCTAGTACAGTTTGGCTCTGAGAAGCCTTTGGTTTCAGTGAACATCTCCAAGTTGTGTCTTAGTCTCTTGACCCGGCATACTTTGGCATCTTTTGCAGCAGAAATGCTCTGTCTTCTAGGAAATCTCCAAGTAATTTCTTCTTTCCCGTTTCATCCCTAGGGGCAAGACTATATAGTCTTGCTGACAGACATCACAGTGCTATTGGCAGACAGCTGCAGTGTAAATGGGCAGAAGAGCTGAAGAACAGTGGATTTCATATCACCCTAAGTTTAGGGATCTGGTAAGTTTAGGATAGTCATCTACACTGCTATAGCCAGGACAGAAACCACTCCAGATCCATCATACCCTGAGAGCAGTGTCTGAATTGCAGCTGCTTGCTTAGGCTGTGCTAACTATTTGCCACTTTAAGTTAGATAAGATGAATTTCACCCTAGATTAATATCTAAAACATGAATCTCACATATTTTTTAAAAAGCAGACCTGGCTCTGTTTTGATCTTTGAGTTTATATTGAAATCTAATGATGCTTTGCTCTGGGGGGCTACAGGAATGGAAAGGGAAATTCCGTGTTTTCTGGTATTTTCTCTTTTTCTGTGCCAGCCAGCAAAGGTAAGGAAGCCTTGGAGATCTGGATGTTTGTCACGGAGTGCTTGTTACTGGGAGACAAATCCTCTCTTGGATATTCTTCTCTTGGTGCAGCTGAAGAATATTGTGTCTCTTTCAGTGCTGGCAGTAAGGAAACACTGAGGAGCACTCTAAATAGATCAGACTCTTCAGACATTGTCCTTGAAAGCAGGCTGCTTGTTAGAGTCTATCTTAACAATCAGAGCTCTGTGTTGTCAGAGTGACTGCACATTTATTTCAGCAATTGGTAGCTTAGCTAGTTTGGAAATCCCTAAGACTGAAGTGGGTTCTGAGTGTGAGAAATGCTTTTGAATTTGAGATTGGGAATAGCTTTTCAGGTAGAGCAGGGATTTCAGAATGATGTTCTTATGTGTTTCCTGAAATTGGTGTAATATACTCTTAATCTCCCTTTAATGCCCTAAATAATATCAACTGGCCATGTGGGGCATGGGGCCTCTTGCCAAGGAGCCTGCTGGGAGTTGCAATGGGTTGGTTCTGGTGCTGACCTCCTTTTCTATGCTGAGACCTGCTGAGACCTACTTTCTGGTCCTTCTCAGTGTGTGCAGCACCCATCTCTACTACCCAAGGTAACTGGTTCTTTGGAATAAAATCAGAATATCTACACATTTAAAAAATAATGTATAGGAAGTTATAATGTCCTGGAGGAGGATCAGTAAAAAAAATAGTAACCTATAAGAGTGCTTAAAAACAGTTGGGAGACAAAAATACCATCTGTGAATGTCTTAAGCTGCAAAAGGAATCCAAGTGAAAAAGTTTTACAGTGAGTGGTCAGATTTGTGTGGGTTGTAAGTTGGCATCCTTACTCTGCCAAGAAAGGGAAGGTTATGCTTACATCAGGCATCCCCATCAGATGGGGACCAGGACCACTCTGGTGCCATTGCTCAGTTCAGAGTAGAAGAGGGATATGTACTGAAAGATGTGGCTTTGCAGCCCCTTGAGGTTTTCTTTCTACCTCCCAGAAAAGAGTTGAAGTAATGAATGTGTGCCCTTTTCCAAATGAGCTCAGTAAAGTTTGTTCACAGGAATTCAAACCTCAGGTGAATAACTCTTGTTCTGCCCAGGAAAGAACAAAGCAAAAATAACCCAGGGAATGTGTCCTCCTGGAACACAGGAGAGGGAACAGCTTCCCTGGGAACCACTGCCCTTGTAGCAAAGAAGGTTTTACTGTCTGGTGTTCAACAGGGACAGCAAATGCCAGCGTGCAACACGTTTCAGTGGGCAGGGTGAAAAATGCCTGCATCAGATGGAGCTGTGGTTCTGGGGATTTGTTTAATCCTGTTTCTATTTCCAGTGATTCTAATGAAAGAAATGCTATTTTCTAGAAGCATGAGTTGGATGTGTTAAACCTGAACTTGGCAGAGAGGGGCAGGACACCAGGGAGAAGTAAATGAGAAGAATTTATTTCTCAGAAAGTGGAGGGTGTGAGGGAAATCCCTGTATCTCTGGACTAAATTTTGAAAGACACAAACCTCAGCTCATCCTGAAGCTTTTTTCAGTACCAGTTACTTTCAGCAGAGCTGTTTGTCAGAAATGGAAATGGATTAGTACAATTTAAAATAGATATGCCACAAGTCTCTGTAAAACATCTGCCTTGTGTTTACATCATGAATTAGCAAAGATGAGCTTGAAAGAAATGTAATAAATTATTCAAAAAACTTCTATGCTTTTGAAATGCTAACAAGTCAAATCCTTCGAGACTTCTTGATCAGATAATGGTGGATCATGCAGTAAATCTAATTGGTTATGTCCAGTCCTGAGTTATCAGATTTACTAGTTTGGCCAAAAGAACTTAAACAGGGCAGATAACATGAATGCTATATATAAGTGAAATCATGCCAAATTATCTTTAATTAAAACAAATTTTACAGAACACAGAACTCTACCCAAATTCTTTGCAGTTTTTTTTTTTTTTTTAACCAGACATCCAGACATCTGCTCAGCAGCAGTGCTCATAGTTTCCTTCTCACTTTTTGAGTGCCCATCTTGAGACTGTAAGTGCCCCAGTTTATTGAGTTGATGCCTGGGACTTTCTGAGAGACAGATTTCTTTTAGCACAAGTATACAGCCACAATAAAGACTAAAAATTCAAATGGAGTTTGAATTTGTTTCTAACCTAAGTATTAGCATGATATATGTGCTAAAGTACTTGGCTTCAGCAACATTGTGTGGGGGAGAAATAAGCTTGGTGTGGGACCCATATACCTAAGAATCTACATACATCCTTGAACACTGCTCACTGGCCTGTGAATCACATTCTTCATAATAGAAAAGTACTTGTATGTGTATGTACTCACTGAGTAGAGCTGACTTCACTGAGTTACAGACAAAAGCAGCAGCAGAAGTCCTGCTCTGCACTACATGGGTTCTGTCCTCTCTTCAGCAGCCACTTCAGGGTGCACCTTCCTGCCAAAGCTCTTCATGGAGAAGGCTGTGAGTAGTGCTATTGGGGAAATCCCCAACCATGGGTTTTCAAGGAATTTGTGTATGCTGCACGAGGCCCACAAGGATATTTGTTTTCCCTGGAATATTTTTCCTGCTGAGAAGGATGTGTAAAATAGGGTGATTGTTTCTAGAGCTGTTGGATTGCTCAGCAGGCTTCCTTCAAAGTCTTGAGCTGTGTGGGTGGTCTGAAGCCAGCAGAGCCTGGCAAAGGCATTCCTGGCACTGTTCAGCAGTTGGTTCTTTCTTATTTAGTGCCTTTTTCTTCCCATCTCTTTCCCAAACCTTTGGGACAGACAGACAGAGATGAAAGAGCACCCAGATTTTAGCTGGGGCACAAATGTTGGGTAGGTGACCCTGTTGTGGTTTCTCTGTCCCCAGGACAGGCTGAGCAGTGGATGGGCAGGTGAGCTTGGGCTGCAGGGAGGGAAATGGGGGGCTCACCAGACCCACCCTTTCTGCTGGGACAATTATTACTGCTTACTTTCTCTAGGCATCCCAGGGGGAAGCTTTAGTTCTTTCCCTTCTAAAGCAAATAGCAATGAACAGTGCTTAAGAGCCTCTTCTATGCTTGTGAATACTCTTTATGGGATCCTCTGACTATCTCTGTGGAAAGAAATAATAAAGCTTGGACAGTAAAAGCATTCCCCTTTGGAAATGTGTTTCCCAATGCTTGACCTGCATTGGTTTGCTATACATTTACCAAGTGAACAAATTCTGTTACCAGGTGTAGCAACCCTTGTTATTTGGGAGCCCATTGCTCTTTTCCCATTGCTTGGTGAAGGGGAAGGATGAACAGCCCAGACTTGTCTGGATGGCAAACATTCAGTGTTGGAGAATAAGAGCCAAGGAGAAGTTGCTGTCCTTTTCCCTGGGTGGCCACCCTGCTGGCTACAGAGGTCAGGACTTTTTAGTGTCTTGGGAACAGAGGTGGGGGAAATACCACAGCTACACCCAGAAACTCTGCTTTCCTCCTTTACCACTCTTTGTCCAGGCCTTTTGGCAGAGGTTGTATTGCTCTTGTAAACAATAGAGAAATTAGGATTAAAAACTGAATTACAGAGGAGCATTTGGACGTTCAGAAAGCTTTGTTTAAATGAGTACTTGGTGCTAAATTACCGACTCCTTAAAAAGCTTTGATATGAGGAATAGGGTGTTGGGAGGAAATGGGGTTTTGGTGTAGAGAGAGGTTTCTACTGGCAATGCCCATTGCTGGGGGAGGTGTGGCAGTCCAATAGCCACTTTATCTGGCTGTGAAGCTTTGCCAGCTCTGACAAAGATGGCAGAGCCAGGCTGTCCCTCTGCCTCTGGTGTTAAGCCCTCATCTGCAGGTGCAGTAGAGTCCCTCCAGGATCTGGATGCTGTTTCTGAGCTCCTGCTGTGGTGGCTTTGCCTGAAGTTAAAACCTTGGAACTGGTGTAATCCAAGGGTGGTAAAGAAAATTGCTGCTGGGTTAGTGTACAATTGGTGTGATAAGAGCATCTTGGCCTGGATAAGTCCTTTCTTGGGAGATGATAGGACAGTGCCTGATCCTGTATGCAAAAAGGAGGGGGAATATGAACCAAGAACAATTTCTATGGTATGTCTCTGTCCCCAGGGAAGAGGCTCTGCAAAGACAGCAGTGAGCAGCACGGAGAACTAAGAGCTTGTGTGTAAACAGAATAATGTTAATGAGACAGGCAGAGAGAGGCTGGAGTGGTTTAAGACAGGCCAGGGTGTTAAAGGCAAATATTGTGATGAGTGCTAATGGAGCACAGGGAGTGCTCCAGCACAGCCCATGCTTAGGAGCAAACACAGACGTGTGGAGTGGTCTGAAGTTCCACCTGAGTTTTTGGAGACAGGTTTGGATAACTAGAGAGGAACAAACCTACTGGTATGCTGCCCTGAGGTGGGTATGCTCAAAGGTGGTGTGCAATCCTCCAGGGTCCCTGTTGCTCTGCTGCACAGTGCTGTGTGGATTTGATGGGAGCACTGGGTGAGTGTGAAGGGAACACAGCCTGAACCCTTGGTTTGCTCTGGGTGAAAGGCTTGTTCTGGGTGCAGCAGTGTGCTTGTGGCTGTACCAGGGCCAGACCTGCCACTGAGGCAACCTCCTGCTGCATCCTCCTGTGGCTGTGAGCCATGGGGCCCTGGTTCTGACCTGTAATATACTGGTGTTCAGCACATGGACAGGTTTTTGGCATAAAATGAATTGTTGGGGTTTTTTTGTTGTTGGTTTTTTTTTAAATGTGGCTAGAGATGAGTTTGGTATTTGGACACAGCTGGAAGAACAGGAGTAAAAAGGTCACACCTGAAGCACTCCTTTGTGAAGGAACAGACAAGATAGATGCCAAAATTGACCAGAGTGTTCTATCCCATACACCTCATACTCAGTATAAATTTGAGGGATCACAAGGGTCAAACCCCTTCCTTCTTCACCTGTCCCTGTTTGCTTTGGCATCCTGGGAGGATTCTGTCCATTCCTCTGCCTGTGGTCCTGATCCGTGCCAGCCCATATCTGTGTGTTCCTGCTTCCAGATCCCAGCTCCTGCTGACTCTGGGAGTTCAGCCTGGACTTTCCCAGGGCTGCCCTGCAGCCTCGGTGGTGACCTGAGAGTTACTGGGGGGAAAGAGGGGAGGAACGTGGTATCAATTTTCCTGTATATTTTTATATATTTTGTAATTTTTTCCTATTTACCATTACTGTTTCATCAAAGCTGTGTAGTTTAGTTTCCAACCCATAAGTCTCTGTCCCTTATTCTCTCTCTCCTTTCTTTATCAGGGAGAGGAGGGGGATTAATAGAGAACATCTGTCATTGGGTTTAATTGCTGGGCCAGTGTTAAACCCTGACACTTCTGATAAAGCATGAATGCTTATAGGGATAGCTAATGATGCACAGCAGGGGAGAAAATGGGCTTGGGTGTGTTTCAGTGGTGTCTTTCACATGTCAACCAAAGAGAAAAAGCTGGTCCCCTGCCTCCCCAGCAAGTCATGGTTAAACGTTGGCCATCTGCAAGGGAATCGCAGGCTAGTGAGTACTGGCAGATGTTTATTAAGTTTTTTGATTGTGCCCTTTCCACTTAATTAAAAATCTGCCAGGTTGCAAACCTCTGCTGCTCCTTTTGTGCTTCTGTTGGGGAGATGTTTGTGTTTTGCCATAGTGAATTCTCAGAGTGTAGAGTAATGCTGCAGTCTGGGGTGTGATGGACTGTTGAAGTTTTGAATTAGTGACTGAATATTACATTAAAGTGGCCTAGTAGAGCTGAATATTCCCACTCCTTTGGGTGGAGATGTTGGTCAGGAAGGATTGCCTGTAGGTATACTTTTGCTTTGTCTGTGAAAAAGATTGTGAAATGTTTTTATCTTAGGGCAAGAGAGGCCTTTTGCAGGAGTTGGAGTGGCCGCAGAAAGCTTGAGGTGCTGCAGAAGGATGTGATGGCCATTTAGTAGTGGAAGGTCTCCAGTAGTTGTCTGTGGGGTGCTTTAGGCTGGGTTTAAACCTCTGTGGGCAATTGGACAGATCTTTGAAGCCTGATGGGATTGATCTAACTTCAAAGGAACCTGGCAGAACTGTTGGAGATCAGTAGTAAGGTGACATGGAGCTGACCTCTGGGGACATGGCTGAAGTGCCAACTGCAGCATTTCTGAATGCAACTCTCCTAATCAAGAGGTGGTTTTGTTTTACAGCCCTGGGTGGTGTGAGAACCTTGTGATTTGCTGCTGCCTCGGTTTTTAACTACTCAAAATTGCAGGTGTGGCAGATCTTACTTTATATGTGGTGTGAAAAGAATTAAAAAATCTTCAGGCTTCTAATAGGAAAAGATGCTGGTCCAAATCTTTTACCTAAGTGCAAATCAGTGCACTCTTTGGCAATCTAAACTTCTAACTTCTAAACTTCTAGCTAAGTTATCTTTACCAGCTGACTAATCCACAAACAGAAAAACTCTGGAAGATAAGGCATTAGGCACTGGCAAAGTATTAGTTCACCAAGGCCACTTCCAAACCACATTGCAGTCTTTCATAAGATACCTCATTGTTTCAGTAAGGTTCACTCAGGCACACACAGAGCAAATGAAACCTTTTGCTTGTTGCAATGAATGGAAGGGCAGCTCTCTCTGGGGTGATACCTATAGAAAAATTGCTGAACACATTGCAGTAAAACATAAAATGTGTAATTCTTTAATGGTCTAAAACAATGCTCAAATGGAATTGCCCACCCTTCTCCCACATCAGAGATATTCAGAAATATTTAAATCACTGCTGGTGATTTAAAAGGAAAACGACTGGAATTTTGTAGACTTGAATTTTCAACAGTAGATGCCACTCCAAGTGCTAAAGATCATAACTGGGTGTGTAGTGGGTTATCTTGAATGTGTATGTATATTCCTGAAAACCTGTCTGGCCCCATCTTGGGGTTGCAATTTTTACTTACCTCCCATTTTTATATGGCTATGGAACCATACCAAAAATCCACCTTTGACCTGTTTCAGGCAGTGATTAGCAGGCAGGTAAGAGTCATTAGCTGCTGCTTTTGTTGCTTGTATTGCCAAGGAA
Organism: Heliangelus exortis; assembly: GCF_036169615.1. Lineage (NCBI taxonomy): Eukaryota > Metazoa > Chordata > Aves > Apodiformes > Trochilidae > Heliangelus > Heliangelus exortis. The sequence continues at coordinate 2,746,781 of NC_092438.1, read as the reverse complement.
TGGATTACCAAATCCATCCACTATCAGCAAATGAAGGCAGTGTTTCTCTTTAAAGCTCTGTGGTGATTGCTCAGGCATTACACATTCAGTGCTCTTTGGAAAGGTGCATTTGCAGGAGTGAACTTTCCCATCTTTATCACAGATTTTGCTGTTTTCCACTGGAATCCAGTGCTTTGATCCTCTCTACATGTAGGTGTAGCCATAGAAGGAGCAGTGTGTATGCATGTATGCAGTAAATATGCTTTTTTCCCCGTGTCTATTCGTTTTGCATATAGCCACATAGCCACACTGCTCTCATTTTGCTATTCCATATTATATTTCATTTTCCCCCAGATCCTGGCAAAAATTGTTTTGGGATTTTTTTCTCATTTGTTTCCTCCTTCAGACACAGTAATTTTCCCTTGTCCCAGGATCTATATTATTGATCTGGCATGGTCCACTTCACTCTGGCAAATGTTTCTATTCCAGTTCCAATTGGATTGACTTTGGTTTGCTGGCCAATTTGAGAGCTGGCAAGCTCCTAAGTGACTCCTGGTGTCTGTGCAATACAGTGAAAAGCCAGATTCAGCTGTAATGATTCTGAAGGGGGCTGTTTATTAAGACCACTTGGTGTTCAGAGAATCTTGTATTACTCTCTGACTTTCTAGCCCTCAGGCAAATTGAATTTTTGGCTATTGTCAGTCTCCCATAGTTTCCTTTGCCTGATATGGGTCCTGGGGACTCCTTAGGTTACACAACCTACTTTGTGTCCTTAGAGCAAGAGCTTAGACAGAAATTCAAGAAAAAACTTTGACTATAACTATATAAAACAATTTTGAAATTCTTACATAAGGTCCATTTGTACCAATAAAGTATTTCCTACACAAAACATTTGCCTTTTTCTCTTAAGAATGCTACTGCACTTAGTGATACTCATAGCAATGGTGGTGTGGTTGGGCCCTTCCCAGGTCAGCCAGCACTGCAGAGCAGGAACAGGACAAAGCAGTTCTCAGCACACCACTGAGAAACAGCCCTGTGCTTTGAGCCACTGAGTAGCTTTAATTTCTGCTCCCAAGTTGCCTTTTTGGGGTTTTCCCTCTGAATTTCCACTCTTTTTAGCTTAACTGGTAGTGTGTTTCCTTTACAGAATGGAAAACCTGACTTTGTTTCCCTGTCCTGAAGATGTGCAGCTCTGTTGCAGGAGCTACATCCAGGCACCATCATCCCAAAGAACCTGCAAGTAGGGTCCACTGAACTTGTCTGTGTGTGTTTTCAAGGAGAGGCACCAAGATCAAAGTCTCAGAAAACCATTTGATCTTTCAGCTGTAAACAACTATTAAAAGAGAACATGTGCTATATTTAATTACTATCACTTGAGGTACTTGTATCCGAACTCTGACAAGCTGGTTGAGCTTGCCTATTTCTTAAGGGGGAAAGAAAGGAGATGGGCATTGTGAAAAAAGACCAGTGAAAAAGGTAGGAGAGCTTAAGCAAATTTATCCTTTAGCCCTTTTAGCTTTTTGGTTGAACTGCTAGAGGACAAGTGGGGTGTTGGTTTTGCTGTGGGAGTGTACCTACAGGTGCTTACTCCCCGATTCTCATACCCACTGTCTCTTTGTCAAAAATTGACATCCAGGAGGCTGTTGTCAGTGACTCCTTTTTCTCAGAAGCTTTCTTTGAAATGCACCCTTCCCACAACAAAGCAGTCAGATGGCTAAATCTGAAAAGTAGTTCTCAGTTTTATAGTTAAGTATCAAAAAGACCTTGCTTTGCTTCCCTATTCCCCACTCAAACCTTGAAAAAGAGGAACTGGTGAGATCAGCTCACCAATACTGCAGGAGGTTTGCAGTGAAGGTGGCATCAGACAGGCCTAGCAGAGCTTTTGTTTTTGTTGAATCATCAGCATATCAATCCTTGACTTTCATGGAATTATCTGTATGCTGAAGCTCACATCTGTGTGTACATTTTAGAGCATTTCTCAGATATCAAAATTCAGTAGAAAGCACTAGATTTGTGTGAAATATTGAGTCATTACTGTAGTGAAGAGTAATTATCTACGTTACTGGGTAACTGATCAATCTGAAATATTTCCGGTAGCTGGGAGCATTGAAAAAAATACAGGCAACCAGATAAAGATCCAAAACAACAAATGCTCTTATATTTCTCATCAGGAGAGGTGCTGGGTTATTCACTGGGTTTATATCAACCAAATTTACAAGACTCAAGTTTGGCAAATTCTGCCTCTGTTTGATAGTCTTGTAAAGTAAGTGGTTGGGGTAAATTACATCCTTAGAAAACTCTTTTTTCTTCTTCATTTCCCCCCCTCCAAAACTACTTAGATATGATTTTGTTCCAAAGCAGTGATGCATAACCATGAAATGGCTTTGTCCTTTATCACTCCAGCATAGGAGAAGATAAACTGAACAGACCTGTTTATTCATTTTGGAGGAAAAACAAAATTAAAAGGCTTCTGTGTATTGTGGTAATGTAATTCTTAATCAGTGACAGTGGGTTAAACAGAGATTTATGGGTTTTTAACTTGTAAGATTAATGGCTACATACATTGATGTTGTCAAAATGACAGTATTATGGTCACGTACCTCATGGAACAGATAGTAACCTCCTGCCAGACACATCCTTAAGGAAATGCAATTATTGCTGCACGTTTTACAGTGCTTAACTTTTTTTCTCTTGGTAAGTGACAACAGAATAGGTTTTGAACATAAATTAATCTTTCTAGATGAGCTGTTAACCCTTCATGCTTTGCAGCCACTTTTATTAACTCAATGCCTGCATACTGTTTTCTGGGGTGGCCCTGGCAAATAAAATAAAGCCGTGCCAGAGGTACCATCTGGCTGTTCTCTGGAGCACTCTGCTCTAACAGCCACACAGAGGATCAGATCTTCAATGTGACTGTCTCAGATTGGACTTTATTACCCTAGCAGTCACTGACATTGTACTTGGCAACACAACTTTTCAGATTTTTATATATGTGCACACAGAAGCATGTACTTATATATGCACAAACACATAGGTAAAGCATAGGGGTAAGCTTCTGCCTCTGCAGTGTAGTTCCAGTAGGTAGCCAGCAAATGCAGATTTGGGGGAATCTATGCTCTAGCTGTGGCTATTTCAAGGACAGCAAAGTTATGGTGACATCTGGTTATGTGAGATTACAAGATTATCTGATTGCCTGTGTCCCAAGAGCTGGGTGAGGTGCCAGGTCTGGGACGTGGTCCAGGCTGAGAGCTGCCATCAGTGTCACTGCCCTGGTGGATAGCTGAGATGTCCCATGCTCACTTCTGGATCTCTCACCTTGTGCTGGGCTGCAAGCCATGCTGCCAGCACGGTCTCTTCTTGAGGCTGAAATTTGATTAATTTTGTAAATTGTATGTGAAATGTGGTAAAGGGACATGAAGAAGTTTTAGTGGAGGTTTAGATATCCCAAGTGATACCTTAAAGGTCAGCCAGAGAACAAGAGGGCATCCAGTGCTAATGCCAGAGTGCTTGGTCCCTGATGCTGATGAGGACCACTATGCTGTCCTCTGTTTCTGAGCTGATTTAACCTTCTCATGTTTCTGCTTCTCCTGTTGCTATAACTCCTGAATACTTGAAGTGCATCACTTTGTTTTCAGGCCATTTATTTTTTTGGGAATGATCAAATTCATTTCAGCAGCCATTAAAGTATTTCCAAATAATAGCCTGGTACTGGCAAAGGAAATGTAATGAGAAATAAGAGTGTGTTTGTCCAGAAGAATTTCCAGCATGTGTTGAAATTTTTTAATATTTATATATCTCATCAGCAGTCTGTCAGTGAGTTCCCATGTTGGGAACCAGACTCAACTCCATAAGTAGGTCATCAAAATGTTATAACTTATGGGGAAATCTGCTGAGAAAACGCAGCCAAAAATGTCAGGGATAAGTACTGGAATGCCTTAAAGGTTCTGTGGAGCCAGGAAGCAAAGCCACTGATGGTTGAGAGACTTATTTAGCATAACTTCCTGCCTCTTTTTCATGTCTATGGTACTTACCTCTCAGAAGTGAAATACTTGTGTGTGAAGGAAACAGTAGGGTCCTAAAAATCCCTCTAAAAGGTAAGAAGCATGTTCAAGGTTACCTGAGGAGTCAATGGAAGTGCTGGGCACTGTGGCTGAAGAACAAAATCCTCATGGGACCATTAAGCTGGTATTCCTTCACCATTTTACATGTAGGAATTTGCAGGAATCCTACAGGGAATTTGCTCCAGTTACTGACACCTGCCAAACTCCCTGCAGAAAGCACCTTTTTGCTGTGTGAATTGTTCTCCCCATGAACTCAGTACCAATTAAGGTGAAACAGTTGTTCTTGGGCCTGAACAAGCTCATGTTGTGCCCAGAAACAGAATGGCTTTTGTAAAGCAAGAGTGGGAATTGCATACTCAGCTGTGTTTGGATGGTGGACAGTTCCCTAGGGACAAGAGGTCTCCTGCAATCTTTGTTGCCTTTGGTGAGGGGAGGGGGAAGGTACAGCATGCTCAGTGTTCTTACATGCTATGAAAACTTAGGGCTACTTTTTAATGCATTTGAGGTTTTGAAATTACCCCATGAACTTGTTGAAACTGCAATTGGTCTCCTTGAGTCTCTTTGTACACAAATAAGCGATTTCCTTGTAAGCAATGCTTTAAGATGGCAAGAAATGATATATCATATTTTTTTTTTCCTTGAATGTTGTGTTTGTTCATGACCCTGTCCTCCCAGGGATTTCAGTAGGGTAGGAACTCTTTACCAGTGTGTTAATAGCTATTTTGGAAAAGTCCATCAAGTCCTGGTTTGGGTTTTTGCAGACGTGACTCCATTTTCCCAGGCTCTACTCATCTCTCCATTTGTAACTGCTCTAAGTGTTTCATATTCCTCTTTCACATACATTCAGCGCAAAAAGCAAAGTATAAAGTCTTTGACTTTTCTCAGTTAATGACCTGGTTTGTGGCAGATTGAGGCCCTGTCCTCTGGAGCCAGCTGCTTGTTTCAGAGCAGAAGACAGGAAGGTAACAAGGCCAGCATGACCTACATTGCTGCCCTGGATGCTGGTATGTGTTCCCTGGAAATACACAGACTGCTTTTTCCTGAATCTTTAAACCATTGGGAAAAAAAGCAACTTCTTCCTCTACAGCTGGACTACAGAGTCAAGTGTGCTTGCTACAGAAACACCTCTCAGATGAGGTGCTAGCAGCCTCTTGTGTTGATGGAGCCATGGTCACCTGGGTCCAGCTTTGTCAGGTGCCCCTGCGTTCAGGGCACACTTTGTGGTTTCCTGAGGGTGGGCAGGGGTCTTCTGGAAACTCTGCATTGGCTTTAAAGTGGCTGCTCAATATTGGATCCTCTATTTGCTGTAGTACTTCCAGCAGGTTTCTGCAGCAGTGCAATTCTCAAAGCAAAGTATTTATACTAAAAAAAAAAAATAAAAAAAATCAAAGTGGTGCTCCTGGAGCATATCCCTGCAGTCCTGGAAGGCAGCTGTCTATCCTAACCCCAGGTCTTGAAGCAAAGCTCTGTACCTGCTGAGAAGCTACTCTGGCCAGCAAAATCTTAATAGTGTGCACAGTTCATTATAAACTCTATTCACAAACTGTTGGTGTGCCTGTAGAGATCAACACATCCTTTGAACTAACTCAGCCTTCATCTCCTGCTTCTATATTTACAAGAAGGAAAGGCTGGGGTTTAGGAGTTGTAAAACTGAGGTGTCTTGGTGAGGGCAATGATTTTAAAGGCTGACCTAGATGGGTTGCTTCTGAAATATTATTTTGGTGGGAAGATATTCTGATCATCCATTGCTTGGCTGGGAGTTCACTGGACATGAGCAGCTCAGATTCCTGAGCCCCCTGCATGTCCGAACTGGGTCATGAACTTCATCAATGAACATCTCATGGCTGGTGGCAGTGTTAGTTGGGGTGGTGACACAACCATCAGGAGGATGGTGCACCAGTGCTCATTTCTCCACCTGCAAGAGCTGTGCTTGAAACTACCAACTTCTCATAACCCACCAGGTTCATATTGAGTCAGTCAGTTTTCTGCAGAAGGCTGATGTGGTTCCAAGTAAGGGTGGTAGCTGCCTGTGAGGGTGCTGAATATACAAATCAAATCTTAAAGACAAGGTTAAAAAGTTAGAATATCTTCTGTAAGACTTCAAAAGATGAATTTTCCTTATAAGGAACTGCCATAAGCAGTTGATTAAAAGCAAAAGGGTTTGTGTTCCTTCTCAGGCACCACTGGTGCATTGGAGAAATGTGAAGAGAATGTGCTACAGCCCCAGTCTGACTGAAGGAGGAGTGTGGCTTGTGAATCAAAAAGGGTGTCTGAAGGCAGTAGACATGGGAGGAAAATATGGTGGAAACTAGGGGCACAGTGAGCTTTGCTTGTAAGACAAAGAAAGGTATAGCAAAGTCTTAACTTTATTAGTTTGTTTTCCAGAAAATTACTAGAAAATTTGTGATGTAAACTCTAAATGCTCAGTCTCTTGTGAGCATGTAAGGATGAGTTTTGTTGAAGCCACTTAGTTGTTAATACTTTCATCTCTTGGAACATTTACAGTGTTAAACTGCTATCAGACCTTGTAAATGCTAGGACAGAAGGAGAAAAACTGCTTTATTTTCAAGCCCAACTTGCAGTTTCATCTTTGGTAAGGAATTATTCTCCTGAACGTATTCAACACAGAAAAAGAGAAAAATGGTGTTCGTAATTCAGTGCAGCCCTGGTCCCTGGTAAGTGTTAGAAACCCAGATGCTAGGAGACACTGTCATACACTTGGTGTAAACACTGAGCCCTTTCACAGTGATGTGAAAATGTGTACAGTAGATGGTTTGTCTGCATTTTTTTTTCTGCAAGGTTTTGTAATTATCTGTTGCTTGATGGCAGCTACAAAATCAAGGCTGTCCTCCCCTCCTCACTGTGCTGGTGCCCTGCAGTCCTGCTCAAGGTTCCCATCAAAGGAGTACCCAGAAACTTGATGCAGGTCTGGGCCCACACCAGTCTGTAGGTTGGTGAGTGCATCTGCTGAGTCTGAAAAGGTGAGTTTTGGCAGTCTGCACACTAAGTACTGGTGTGCTAGGACAGGGGCATGGATTTCAGAAGTGTATAGACCTGAGGTGAACAAGCTCTAAAGATAGAAAATCTGTTATTTGAAGGTTTTATATACATTTTTTTCCATGAAAGAAGCATTAAAATTCTCCAGCTGCCCCTCAGTCTAGCCATTATGTATGACTGATTTCTTAGAGGCACCCAAGCATGAGGGGCTGGAGAAGCAATTTCCCTTTGCAATTTGGTTTATGAATGTTTCTGGTAGAGTGAAGAACCATCATGCCCAGACTCAGAGGTGGCTCCTTGCTGAGTCAGCAGCATTTCTACCCTGTCTGAACGTGAGAAGAGGGACTCTCATCCACTTTTGGCAAGCCCTAGACACATGGTGGCAGTCAGACCTTTCACTGATTCTCTGTCCTTCATGGTGCTTTTCTCCTGCTCTAGCCCTGATGAGGAAAAGCCTGTCCCAGCAGCCTCTGGCTGAGGCAGGTCGTGGGGCAGCCCCTGAAGTGGAGAGCTCCTTCTGCATGGTCTGCATTGCCCTTTGCCTCTCTGGGGGTCTGGTAAGACCTTTCCAAATTGGTGATTCTGCTGCTCTGGACTGTGGTTGGACTTGATGACATTAAGGGTATTTTTGAACCTAAATGATTCTGTGATGGCCTAACTTGTGCCTCCTGGATTCCTGCCTCTAGAGTCCCACTGATGCTTTTAAGATTCAGGTTTCTTTTATGTATGTTGCTGTACCCTTGTATTAGGTGACATCTCAGCAAAATGGCCACTGCCTTCTGCTTGTGGACTCCCCTGTGCTGTTTCTCCATTTTCTCCACTTTTACAATTCCTAGTAGTGTAATTAAACTGCAAATTTCATCCCTTCCCTATTCATTCTCCTCTCTGAATCACTGGTGCAGTTGCTCACATAGAGCATGGTGGGTTTGCATGTTAAGCAGGTCTCTTCAGCTCATCTGCAGATGTGTATCCTTCTCCTCACCCCATGAGCACTGCTACCCTCAGTGCTTGTGGATGCAAACAAAGTGCTGCTTTCCTCCTTGGTGTACTCTGGGTTTGGCTGTGAGCAGGAGATTGCAAGGCAGGAGCCTCCCTCCATGCAGCTGCTGAGCTTTAGTGCTGCTGATTGCTGGAGTTTACACATACCCACTCCTGGAAGAGGTCACACCAGTGCAACACTGGCTGAAATGAAAATTGGTTTATTATGCATGTGGCTCACCCTGCAGGCAGCTGATTAAGCAGCCAGCTGTGGCCAGATGTCTGCTGGAGATCCTCTGGGATGCAGGCAGCTTTATAACTCTGTTTGGGTGGCTTGTAGTTGAGTCTCTGTGTGTGCTCAGTAGGACTTGTGGTTGTTCTTCTCACTCTTGGGCACAGGGCTGCTTCTCCGTGCCCACAGGGCTGCCTGTCACACCTGCTGCTGGGGTGCAGAGCATCAGGAGGGGAGGAACCACCTCTGATTCACTTGTTGGAGTGCATGGGGTGTTCTGGGTACTGAAGGGGACTCAGTTCAAATGCTTTCATTTACCTGGATGTATCAGGAGCAAAAGACTGAGAAGTACTTGATTGTCTTTATGTAGGCTGTGCTCTTCTAACCTGAGGCAGGTGTAACCTATAAACCAGCTTTCAATTATTTTTCCCCAAATAACCTCCATTAACACTTGTCATAAACAACAATAGATGCTTTTTTTTTTTTTTTTTTTTTAAGGGACTAGTCAGAAAGATGTATTCATGTGGTTCATCTGACATCTACAATTTAAAAAACAGTAGCCTTCTGGTCTTGGATTTTGCACTCCAAGACTCTGGGTAGAGCTTTGTGCTTTCCAGTTTAGAGACAAGGGGCTGGAGCAGGGCTTGGAGCTCAAAATGATCAGGAGCTGCTGGGGTAACCAGGGCATTCTGTACTTAGAGCTCAACATCACCATGGACTTCTAGACCTGAAGACGAGGAGAGCACTGATCATTTGACATGGCCCAATATTACTTTGGTAGAGCCTATTTAGAATTCATAGCTTGACACAGGGTTGGGTTGTTTCAGTTTAAACTGAGCCCCCCAGGGGTACAGCTACTGAACCATCCCTCCACTGAGCTCCCGTGTTATTTGGTGTAATTATCTCTTCCTCGAAACTGCCTGCGGTTCAATTAGGTAATTTTTTTGTGGAATTCTTAAGTAGCTAGAAGAAAGAAAAAAAGGAAAAAACTCCACAGTGCTTCTCTTTTTCATCACTAAAAGGTTTGGGGGAGGGGACATCCCTTAAAAAACATATGGGAGAAAATCAGGGAAAGATCTCTGCTGAAGGCTGTTTTGAACAATGTCTTCTACAAAGCATGATTTGGTTTGGCTGCATCCCTGTCATGTGTTGTCCCAGATACCCCAAAACTGATGCATGGTAGTCAGCCAGAGGCACTGATGGATTTCCCCATGAACACCACAAATCAGATTTGGACTTTTATTTTACTTTTTTTTTTTTTTTTTTTTCTCAAAACAGCAACACTGGTGAAGGGACAGAAAACTTGTGAGCTGGATCACTTCCATTTGCCAAGATGAGTGTGACATGGCTGGGCAGGTACTGCTGGGAACCCCTGCCTGTCACAGGCTTCCTGGCAATACTGAACTCCTGAGGTTGGATGTCTCCACTGCTGTTGCTGGGAGGCCTGGGGGCTGCAAACTTGGTTGTGAAGTGCAGCAGGGAAAAGCTTTGACTCAGCTGAATTCTGTCCACTTTTCCAAGTGGACAGCTGGTGCAAGCAGGGCTTGTTTGCCCTGATTTCTGCAATGCCAGGCAGCAGTTCCCGAGTCCCAGGGCTGTGGCATGCAACTGTTCTGGGCCTTTTCTGTGGCCCAGATGAATTTCCCTCTGCTGGTGGGGATGAGCAGCTGGTGGGGAGCTGTCTGCCTAATAGGCATCTCCATCTGGCAAGGGGAAACACGGCCTGAGAGGCACATTTTTGGGAATGGCAAGGGGAACAGGCTCTTCTCCTATGGCTGGGCTGCTTTGCTGTGCTGAGACCCTGTGAGGGGGGGAAGTTGCTGATGTTTTAAACCCCTGAAGTTGATCCATCCCATGACACTCAGTCCCTTTGCTGGTCCCTTTTCTGGTTGAGGATGCAAATGTGATCACTCCTCCCCAGTGCCATGCCCATACCTGTGGGTCACTGCTCCATTAGGAGCTGATCTCCAGTGGCAGAACCTGTCCCAGGGTTTCTTTCTGTCCCCTCCATGGTATTTTATTGCCTTTCCCATTATCTGTTTCCAGGCTTAACCTGCACCTGATGGACCTTCTGGAGCAGCAGGCTGTCTGCCTGGATGTGTGTCCCTGCAGAGTCCTCAGGCCTGGGGCTGTTTCATTGTGCTGCTGTACACCAACAGACAGCCCTGAAGGCCTTAAGCACTGCTGTGATAGAGCAGATTTATCTTTTAACTATAATATTCAATATCATACTTTTGCCCACAGGTTGTCTTGTTCACTTGGTCTGCTAAAAGAAGGTGCTGAGTGAGAAAGAGGTGGAGCTGGGCTTCTAGCCTGTCAGTGAGGCAGGAAAAATGAACCTTTAATTTTTCTGACACAATTTTGTAATTGTAAATAAATATTTATGTATCTTTTGGTCCCATGTAGCAAGCTAATAGTAAATTAATTTGTAATGCCTATCTATTACAAAAGGCTGGAGCCTTTCAACCTCCTTGTTGTGTCTGGCAACTCCCTGTGATTAATTGCATACTGTCAGAAAGGCAAATCTCACAAATCCAGCCCCAGCCTGCCAATAGTGGGATTATTATTTAACAGCTCAAGACTGCATGAGGCTGTTTTTTATTCTACCTTCCTTGGTGGGTTTAAAGAGCTTTTCAAAGAACTGAACAGCTGAGGTAGAAGCCAGTGTCAGTTCGACAGGGAATGCATTAGCAGAGGTCCCATCTGTAGCATCCTTGCCATGTGCTGCCAACCTGATTATAGCTGCACACAGGAGTCATTTTGAACAGCTCCCAGAGCCCTGTTCTTGGCCATCACCCTCCAAGCAGCCCCTGTGGGGTGAATAAGCTTGGGGGACACCCCTGCTGTCCTTTGAGCTGAGTTAGGGATCTACTGAACTGCTTAGGGTTGTGGGGGAATGCACAGTCCTGGTTTATTTTGCTGCCTGCCTCATCTCATCTTGTTTGTGAACCCCCTGAGCAGAGTTTAAAGCCACTGGAGATCTGGGCTGCTGGAAAGACTTTGGCTGAGCCTCCCTGCTTTGGTAGTCAGAGACTGTCCTCTAACTTCCAGGGTACAATTACCTGAGGAAAGTTTGTAACTGCTCTTCTTGTTCCAGCTTCAGTTCTTTATCAAGTTCTTCTCTAATTGCTGTTTACCCCTTGAGATAGGTGTGTGTGTGTGTGTGTATATATATATATATATATATATATATATATATATATATATGCATATGGCACATGAAGTCTTGCAAAATGCAATTAATTCTATGCTGTATCTTTAGAAATGACTGTGATTAAATTCTGGGATTCTTCTCTGCTGCTTTCTGTTGGTGACTCATTATCATTCAAGCCCAGCTGGCACAATTGGGTTCTCCGTGGTTTCTGACTGCTGAGTTTTATTGCAAATGTATTGTTACAGGCAGACAAGTGGAGAGTCTCATGTTTATTACTGTTGAATTCATCCCATTTTTATCACTTGATTCTTCAAGGTCATTGGGTTCTTACATGCAATACCTTTCTTTCAGTCCTCCTGGCAGTACAATGCCTTTCTTAATAATCTGTACACCTCATCAGTACTTCTCATGCCATAGCTGCTAATGAAAGTACAGAGACAGGCAGATCCCAGGCTCCCTCCATAAGGAACAACCCTGATAAGCTCCAGCAAATGACACTGTCCCTTTCAGCAGTGTCCCTTTCCCTCTTATTTCTCTCTTGGAAGCTGCCCTTAAATGTGTTCCAAGCCTTTCACATGAGTGAGATCTGATGGGTGGGTCAGGCACTACCTGGATCACCCTTTCATTTTGTTTGTTTAGCCTTACATTTCTTCATCTCCAAGACACTGGACTCTTTCCATCAGGAGTTCCTTCACTATTCTATACTCTGCTTGCTTGTAATAATTTTCAATGACCTCTTGCTGCTCCAGGGGAGCTAGGAGCTTGATCCCACAAAATGTTACATTTGACTGGGGTATGAATTCTGTATAGCCTTAGTATTTTTCATTTGAAGAAAAGTTGGGCTTCTTCCACTTCCAGTCCTCTGAGTCCTGAATCCATTTTCAACCCTCTAGTATTTTGTATTTTCTCATCATGGGTTTGTTTTTAATTTTCTATTTCTGGTGACAAGTATAATTTATTTATAATGTTCACATACTTAGTATATGGATTTGTAAGTTCGGTCTTTCATGGGGGAGCCTTATCTCTACAACAGATAAAATGCATAGGAAATGTAACATATGGAAACCAAAACATCTGGGACCAGCTGCTGGAGCAGGGGCTCTGGATGCTCACCTACAGACAAATGTTGTCAGAATTCTGGTCCCCTTCTTTCTTTGCAAAATGCCAAGATGGAAGGGACCAGCCTGTAAAAGATGTGGATCTGTGCATCCACAGGGAGAGCAGATTGAGGGGATTTGCTTTTTAATGTTCCATTTTGTTCTCAAATTTGAATCAAACTGCCCCTTGTCTCATTTGTGCTGGTTGCTGTGTAAAGCCTATTTGCAGAGAAACTTAGGCCTTAGTTCTATCATTGGTGGGAACTGGGGTTGTGTTTTGCTTCCCTGGGCCTGCCTGGGTATCTCCTCACTTGCAGTGACCAGAACAGCACCCATTTTCCTGGCCTCACACTTGCTTTGGATGGGTGTAAATTGTCTCAGGTTCAACTTCACACCAGTATTAGGATTTAAGGGTTAGGGATTCATAGACTTTAACAGCTAAACTTAACTTACACAGCTGAGACTGTTTCAAAATTAATTGAGCTGGTAATAATTTAAACATCTTGTATTTCAGATATTTTTTTGCAGCAAATCAATTAAGATCCATAATCCAAGGCCCAGTTTTACTGATTAATAGTTGCCAAGAACTAGTCTGCTTTATAGTGCATCATAAATACCTGTAAATCAAAAGTACATAATAAGAATCTATGAATCAAGCATAGCTCCAAACACAATGGTAAGTTATGCACCATGTCATAATTTATTATAATACAAACAAGTCTTTCAAACACAAGATATTGTCTACTTATGAAAATATGGATATTCACAATTTAAATAGGTAATAGGTTCCATAATTTTCTATACCAGCAATTAACCTAAAAAGTATTTTGTTCCTAGCTGTGGTCTTCAAGGACATATACCTATCAGTAACTGTAAAACTGTCCACAGCTTGTTTTTCCTAATTGTAGATATTTGAAATACAGAGTACAAAAGGCCATCTCCACAACAGAGAGATGGTTTTGTCTCTAGGATCCTTTTTCCCTAATTAATAACACTATGTGCATGGTTTGGTTTTTACTAAGAGAAAATTGGGAGATGTGGATAATACAGCAAGACATTGGCCAGTTAGCAACAGTCATTGCAAGATGCTTCACATAATCAAAAATAAGGCAAGTATTATCAACAGCAGCTCCCATATGGCAGGCTACAAAGTCAAGGCTTTATCATCCAAACTGGACTCTAAGAAGGCTTCAAATACTGTTAACCAAGATATAACTTGATCCAAAGCCCTCCTAAATTGATGAGGATTGGAAAAAACAATCACAAAACCCATAAGCAACTTTGTTTGACTTTGAGGGGCTGTGAAAGTAAGCTCTTAAAGCCCTAAATTATCAGAGATGAAATGATCAATTTGCTGTACATGAAAATTGTACCTTGTCATTTCTAAAATGATATGGAAGAGAATTGTGGGGTTTTTTCAAATGAAGTCACAACAAATAAATGGGTTATTTTTAGTGGGAAATAAAATATTAATGCAAGCAGATTTTGTTTAAGTATGGTAATTTACAAAAATACATCATCAGGACAGGAAGGATCAGATCACACTGCTAGTTTGCAGGATAAATATGTTACAAAAACTAATGAATCACACCATGGCAGCATATGCCATGCACTTAATTGAAATTTTTTAATAAATAAGCCCCCTAAGCATTCACTATTTTATGTAAGGTTACTATTATATTAAGTAGAATAGTGAATTTCTTGTATAAATAATTTTCTCAATAGATACATTCTCAAAAATGAACCACTTATCTATACAGATATTGCACTTCCAACTCATTCACATGTAGCTCAGACAAGCATTCTTCATAACAAATTTAGAATAAAAATAAGTTATAAATACAGTATTTTCCCCAAATGGAACATACAGTACCTTTTTCATAAGGTAACTTTGGTTACTATCAACCAACAAAGACCAGAGGGAGGTTTCTGAGGAGAGTAGAAGGCATGGCCACAAAACAATTTCTGTAAAACACTGGTAATATAAGAAATAATTTTACTCTTGCCATGGCACATAGCAAGGGTGAGCATCCCTTTTATGCTTTTATTGCAAGACACTGTGAAGTTTTGTTGAGAGCACAGGGACAAAGAGCCTATGGGATGAGGGGCAGCTCCTTTCCTTTAAATCTGTGTGGATTTAGGTGGGTAGCACCCCCTCAGTGGGTGAGGGAGGAAAAGGTCAGCTTTTGCCCTCAGCTCTCCCTTTCCCCAGGTGTGCCCCTCTCCTTGCTGTAACCAGTGTGGTCCCTGAGGTGCTCCAGCACCTTGCAGAGAAGAGCCAAGCTGCTTTCCCACCTGCTGCACCAGTGGGAGAGGACTGGGCTGTGTGTGCTGCCCAAGGCCCTGGGCAATCCCATCTCTGTGCTCCTGACTGACCTGAGTGGTCTTGGTCCCTCCTGAGAAAGCATCTTTGCCCCAGGTCCTGCTCTTCATGTGCCTCTTGCTCTTTTCCCTCCTGGGGGAATTGTCCTTGGCCTTGCCATGGGCTTTGCTCTTGCAGGTCACCAGTCAATAGGCAGATGGGGACCAGGCTGGTACCCTCAGCAGGACTTGTGCTGACTTGGTGTTGTTTCTTAGGGGTTATGCACCAAAACTGAGCCATTCATGAATTCTGGATGCTTTCAGCCATCAGATCCCACTAAAATGGGACTGACAAGATCCCTTCTCAAGGGACCTTGCAATGTTAGGTCACCACGAGGTCCCCAGTAGCCGTGGGGATGGGCAACAAATGCAGTGCTAGCACCAGGCTGCTCTGTATCTGCAGTTCCCAAGAAGCTGCTTTGTCCACTGACCACATTGTGCTTGTGTTCACCAGGCAAGGAATCTGCTGTCATGCTCACTAAGGCTGCTTTAAGGGTCCAATATAAAAGTGAAAAGCTGTGGTATGTGGCTCTCACATGCCAAGATCCGAAAAGGAGAGAAATTAAAATACAGGCCTTTTTAGGTGTCCAGTAAATGCCTACTCTTTTCATTTCCTATACTTAGCATTGCTGAGATGCTGGCTTTTAAGTATGAAAAAAAGAGAAGATAAGCTACATTAAGGTAAATACTTTAAAGCCTCAGTTGAAGCTGATCTGCTTTTGCTTCTGTTGGGTACTTAATGGACTTAATTGTTGAGTACAATTTCTTTGACAAACAGTTTTTTGATAACTAAATGGCAAATCTCCAGTAGGATGGCATAATCTGTCAGGAATAAAATCTTAGGTTGAGGTTTTATATATTAATCCTTAAAGACCTGAACATGGTGGATAAATCAATCTTTATTGATTAAAGGGGAAGGCTGTAATCACACTGAAGGCTGTAATCACTCCAAACCTCACAGGAGCTGCTTCAGTGGGAGCTCTGCATCAGGCAGAACTTGGCCTTGTATTTGAAAGTCTTTGAACACCATAACTGAAATAGCTGG
Organism: Heliangelus exortis; assembly: GCF_036169615.1. Taxonomy (NCBI): domain Eukaryota; kingdom Metazoa; phylum Chordata; class Aves; order Apodiformes; family Trochilidae; genus Heliangelus; species Heliangelus exortis. The sequence goes on along the minus strand of NC_092438.1, from coordinate 2,730,877 downwards.
GAAAAGATGCTGCTTTTGTTCTTGGCTCTAGAAACCTCCCTCCCTCCCTCAAGCTCCCTGTCTTGGTCACATTCTTAAGTAACAAGTTGAAACACATGAATATGGCAGCTTGCAGGATTGTTTTCCGTGCTGATGCTGCAACAGGTACTACAGCAGTCCTCAAGCCTTGTTCAGATGAGCCAAACAGGGCTTTTCACAGTTCATGTCTTGCAGGCTGCCTCCTGCAGCAAGGTCTTGACAGCAAGACTGTGTGTCAGTATTCTGTATCAGAAACAACACATCAGTTTTGGCAAGTGGAAACACCAGAAATGGCAGCTTCCATAGTAGATAAAAGTGTCCATTTGCTCTGTCGGTAGTAACCTGCATGGTCAAGCAAGGTTTTGTTGTTTTTGAAAGGTTGTAATTAAACACTGTTGTGGCTTTCCCCTTCCAATGACTCTGGACTGCACTGATGCTAGGGTGCCAAACATTTGAGTGCGACTGAACACTAAGACTTGAACTCTGAGGCATATTCAAGATGCTACATGAGAGACAGAGGCGTTTGCCTTCTCGCTTTTGCTCCTAAAATCGAGTGCTCCTCATCCCTCCTCACAGTCTGATCTACCCTCAGTCTCCCAGGGAAATGAAATCAAATGACCACTCTTCAAAACAGCCATTTCAGCAAATTACATCCTGAAGATGTAACCACTTGAAAAGAACTTGCACCCAGGAACTCCACCTATTGCCCTCTTCATGGTGATATTTTTATAGGTTTTCCATTCTTATCATACTGGTAAACAAGCATTTTGATGCAGTGAGAGTTGGCTGGAGAAATCCATGGGCTGCTTGTTATGGAAAAGTTATGGTTTGTATAGAATTGCACAGGCTGCTTCTGACACTTAAAGGAGGCTTTCAACGTGGCAGCTGCCATTGTGCGAAACCTTTTGCTAATAAAACAGTAGAGGAAGAAATTAATCGCAGTGTTCAACAGGGCCAGCATATTGGCAATGTCTGACACAATATGTACCACCCAGCTGTTGCTTATAGGGGATACGTAGAGGTGATAGAGTATCATGATTATTCTTGGTGCCCAAAGTATGGCAAAAATAGAAGTTATAGTAAACAAAATGGCTGTTGTTTTCCCTGTGGAGTACCCTCGCAGGCGGAAATTGCTCTTTCGTCGCAGCTTGTAGACGATGATGGAATTGAGGATGAAGAAGATGGAGCAGGGCACTAAGTAAACAGTAAAGCAGTGGATCCAGATCAGGACGTGATGTATTGATGTGCTTATGTAGTCTTCAATCCAAATGTTGGGCCACCAGTAGTAGGGGATGCTGGTCAAAAAGCAGGTGATGTAGACACTTACAATGACTTTACGAGTACGAGCAGGGTAGGAGACTGTGTGATACTTCAGGGGGTGACACACTGCTATGTACCTGTCAATTGTCAGTGGAACCGTAATCCAAATGGAGGTGTGGATGGAAGAAAATTCCAAAACCTCAATTACTTTGTCCGGTACCTGAGGCATCTGTTTGTTTAAGATGAAGTCTTCCATGAGGAAGTCAACAAAGACAATGAAGAAGAGAACCAGGATGTCAGCAGCAGCTAGAGCTAGAAGATAGTTATAGGAGGACTTCTGCCTGCGAGCTACGAGCTGGGAAAGGATGATGACTGTCAAGATGTTTGCTGTGGAGACAGAAACAGAGAGTTAGACTGTTTTGTTCCTCATCCCAGCTTGTGGTGCCTGTCTTAGTTTTGAACTCCATCTAAAAAGAGCTGAAATCAAAGCCACCTGGATTAGGCAATTGACCAAGTGGGATCTCAGCTGAGAGAAGGTCTCCCAGGGAAATACATGTCCAGCTCCTCCCAAGAGCTGGAGGTCCTTTGCAGCATTCAAAGTTTTCAGCTCTGCCCAGGATGAGTCTCCTGTAACACAGTCCTGCCTGTCTGACCCACCCTTCTGCAGATGGGCTCTGGAGTAACATCCCTGTTCCCACTACTGAACCAGTCTATTCCACAAAGAATTCCTGCTTGTTTATCCAGAGCTGCTCCTTGGAAGTCCTTCAACTGGAAAGCATTTTTCCTCTGGAGGGATACAGATGAGCCTCTAAGGAAATTCTACTGGCCTCATCAGACATGATGCATGTTCTGTTTCAGACTAAGTGTAAACATCCCCAGGTTTCCTGAAAAAGCATCCACTTGCAACTCTCTGGCTGCAATGCAGACCCATGACCTAAACCATACCTAGATGTATTGCATGACACTCAGTATTCTGGTGAAGTGCTCAAGTGTCTTCTCTCTGCTGCTTCACTGGCTGGTTTGTTTCAGTCTTCTAAAGCTGTGATTAAACTTAGATACACTTTAGTGTCTCTAAGGTGTATTTAGGGTGCTTGAACCAGTGTTGTAAGGGATGCTATAGGAAGGGCCAAGGAAGTCCTTGGCCAGGCAGAGCTCCTCATCAAGGATGCAAACAGTCCTTGCAGCCATTAACAGCTTTCCTGAAGCACTAAGGTGTAGCCAGAATTTGACTACTTGCTTTACTATTAGAACTTACTGTGTGGTCTTAGATTGGAAAAAAAATCCTATTATTCTTCCCAGCAGTACAGCTGGCATGAGAGGTGAGATTGTCATCAGAAGTTTTTATGACTTGGCTAGAATACCTGCTTAAAAATCAGAGGTCTGGCTTACTGTATAAGAGACTGCCAAATGTTTGTATTTGACATTTCTGTAAGTGTTCTATAAATCATCATGTCTGTGCATTCAGTGCTTCAAACATTTCTCCTAGCTTTGATGTATTTCCCACAACAAATCAACAATAATTGTAAGGATTCGTTTATATCAGAGAGAAAGGATGTTGCTGACATTGAGGCAATGACAGCTGAGGACATATGTCCTAACAGCTGAAAATGCTCATTTTTTGTACCTGTTTTACTTGGCAGTGGAAAAAGCTACCTTTCTTTTAAATGCCTTCAAAGCCTGCTGTCTGGGAGCAGACTTCTGCTGCTGGGGAAACGTACTGCAGCAGAGCAAGTGATCCTGAGTAATAGTCTTCATCAATCTCACCTATTTCTTGTATTATCTTAATATATTAATTTTGTATCTTAGAACAAAACTATGCATGGCACTTGACTGACACCTTCCCTAAAAAACAAAACACAACCAAAAAAATTCCAAAACCCAAACAAACAAAACCCATGGTCTTTTTTATAGTATTGTCTCAAATCACCTCCAGAGGAATTTTCCTGATTTCTCCATTAACATCATGCAACTGCATTGCTTTCAGCTCAGAGCAGATGTGGGAGACGAGGGGTGATCCTAGTCAGAGCTCCTGTCATTTTTCACTTGCTTGCTTACAAAATGCCTCTGAGGTGCCTTCTGATGAGCCCGAGAGGTACAGTGAGGGATGCACTGTCAAGGAAATCCTCGAGCTGGAGCATTTATCATGACTCTGCAGTCACTGCTGGTTTTGGCCGGCCAGGCTGAGTGGCTCAGCTTCACAGATATTGGATGTGACCTGTGGAGTTCATCTTCTCTTTAAATCCTCTACATTTGACTCATTCCAGTGACAGCAGCTGGAGGCAGTGTGCAGCATGGGGGATGCTTGAGGATGTGGTGGTAACTCTGGCCTGACCAGCAGAGCAGCTCCCACAGGGATGCTGGAGCCCCACGGTGTCCAGGTGCAGCAGCCCTGCTCCCCCCACCCTTTCTGCCCATTGTGGGGGTGCTGCTGTTTGATTCTAACCCCACTCCTATTTTCCTTCAGGAGGAGATTTACGAGCAGTCCTTTCCCCTGTACCCTCTCTCCCTGCCTTTCTCAGGGTTCCCAGCAACAGCAGTAATGGTGTGTACTGAAATGCAAGTTATTCGTCTAATGTCAGCGAGCTTTGCTTGGTGAACTGGATTAGAAAATTGATCTGATAAAGTACATGCAAGCTCTGTCCAATTTTTTTCCTGCAAGGGTTACAGTGTTGTGTATTGGAAATACTAGGGCTTTTTCTGGCTGAATGATATGGCAGTATAATTTGCTTTGTAAAAAAAAAATAGTGGGAGTGCAGCAGAAAGCTGACAGTGTGAAAGTGTCTTAACAGAGGGTTTGGGAGTATTTTTCCTGCTGTGTGCTGTACAGGGAGAGAAAAGATGAGCTATGGCTAAATCTCAGTCCTTCACCCAGTTCCTGGCCAGTGTTATGTTGGTCCTTGGTGTGTCCTCAAACACTATCTAAAACTTAGTAAAATGGGAAATGAGGAACAGTGCTCTGTGTGAATAACTGTGTCCTTGTGCCAGCATCACAGTGACTCCTGGGTGCCTACTCAGTGCTCTGTGAGCTCTCCCTTGGGCGAAAAGTGCCTGCTGCATCTGGAAGGTGATGATGAGCATTGCATTTGCAGCCACATTTTAGCCTTGTTTACCCTAATTATTCCACTAACATTGTATTTAGTGATGGCAGAGATTATGATGGAGACATAAAAGTATGTCTGTATTGTAACATAGGTGGAGCTACAGCTGCTGGATACATCAGTGCCCCTAAATTTACTGGATGGTATACTGCCAGTATTCCAGTGGTTTTTTGTAGATACAGAGTAAAGATCATCTGAATTTGAAAAAGCTTGGTCACCAAGCTGGGAGTTCTTAAGGGATGACAGATGGGAATTTATGCCAGCGTTGCTTGCTGCAGTGCAGTATTCTGAATTTATAAATATCTGGTTGAGAACTGGGGCTTGATTAGGGACCTAGCTTGCTGGGCCCTTGAGATGCCACTAGCAGATGATGAGAAGCAACTGTCAGAAATGGCAGTCTCAACTCTTTCCCTTTGGTCATGAGGATGCTCTTGAGACAAAGCATCTGAAGCTCCCTGACACCCAAAAGCCATCAGTCCACACTGCTCAAAATACAGCAGCCTTCTAACTCAGCCAGGGTTCATCATGGGACACTTACATCTCTCCTTGCACGTTTCCTGTGACTTCATCAGCTTCTGAGTATAAACTGAAATTCATGCCATTGGAGGCTCCACATATCTGAGATGGAACAGCCTTTAGGAGTAACCTTGGTTCTCATGTGGATTTGGATTTGCTTGCTGTACCAAAACCATAGTACCTTGTCTGTAGAGGCCAGGCAGTTATCTGGGCCCTCTCCAAGGAGTGCATGACCTACAGGCATGCTTTTCCCAACATCTTGTTCTGTGGATTCTAGTCAAGGCTCAAACAGTGTCTAACCAAGGTCTTCACAGGGCATTCTCAGAGCTCCTTCCACCGTTACCACCCCCTGTGTGCCTGAGCAGGAACAATTCTATCTGCCTACCAAAGAAACAGGCGAGTTTCTGGGCTTTGGTTGTGTTTTTTGGGGTTTGTTTTTTGAGTATTTTGCACATACACAGCAGCCCATGCAGTGAAATAGCCTTTTTAGTGGTAGTGTGGTTGTGTTGGGAGTACATCCTGCTGTGTGGTTCAGCAGTTCAGCATCATAAACTACCTAAATGAAGGAGCCCTGAGTGTCACTTACTGAGTGGGATACACATTGGTCACTGAATATAATGGGCACTTTTTACCCAGTACAGTTGTTGCTAGGATCCCTAGAAATTATCATGCAACATAGGAAACAACTGTGCAGGCCCTGCATTAGGCACCTGACAGGCACAGGGAGAGACCATTTACAAATGGGAAATTTTAAATTGCTTTGGAAAATCCGTTAGCAACACGTCCTTCTTAGATTTGGTAGCTCTGAGACTGTAAGTACAATATGCTACTAATACATGGCAAAAAAAAAGTTGTGTTTTGGCTTAATGGGACGAGATGATTTTCTCTAAGCCAGGTGGCAATATTAGAATGTAAACAGGCACTGTGTCAAGCAGCCAGGTCTGACCATGGTTACTAACACAGTTGTTTGCCAACAGTTACCATACTGGAGATGAGGATGGTCTTCAGCCTTTACTCAAGTGTGGGGAGTTCTCTGGAGAAGATGGTAACAATGGGGGATTTCTGGGTGATTTCTGATGGAGGCACATAATTATTTTTTTTAAAATTGCTGTGGCAAAGTAAACATGTTTATTAATGATGTTCTCTACAGCTGGTTACATGGCCTTTTAAAATTATCCTGTCTGTCATTATAAAAGATAGAGCAGTTCCATGCTTTTCTCTTACAGCTGGTATGGGTTGAACTCACCATTACAGCAGGGAGGGAGAACCTTTGAGAACAGTGCCTGCTTGAGGCTAATGGAATTTATTGTCATATCCTGAGGTCTTTCCTTAAACTGGTGCAAAGCATAAAGAGGTATAAACATATAACATAACATATAACATAAACATATTTAAAGAATATGTTTTTCCTCCCCTGAGAGTTTGTGAGGATTGCTTTTTAAAATACATTGATTTATTTTCCTGAGCACTGCTGAATGGCACAAACCCACTCATCCTAAGGAGGGAAGGGCCCTTGACTTGGTGCCTGCATCCCTCAGGGACAGAGAGGGATCTAATCCAAAAAATGAGCATCACAAAAACTATGTCAGGCATGGGTGCAGGTCTGCCACTGGAAGAGGTTTCACACCTTGCAAGGAAACTCTTATGTTGTTTGTGTTTAGAAATCCCACGTGTAGGGAAAGACTATGATGGTTCTGAAGGCAAAAGTGGAGGTAGAGGATCATCAAGCTCCTGCCCTGGAGAACCCAAACTCCCCTCCATAAAACGGGAGATTGGGTTAGTGACTGGCAGAGAAAACATGGCTTGGCTTTGTGCTCACAAATCACAGGTGAATGAATGAGGTGGTGCCAGACTCTGATGATGAAATCTGGCCTCTGGGGCCATTTTTCTCCCTGACAGCATTTATTAGCTGAGGCATCTCTGGGGAAGGATGCTGTGAGTGAAGTACTCTGCTCCGTGGCTGGCACTGGCTGGTTATGGAGGCCAGAGAAGGATTTTAATCCAGCCAGCAGCACTTCCTTGCAGTTGGAGGGCCCAGGCGTGGTAATGACATGGAGACACTGATGGCTGGGCATTCGCTCTGAGCCTTGCCAACTGCTCAGGCTTAAGTGCAGTAACTTGTCTGGCAGACAGATGTAATTACATTGTATTGCTTTCAGCTTTCCTAGACCGTTGGAGTATGGTTTTTTCCCTGGTTTTCAGAAAATAGGGCTATTTTTGCAATCTGAGAACAGCCCAGAAGGAATGCTAGGCTAAGATGCAGGAAGGCCTGGTACGTTCTCTCTTGTGTGGTGACACAAGTGCATTAATGTGACAGAGATCTGGTTCTTCTCTTCCTGTCTTCACCCTTCTCATCCATCTTTCCTGAGCTGAGCCTGCAGTGTAGAAAGCCTCTAATGACTCTCAGACATTCCCCCCTTCAATCTTTCTTAGAGGTACCAACATGAGAATAAAAACGTCTAAAACTCTCATCCCAAAATTAGCCTCATGTCTTGCTACCAGACTAATTAAGCTTCCTGATGGAAATTGGGGCTGGGTGGAGAGAAAGCAAGCTGCAAAATAATGCAGAAATCATAAAAGGGATTTGGTTATTCATGTAATGTATCTGGACAGACAGAGAATTTCAAAGCAATTTGGGTGTCTCATTTGGCAGGTGTCTGTGGCTTCTAAACGTGGGCTGTTGGTGAAGTTTAGGATGTCTCAAGCTGAGTAACGTGAGCTCAAGGATGACAAAACCCTTCTACCCTTCCAACATCAAATGCCAAAGCACTGAGACAGGTGCCAAAGGTATTTGATGGGACTACTAGGATGGAGGCAGGATGTGATTTCATAAGGCCACGAGCATGAATTCTTTACTGAACATAAATAATTAAGAGGATTTTACCATTGATTGTGGTTTTGCTAAAAAACAAAGGTTTTATGTCTTCCTCAAGCATTAGCTAATGCAACAGGAGCTCATGCTTGCAAGCCTCATGGCCAAGCTTTCTTGGAGGCTATGACAATTTTACACAATCTGCAGGAAATTACAGACTATGTAAAGCTATCATAATTTGGCTTTATTTCCCCCACAGATAATACAATGCATCCACACTAAAAATAGCACACTTTGGTGTGCCAGTCTGGACACTGAAGACAAAAACACCTGGAATGAAAAAAGTGTTTGTGAAATATCCTAGTCTGATGTAACTGAATGACAGGTAGTTTGTCTAGAAACCAAAAGCAACCTCTAGTGCACCTCTGCACAGTCAATGCACCATATGATTTAAAAGATGGAGAAGTTCCATGACACTACATTCCAGGGACTGCTTCAAGTGGTAGACCAGGGCAATTTCAGTGGAAAAGATGCACTCAGTGTTCCAATAGAAAGGCTTCTCTCTTCTTTGAATAAAAGGACAGAACTCCTTTTGGTCATCTTCTGGGTGGCTAATTCTGATCCTAGTTGGTTGACTCTACTTCATTCCCTCTGCACAGCCATGCTGGTGTCCTGGGGGGGACTCAGCACCACCATCTCTGTCAGGTCAGCCCAGAATGGCACTAACACTGCTTTGGACATTGGGGTTCAGAATCCTTACATATGTACATGTCTTCATTCTGCAGAATGAAAATGGAATTGTGTGCAAGGTCTCCGTGTACTTAAAGAGTTAATTTTGGTTTTGTTTCCTTTTCTGGTGTCTCAAAGTTAATGGGAAAAGAGATTAAAGGCTCAAAAAGACCACTTGAATAAGAAGGTGAATGCTTTTGAGGCCAGGGATTGCTTTGCCCTTGCCATGTAAAAGCAGAGAGCAGCACCAGGTCAGGACATCTCCCTGTTGTTTGTTTGTCTACAGCAAATTGTGTTGACATATGCGGATGAAAGCCTTCTCCTGCTGGCTTGTTTCTGCTGATTCACCCCCATTTTATGGAGGGGAGCAGAGAGAAGAGGAGAAGGAGAAAACCTAAGTAAGGGGAGGATGAAGAACAGCAGGGTGTCAGACTGCCTAGTGCTTCTGAATGCCTTAACTTCTTAACAACCAGGGGCTCTGCATTACCCACCTACCGTGAAAACTGGCTGTGCTCTCTCTTTTGAGTCATTGTCATTTCAAGGAAAAATCTCCTTTGGAGTTTTTCCTTCCCAATCCATTTCAGCAGCCTGCCATGCAAGGTTGTGCACTTCATAGGCTACTGGGCCTCCCAAATATTGCACCGTTATCACTACAGCCCTGACAGTGTTGTTCCCTACTGGTGTGGGAGAAAAAAAATCCAAAGTTAGCAGTTGTACTCCATGGTGGTGTTCAGAAATATGCAATCAGGTCCTCTTCTGTGTTAGCTTAGATTCAGCCCCAGCCTGCAAGGCTTTAATGACCACAGTCTCCAGACATACTGACCAAACTAAATTGCTCCCATCTGCATGCCTTGCTGTCACCATTTCTGTGCAGGAACACTAATGAATCTTTTTCATACTGATTCTTCTTTCCTTAAAGAAAAAGCATTCATTTTACAATAGGAAGAGACTCATTTTAAGCATGTTAGCAGCAGTTTTGCTCCCCTCTGTCCAGTAGTGCTACTATAATGTGCTGCAGTGCCCTTCAGTTGCTCTGATAGCTGAGCTAAAGTTCTGCCAATTTATTTGTCCTTCTTTAAGCAGGATGCAATGTACTGACTTTGCATCCAATTCAGATTTTAAGTCGGAGAAAGTGTGGTCTTTGAATAAAAGCAGGGTTGAATCAGGCCTCAGGAAACCTCAGTTCTTACTCATTGTGTGAACTCTAATGAGCGACAGCTGAAGGGTGCTGTTTTTTCAAGGTCATAACTCTACATGTAACAATTCTCCCTTGTATTTTCTGATCTTCCCTTAGAACTTCTATTGTTCAGGTATGCTCTTATGAGAGAGGATATTTACTGAAGTGTTGGAAATGTTCTCTTTAATCAGAAGCCTGTACATTGATTGCAGAAGAAAATACTAGGCAGGAGATGGCAGGAATCCAAAATGGGTCAGACACGCTTCTTTACTGCTGTGTGCTGTATGTACACCTACCTTCTGCCAGCTTTGGTATTTACTGGATGTGACATGTGAGTCATCAACAAACAGTGCTACCTGTCCCCCTTCCTACATTTCATACTAACCAGGTTGTGGCTGTAAGCACAAGGATGACAGCATCTCATTCCCTCTGCAGGTCCAGGGTTTAGAGAGAGCACAGCTGGGCTGTTGCATGGGGGTGTTCTCTTATATCAGGAATGCTCAGCCAACAGCCCACCTGCCTTGCCAGGACAATGACCCTGGCTTGCACACCTCCTGAACAGCCTCTTTAGTCCAAGAGGCATCCAGGGAGAAGCCTCCAGAAGGACCAGTTCTCCATTTCAGTTTGCCTGTGACTGGACTGCAATTTGCACAGGCACAGTACAAATGTTAGGTACCTGTGTGTCAGCCCAACACCCTGGGAAGGAGCTGACTTGCTGTGTGAGGACAGAAGGTCTCATCTGTTGCAGGAAGATCCATAACATGTAGCTCTCCCTCGACAGCATTTTTAAAAGGTTAGGCACCCCTCCTGAGTTTACATGTTCCTCTAGGTCAGGGCTCCAGCTTCTCTACATGGGGCCCACCAGTGTGACCTGTTTGTAGCCAGGCTTTGAATGAGCTGGGTTGTCTCCACCTCCACAACACCTTGTTCTGTAATGGGTCTGACACAAAAGCAAACTGTTGGCACCCTGCAGCTGGGAGCACCAAGGTGTGTCCAGGCTCTTTTCCCAAACTTGTAAAGTCCTGAATCTGTTTAAATCAGCGTGGTGAATTTTTAAGCAGAAGCCTAAAGCATGAATAGAAGAATCATTTGTAGACCAGGCTCTCAGAGTTTGGAGTGTCTTCCCTGGGGCACTGCTGCGAGTCTGTTATCTCCTGGGGATGCTATTAGGGTGCTGGGTACGTGCCTGTACTTTGTCACTGGGATGTGACAACCTCTGATTCTGAGTCGCTCCCCAGGTAGGCCACTGACTGGGGAGGAAAGTGGAACCAGCAATCGTGCAGTAGGACAGATTTTACTCTGCCTTTCCCCATGCTGTTAGGAGCAGGAGACCTCTGGAACCATGGTTCAGGCCAAGGCTGGCCTAGGAAACGCTGTGACACGTCCCTTCAGCAGCAGGGTGCTGTGCCCCTGACAGGGATGGTGACTGCATGAAGGCAACTCAGTTGCCACTGCACCTTCTGGTGAAGGAGGAACCAGGGTCAAAGCCAGGTATTTGAAGCAAACATTGCTGCCTCTCTGCCTGACCCTCCTGGTTGTGTTTGGTGGCTGTGCCATAGCAGGAGCTCCCTGGTGTGGCTGTTCTGTGCAGCTCTCCTTGGCAAGGGGATGGACTGAGAATTGGTACCTTTTTGGTACCTTACCTTACCAGCCCCCGCCTCAATTGAATCAGAGCAATTTCTTCCCTTCCCTGTATCTAAAATTCTCTCTCCTCTGGCATTTTCTCTCACTAAAGCAAGGAACACTTCCACTAAAGCCTTCCTACAGCCACCTCCTGCAGCAATGGCACCTCTGTGGTTGTACCTCTTTGCAGGGCACAGCCTGGCATTTCCCCTGTCTGCTACTGCTGCAGCAGGGGTGAAGGGATTTCACTTCACTCTCAGTCGTCTCTGCCCTTCTCAGACTTTCTGGTGCCTGGTTGAACAGTGCTGAGATGCCTGGGTTATACAGGGAAGGGAAAGGATGCTTTCTCTGCATGCAGTCAGGCCTGGCATCGCTTGGCCTCAAAGTGGAGTTGTTGAGTTAGTGAAATTTCCTTTAGACACTACAGTAGAAAAGGCAGAAACAGTTAACTGGTTTCCCCTCTCATCATCCTTTCTCCAAAATTTGTGGCAAGGAGTTAGCCATTTCTATTTCAGCAAAACACTGCACTAGTGCTGTATTTTAGGACAAATCCTAGATGACATTTCTCTTAAATTCTTGGCACCACAGAAAACTAATTACTCAGATCTCACAGACTTAAGGGTTCTTTTTCTAACATGTAATAAGTGTGCTACCTTTACAATTTTCTACAGCTAGAAAACTGAAGAGCAGCTTCAAATGAAAACATGAAAAGCTCTTTTTAGCACTGCTCTTGCCCTGAACCACATCCTTGATGAAGCTTGGCTGTGTGAATCTTCCCCTTAACGTACCCATTGTTCTCATCTCTCTGTTAGGGTGAGACTCATAAATTTCTCATGCACTCAGCACAGTGTGCACGTGCAGTGCACGTGCACCTAAAAACAGGTGTCAGTGCCAATGTTATCTGCAGATAACGTGTACTGAGCAAGCTGATGCATCCACACCTGACATAAGTTCTCTGATCTCAGCAGTGTGGCACCACCAAATGCTTTGGCTGCTTCTGTTAAGCTCTGTCATTGGTACCTCTGCTCTAACCAAGTGATGCCTGATGCCTTGAGAGAGAAATGAGTGTCACCATTGCTAACTTTGATCACGCACTGATTTTAGCCATGTTCTTAGAATGACAGTGTTTGGTCTGTAATTACAATGCAGTATCCCTAGGGAGATGGTGCAAGTATGTGCAGAACACTTAAGTGATTTTTCTTGTCTGTGCATGTGAGGCTTTTCCCAATTTCAGAGAGGTACAGAGGCACACTCAGCCAGAGACTACTTTGTAACAACTTCTGATAATCTTGAGAGAGGGTCTTGGTCAGTTCCTAGGGGACAGGTGTTGAAATCGGGGCTTGTCATTACTATGGAGATCTAAGCAGCTCATAAGGGATTAATGAAGAGGAAACTACCTCCTCATCCCTCCTGGCTGGGTCTCTTCAGGTCAGGGCCGAGACTCATAAATGCTGTAGAGAGAGACAGTTGCCTATGCCCTCCAGCCTCTGTGGCTAAATACAGGACTTAAATTTCCAGTTCTCTGAACTATTATATTAAACTGAATTATTAGCCAATCTGCAAATTTTAATTACAAGACAGGGAGGAAAAAAAAAAAACCAAACACCACCACGAAGATCATCAATTCATATGCAGAGTGGTAATTGCATGTGTGCTGTGCAGAGGGAGGCTTCTCTTCATGTCTGATTAAAAAACTGTCTTTGAATTAATTGCTTGGAGAAGGAATGAAAGTGAACAAAACGTTTAGACATCACAGACTATTAAGTATCACTGCTGCTTGCCATTTTATCTGGCACTTTAAATGTGTAGTCTGACATAGACACAACTGAACTCTGTTGTCTTGTATCTTTAAATACTGATTCTACCTTGATGCATCACATTTCTTTTCCCCGACTCATTCTGCCTGTCCTTGGGATTGCTGAAAGTTACTCTGCAGCTGAAGGTGTCAAGCCAGGGAGCAAGCCATGGTGTCTGCCCACCCAAAATGTGCTGGGGTGGCCGCTCTGCCTGCTGAAGCCCAGACTGTCACTGCAGAAGTGGGGCTGCACGAGCAGTTCCTGTGTGCCAAGGCATCTGGCTGACAGCCTGCTCTGGGAGGAGAAACCTGCTCTGTCCTCTGGGTTTGGCTGAGACAGTCATGTTGATGTGATGCTTGTGTGGCATCCGTGCCTTTTGAGATGTGGATACCTGTGTGCTGGACAGTGCCTCACAGGTGTTCACACCAAACTTGAAACATCCTTTCCTTTCCCATTTGGGGTCTCTCTTGCTTTTCTCAGATTTGTTCCCATTTAAAATAGGAAATTGCACTGAATGTTATATGGGCTGGTGCCCGTGAGCTGGGACTTTCTTCCAAGACCTGTACCTGTACTTGGGGATCTCAGAGTCAGCGTTGCCATTGCCTTCACAGGGTGCTGACCCTAAGTCTGGACTATCCTGTTCCATCAGCTGCAGGGACAGGCTTCAGAGTACAACTGTCTGCTAACCCTGGGATAGCATTCTCCTTCCCCAGCCAAGTTCCTTACCCGGGGGCATATTGCTCCTAGAGCCCCTCCGGCCCCGGGGAGACAAGCAGAGATTTGCACCACACAAACTCCCTGCTACACCTTCGGTCACTGCCAGCCCGACATGCGGGCGACAGGGGACAGACCCGGTACACCCCCGTCCTCAGCACCGCTCTGTCTTCAAATGGCAAGATTGATTAGACCAGAAACTTCGCGACGGGCTGAGACTTTGCGTGTCAAGTTCAAAGTCAGAGCGTCCGAGTGCGGGTGGGAAAGCGACCGCAGCGGTGCGAGGGCAGGGAGGGACAAACCAGGGCACGGAGAAAGCGGCGGGACAGCAGCGTGTCAGGCAGCGGAGATGCTGTCCAAGAAGCGCCCGTGCTGATCCCCACCGAGAAGGGGAAAGACCGCGTTCCCGGTGCCCTCGGCAGCCCGCTCGCCCCGCTCCGCACCGCAGGAGAGGCGGGAACCCCGCAGCTGCCCTCCCCGCCGGCTCCGCACTCACCCGGCAGCCCGAGGCAGAGCAGGAGGCTGTAGTAGACGACAGGTGCATATCCCAAGCCGCAGCCATAGCGGTGGTGCGCCAGGAGGGAGCCGTTGTGGAGGTGGAGGTGGTTGTGCTCCATGGACCCGCTCTCCCCGCGGCCGCGCTGCCGGCGCTCGCTCCGCCGCCCCGGCCGAGCCGCCCGCCAGCCCCTCGCACGCTCAGCGGCGGCGGCGAACGCGGCGCGGGCCCCGCGGCGGGCGGTGGCACATGGCGCGGCCCCGGCCGGGAGGGGCTGGGCTGGGCTGGGCCGGGCGGGGCGGGATCAGCCCGGTTCCCGACGGAGGGACCGCCCCCGCCACCTTTTCGATGGGGCTGTCTGCTAGGGGACCCTCCGGTCGGCGGAGGCGGGTGCGGGGCAGCTGAGGTGAGGCCGGGGGAACGAGGAGACCTTGTCTCGGTGCTGCTCCTCGGGATCCGCTTCCCTCAGCCCCAGGCAGCACGGGGGTGCCCGGCTTTTACCCCTCGCTGTCACCGGGACTGGCTGGTGGCGTGGATGACCCTCCACGGGTAACCTACCACCTCCCCACCAGCAGCGATCTCACTCCACGGTGAAGGGCAGGAAAGGGCATTTTGTCTGCAAGCTGCCACACGAGTCAGTAGGATAAGAGCAGAGCGGATGCATTTAGGAGTGATGCACCTGCCTGGCCGCCCAGGGTTGTGCTTCGAAACAGGCTGGGAAGGAAGTAATAAATCCAGAAATGGGAATTTCTGCCTGCAAAAGTGAAATGCAAACGTAGAGTTAATTGTACTGTCACTGTTCTTCCCGCAGTGCTGCAGGGTAAGGACTGAGGTGGCCAGCAGTGACCCCCCCAGGAACAGCAGAGGGGGTGTGTGTGTATGTATATGTGTGTGTGTGTAATTCCCACCAGACAAAGCACAAAGGAAATAGGGATTTTGAAAACCATTTCCACATATTCCCTTACATTTGTGTATTTCAGTACATAGTCCCAGGTGTAATTGTTATGTTATGGTAGTGGAGTCCAGTGGTCTGTGCTACCAAGCAGTGGGCTGGACAGACTAACAGCACATATGTGTATTCAGGAGGGTCGTGGTTTAGTGATAAAACAGATGTTTGATCACAGTGCCCTTCCACTGAGCAGAAAGCAAGTCTTTGTTTTTTCACCTGAAGCATGCGGGGTTGAGCCCACAGCCTGGCACTGTGTGGGAAGAATCCTCTAGATTTGTGTGTCCTGCAAGGACTTGAGTAGGTTACTTTGCTGGGAGACCCAGTGAAATTATTGCCATGCCAAAATGTTTAATGGAAGAGGTCTTTTTTAACTGCTTGTGAGGCTTCCCAAATTAAACGTGCTGGAAAAAACATTCATTTTCCCCCTGCTTTTTCAGTTGACATCTTTGTAATGTAGTCTTAAGGATGGTTAGAGTCTGCTAGTACAGCCTTTCAGTGGATGTTTTCCTTAAAAAAAAATCTTTTTAAACTGTTTCTTCAAATAGTCTATAGAATTATGTGCAGCAGTGGACTGTGTGTGATTGTACAGTGTGAAGCACTGTGAATTCAACTCTGCCTGTTTTTTCCCTATGTATTTAACCTACAGTCTTTTCTTCTTATTGTTTAAAAGAATGTTGTTTCTTTATATATTTCTGCAACAGACCTGATGAGAAAAGAGATCTTTTATTGCCTCCTGAAAGAGAAGTGGTGATTCCTGGAACCTTTTCTTGGGCAGAGTAAGTGCATCAGCCTGGCTGAAAGCATGACTCGCTGGTTTGAAGCCAAGTGAAGTTCTCAGCAAAGCAACACACAAAAGAAGGAAATGGCAGTGGAGCAGTAGCTTAGCAAGCAACAGTTAAAAAACCTCACATACAGTTTGCAGTGCTTTGGGATTAACAGTAGTGAAATCCCACTGAAGCTGGAGGCTAAGGAAGCTCCTCTGCCATCTATTTTCTGTTGTGCTGCTGACACTATTCTGTCTGGCCTAGATTTAAACATCCTGAGCAATAGGAGTCCCCTGGAGAGGTTTCTATAATAGTAGCATTCATTTCCTTGGAGTTAGAATTGTCTCCAGGGCACAGTTCAGGTTGCTGCTACTGTGATGAGAAGAGCTGTTGGTCATAAGAGAAACAATCTTTTCCCATCTTTCCACCTTGGACTCTCACTAGGGCCTCACAAGTGACTCTGCAGCATCTGCTGCATTCCTGTTGTACAAGGGGAAAACATTGAAAATTTGGTCAGGTTCACTAAACACTTGCTCTGGCCTGTCCTGCAAATGGAGAGGCCAGAGAAAATGAATCTGTTCCTGGTACCTCAGTTAGTGTGATTACAGCTGGTTGAGGAAATTTTCTGCCTCACTGCACTAAGAACTTCTAAGGCAAGATAGGAAGGATTTCCAGGCATTATTTGCTTTTATTTCACTAAAGTCAAATTGATGAAATATGTGGTAATACATCAGAATTAAAGGTCCGAAGTGATGTGAAGTTTGCTCTCGTGTTCAGTGCATAAAAGACGTTTTGAGGGGGGTTTGTCCTTCAAACAACTTCAAATGAGTTTTTGGCCTAAGCAAAATGATTTTGGTTATTCTGCTATCTGAATTTTGCAGTAACAGAACCTGAGACATAAGCAAATTTCAAAAAAGTAAATTCACAACTAACCACAATTCTTGTTTCCACTTAAGGCTCTTTGTTGTAAAACTTCTTGCTATTTTCTAGGTGCTTTCTAAAGGGATGACATTTGCCTGTAACATCAGGCCTCCAATGAGAAGAGCTGTGGTCTGCTCCTGAATTAACAGTGAAGGCAGAATGCCTCTAGAGCTTTGGCAAGGAGGGTTTCTGAATCTCTTCCCATAAACAGCTCCATACTCAGACAGTGAATGACATTTATTTGTTTCCAAAGAGCAACTTATTCTTTGTGTGTTATGCTACATTAGAGTTGGATGTAGTTTGCTTTTTAAATTCCAGAATCACTTCAGCTTAGGTAGCTTTCTGTTTTTCTGAGCCTTCCAATAAATGTCTAGGCAGTGATCCTGAGGGCAGGAAGATTGAGTGACATATTAGTCACACAACCCCCCCAATCCACTTGGGTCATGGAGCAGAGCAATGCTGACTTAAGAGAAAGACTCATTGACTCTGGGAGTCTGGAGGAACTAAATGTCATGATGTTGAAAGACACTGGCATGAGTAAGGTGCCTGGAAGATAGCAAAGGAGAAACTGTAAGACTGCTGAATGGAGGGGTTGGGAGAGGCTTTGTGAAAGGTGGAAGTATTTCTTCTCTCCAAGGAGAGATATGGTTTGGCAAAATAAGTGGGGTTAACAGTTGCAAGAGGCAAGGGACATTGGCAAAAGAACTGACTTACAGCCTGATCAAAGTTGTCTTATCTCTGTAGCAGAGTTGGAGGTGTTAATCTCAGAGCTGCTGCAGAGAAAATTATACCTGTAAGAATGACAAGTCCTAGATTATACTTCATTAGATGCTTCTATATAATTTTGTTGCACTGAAACCCTTCTTTTTAGAGCAATATTTTAATCTTTCCTTACTGTTAGTCCACAGCATTACTGAGTCATATTCTATTCCTTCTGAGTTAAAGGACTGTCTTTGTCAATACCAACCTGCAGGTCTTTCCAGGCTTGCAAGGGGAAGGAGACCTTTCTGCATTCTCGTAAAAGCTGTCAGGATAAAAATGTGATTATGAAAGTTCTTTATTGGAGCCTCTTCAGTGCCTCTGAATAGGCAGGCTCCAGTTTTACAAGAGAACAGTGAAGATTTGTTCATTTTTTAGTTGAGGTATTTTTCTAGTGCTAACTGAGGACTGGGGAAGGCTGCAGGTCTGGAATGCCAATGGTGCTGGGGCTTCTCCAGCTCATGCTGCAGGTTCATAGCCAGCAAACTGAGGCTCTATACCCAGGTAGACTTCTCTTCATCTCTTTTTCCTTTGGCCTCATATCACCTTGGAGACATTATGAAGGTTACAGTGGGTCTCACATGGTGGCTGTAATGGAGCTTTGCCTATCTGAACCATCTGGAAACCTGTTTAAAGCTTTTAAACACCTCTTTTTCCCCCCTAGTATTAAATGTTTATTTCCTGAACTCCCTCCTAGGTTTCAACTGACAAATCTCATTGTAATTCATTTGAGCACTATTGTGAGAATACTTTCAAAGGGAACAGAAAACAGATGTGACAAATGCCTGAACATGAGATTTAACTTAGCACCTGTTGTTTTAAAGAATCGTTACAGAACAAAGGAGGATAGCCATGTTTTGTTTGTGTTTATTTGGTAGGTGATATGCCTGATTTTCCATAGTACTCTTTTAAGGTCACATTTAAAAAAAAAATGTGTACATTGAGATAAACATTTGACCTGTCCAGTTTTGCTGGGGTTACGATGAATTTTTACTGTTTTCTCAGTAGTCAGCATACCTGAGATGTTTCAAATAAAATTAATCCACCACTCACAACAGAAACTGAACTCTTTCTGCAAGGTAAAGAAGTGAAGAAAATCCATCAGAGCTTGTATGATGTACTTGTATGATGCTTAACTGTAGAGTTAATGGGCTAATTCATGTGTTTAGCATAAGCATATGCTTAAGTGCTTTGCTGGATTTAGGCACAAATAAATTAGGATTAAATTGTAACTACTTGACAAATACTTCCTAAGACTGAGGCTAATGTATCCTCTCCCCAAGGTGAAAAGAAAACACATGAGATTCATGTAAAGTGATTCTCTGTGTTTCTTCTATTGGGATTTTAAAAAGTTGAATAATAAGGTACTTGAATATGTATTTATCTTTTCACTTGGACTAGAAATTCCATGTGGGTTTAGCTGTAGCTAAGGTAGGGTGTGCATTGTGCTTGAAGTGGAATCATGACAAGTAGAGGTGAAACTTTCTTAGGCCATTGCTAAGAAGAAATTAAGCCCAGCCTATGAATACCAAGGAAAAGGGGGGAAACAGAGAGCATTATCTCTTATTTTTAAATAATTCCTCCAATTATTTTTATTAATTATTGCAAAAATTATTATTACTTCAACTTAACGAAGCATTCACATTTGTCATGCTTGCCCTCAATAGACCTCATCTTAGGATCAAGTCACAGCCTTTGTAACTTATTCTGTAATTTTGGGTTTTCCATGCAAATGCCACGTTTAGCTTGTTTGATTAATCCCTCTCTGCATGTTTCATACTAAGGCTATGTGATTTTCATACAGATTGGAGCTTTCCTTCTCTTTAAGACAACGTATAATCCTTCCCCTGATTTACTCGTGTGGGTGCCTTTGCGCTGCTGGACCCTAACGAGTGCCAGCGAGCGAGATCAATGCAGCTCTTCATGGGGGCCAGGAACAGTTCCTATATGGAGCAGTCGTCACTGGGTGGTGACGAGGTCCTACAGAGGGAGTCTTGTCAGCAGTGGTGGCTCTGCCATCGGCGTGCTTGTCACGGGCATGCACAGTGGCAGTCCCTGCAGCTGCAGGAGCCTGAGTGCTGGAGGCGGCTTTTCCACCCACCCACTCGCGTGTGGCTTGTTTCTGCCAGGCTGGTGGGACTGCAGGAAGGTCTTGCAGCATCACCTTCATTTTCCATGGGGAGGTGCAGGAGGCATTAAGGAGTGTGGCTGCATAGACAGAAGGATGTGCAGACTCTGATCTTGTGGCCAACTAAATAAATTGCAAGGCCCCTTGGTAACTTCTGCCTCTCTACCAAGTGAGCAGCCAGCCTGAGCAGATTATGTTCTCATTTTACATAAGGACATGCTATCCCCCCCTATTAATTAACTAGATTAAAGGTTCTGGCTTCTTTGGCTGGTCATTTCTTGGCTGATACACTTTGAATTAGATGTAACCCATTACAAAATGTTTCAGAAGCAAAAGACTAATTTTTCTCCCTTTCTGGGTATCGTGGGTGTTTTTCAGTCCTACATTTACATACATACAGCGAAAATACCTTCCTGCAGGTGGATGTTTAAAGTGGCCATAAAAGCCACTGTTAACCTGGCTTTATTTCCTTGATGTAAAAATCTTATTTTGAATTTTCAGTAAGAGTAATTTGTCTGTCAGTGAACATATATTTTCTGGCTTTGGGCTTGTCTTTGTTGTTATTGTTCTAGATAAAAAGAGTTAGTGCTTATTCCAAGAGTAGTGCCAGTAAAAATTTTAGTGAGCTTTGTACCCCGTGTCACTGCCTTTGTAGTCCCACTGACTGCCACAATTTCTTTTGATTTACCTTGATGTAAGTGAGGCACAAGGAGAATCTGGCTCAGGTTAGCCACAGCTTTACTGCAATTCATAAGGCCAATGGGAACACAAAAAGAAGGAAGCTCTACACAATCACACAATTGGAAATCAAGTAATGCAGTCTCCCTACACCTCTGCTTAGTTGCTTGCTGGGGATATCAAACATATGTCCAAGCCTATGCTGAAGTCACAACAAGCAGTTGCCAAGGGGAAGAGCAACAAGACCAGTCTAAGCCCTGAGACTAAAAATGGGTTTGATTAAATTCATGTTATTTTACAGGCAGGTGCAGCTCTCTGATATTCCTGTGTTTATTTCACAGCTCACCTAGCTCTGTCTATGGCAGAAGAAAAAGAGGTTGAAATACATCGTTGAAGAAAGGGAAAACAAAAAAGAAGAAAAGGCAAATAAAAAATTGAACTTGTAGGTATTAGCAGGGAGAGGGATGTAAGTGAAATGCAGTGATGAAGTTCAGCTTGAGAGAGACAGTAGAGCAATTCTCTGTGCAGTGGCAGAGCTTCAGTATGCCTCTCCTCTAGGTGGAAACCAGTTTCATTAACTTCAGTAAGATTGCTTCACTGAGCAGGATGAGCTGGATTTGACTTTCAGAAAACTTCAGAGAAAAGTATTGCAGGGTTTTCAGATTTTTTTCCCCCCTCTGTTTAAATTGGCTCAGCAGGCCTTGCAAAAATTCCTGTGGGTTTCAACAGAAAATGATTTGCAGTTTCCTAGTGGCCGACAACTGTTTCTCCTCTAATCAGATATTGCCCTGGAGGGAGCTTTGGTCTCCCTGTGGATCAGGCAGCAGTAATCTAAAGTTACTTACATGGGTCTAAACCCTGCTTGCCAGCATGTTTTAAAGAGGGTTAGTAGTTTATTTTACACCTAAGTCCACAAAGGCTCTGGACGATATACAGAGTGTGGTAGCATGGCAAAAGTGTGTGTCCTTGACAATATTAGTTCTTGGGCACACTTTTGACACGGACATATGGCTGTGATTTTCCTACCTTGAACTTGAAAGAGAAGTCAGGATTTAATTTTATGTCAGCACCCGGAGCCTCTTTATTTCTTGCCTTTGCTCTTTATTGCTCCCACACCACAGAAACATACACCAAACTGAAGCCTCTAATAATACAGTCTATGGAAATCACACATGCAAGGTCACAACGCAGTGTTTGCTATAGGCCCCTGAAGTCCAACTTGGCCACTGCTATAAAAGCAGAGACTCTTCTGCTATTGACTCCTCTCTTCCACTGCTGTTGGCCTGGGAACACTACAGCATTTTCCAGACTACAGAGCTTTTCTTCCAGCTACGTCACTCACAGAACAGTGTTTTCCAATGGGGCCACTGATTTTCACCTGGAGTTAGTGGTAGCTGTTGGTGGCCAACATTTCCAGTATGTAGCCTCAAGTTAATAGTTGTGTGTCTGGTCATGATGGTTGATGAGCAAAGGCTTTGTTGAATCAATGGCAGAATTAAATTCCAGAGTCAGACTTTGCTTAAATATTTTTTCAGTAGATTTGGGTTTAAGTGAGAGGGCAAAGGCAACCCATCAGGAGGACTTCATCCCTTTCCTTTTCTTCTCTTTGTGCTGGCCAGTGTTCCTTGGCTAGGTGCAGGTGTCTTCCCTGTTAATTTTGTTCAGTTCCCTCAGATGCATGCAGGCATTGATGGAATACTGTGCTAGCAACAGGGTGCCTGCAGCTGTGGATTGGATACTCACCTTTTAGTCTTCAAATGAACCTGCATATTTCTGAACTTCACTTGTCTTGCATGATACTGGTGGTTGATCTTAAAATATGCCTCAGATCAGACAGCCAAGTGTTTTCTCATTTTCAGGGATTTGTTCTGGTTTTGTGATGGTTGTGAAATGACGGATGAAGTAAGCATTTGTTTTTCAGTTTGAGGCAGCTAATGGATTTCAAAGCTATTTGCTTTTGTAATTTTTTGCCTAATTGTTTTCTCTCTGTAACTGTATGCTTTCACTTCCAGGATTTACTCTTAGGTTTCCGTGTAGTTAGATTGATGCAGATTCTGTGTTCTTCCACAAAATGAGACTGTTCAATAGCCAGCAGAGACACGGAGGAAACAGGCTGCAAGATTATTTACATCTGCCACTCCAAATGTAATTTCCTACCTGCTTTTGGAAAAAATTGCACCCCAATCTCAGAAAGTGGGTAAGGTAGCAAATTATGTGGCAGTCATTTAAAACTGTTGGACAGCTGACTAATGAAAGAGACAAACAAGCCATACATGAGTCAAATTTCTGACTCAGTTTTACAAAGGCAGTTTTTAGCTCAGACATCAATTGATAACTCAGGTGCTTTTTGAAATCCCTGGTTTGGTATGGCACGTGGGAAGGTTCTTGTAGATCAGCACCAACGTCTAACGTTAGGGTGGTATCTAGTTTCTGTAAATATTGATTTCTCTTTAAACAGGTTGACTTTAATTTGTTTTTAATTTGTAATGGCAGATGTTCAGCTGGAAGAACATCTAGGGATCATTATTCTAATAATGTCCTATTAGCTTTTAAACCTTCCTCTTAATGTAAATGTGTAATTAGAGTGCTCTGCCTATCTGCTGTATCCTACTACAAATTCTGTCTGTAAGCCAATACATTGGGATGCCAAAAAGCTGCAGGGATTGTAAATTGTGTCTTCTGACTCTGGGTTTAGGGTAATTGCTCTCTGAGGACAGAGCCGGGCAACGCAGCAGAACGAGCAGCAGCTCCAACCTTCTCCCAGCCCATAGGAAGAATATGTGCTTGGTGGAGGATGCTTTGACTGGAGAGGTGGAGCAGTGACTGTAGTCATTGTGTCCCAAGGCCACAAACAGAATCCAGATGCAAAACAGCCCTTGGGCTCAGAGGCAGTGTTTCCTGCAGCCCTTCCTGCTCCTCTTTGCAAGGGTGAACTTGGTGATGGTTTGTCCCAGCGGGGCAGGCCCTGGGAGGGAGACTTTTATCCTCTGAGTTTGGCCAAGGATCTGTGAGAATGAAGACTGCTTCATAAAGCTCCCTGGCTGTGTGGCTGAGAACTTGTGGTGGGTGTCTGGGGAGGCTTCCCCCCTGCTGGAAGCTTCTTGCTTTGTGTATATTTAGAGGAAGGTTTCTCCCCTAGGTCACTGTTTCACTGTTTCACTGCCTCAGGTGTGATCAGTTCCCAACACAACAGCTCTAACTGGGAGTTTCCTTAAAGAGGTGTTATGTCAGCACACCTCCACTGACTTTGGTGCCATTCCAGCACCAAACTGGTATAAACCATCAATGGGTCAGGCCCTGGGGTGTGTCTGTAAGCACACTTGCATAGAATTTAGCTGGTTTAGTTGTTTTATCCCTCTAACTTGTCTCACATACACAAACCAGCCCATTTCATTCACTGCCCTCTGGTGGCATATTAACTTTACCTCATATTAATCCTTCTCCTGTATAAATGTATCATCCATTTCATCTGTGCATCCCAAAGGAGAAGTTAATGTCATTATTTGCACATGGTGCAAATCAGCTCTGCAGAGACCTTGTCAGTTGCCTACGGTAACATCATCAGCATCCAGACCTTCAGTGGCCCCAGGGGTTCAGGAGCAGATCTGCAGTCCCTGTCTCCCATCCCACCTGCTGGGAGAGGTGCTCTTCAGCCTATTACTCACAAAACACTAATCCCATTCACATTTTTGGTTGCAGTAGAAAATGGTAGTTCTTGCCATCAGATAGGAGGGCATATGTGACTGTGTCTATATATTTGATGTTTCCCTTGAGAAGGTGGTGTCATTAAACTCCTTCTGTGTTGAGCCTTAGCCATGTACCCACGTTGAAATAAAATTACATTCTAAAAAGCTCACTAGTATAAATCTGCCTGTCTGTGAATGACTTATTTCTAGTCCTGCAGTAACAAAAACTTCTCTGCAAAGATTTCCTTTCTTCCTCTTTGCCCATCCTGCTCTCTTTATCTTTCTGTTCATGCTAGCACAGTGCTTAGCTCCTGGTTTCCTTTAAAATAAATAAATAATGCTCTAAGGTATCCATCAGACTCTCTTCCCCATCACTCTTGAAAGGTCACTCCAAAGTTACCAGGGCCTGCTCCCCTGTTTCTCTTATTTATCTTACAGCCTTCACCCTGGAGGTGTCAGCCTTCAGTAATCAC
This sequence comes from Heliangelus exortis, assembly GCF_036169615.1. Lineage (NCBI taxonomy): Eukaryota > Metazoa > Chordata > Aves > Apodiformes > Trochilidae > Heliangelus > Heliangelus exortis. Next base: position 2,706,280 of record NC_092438.1, on the reverse strand, counting down.
ATCATCTGCACAAGTGGAGTCAACAGGCAGCAGAGTTTATGCTGATGCAGGACAAGACCCAGGTTCCATATCTTTCTTTTAATTTCTTCTACAAGACAAATATACCTGATAGTCTTGCAAGCCAGGAGGGCTGTTGGTAGAGACAAGGTGCAAATTGCCATCCATATGTCCAGTTTATTTCCTTTAAATCCATACCCTGCTCTCTTCCAGCACACCTTATTCAAAGGCTGTCTTGTATGTTACCTCTTCCTGGTTTAGGGAAGAAACTATTATGGTTCTTTTTTTAATTACCTTGTATTTCTCAGTATTTAACTTCATTCTTTCATTCAGGCTGTGCTTGAAGCATATCCTGCCTGATGTGACTAAGCTGTTGACTCACTTTTTTTATGGCTGTAATAAAACTACATCTAATGACCAATGTCTGGATATCAACCACCACCACCATTTGCAAAAAAAAATCCAAGTGGTTCCATCTCAAGTTTGTGTGTCCTGGTATAACATTCATTTAATTTAAAAATCTAAATGAACATGGCCCATTTGTAATCACAGTTTTGTTTTCTTCTTTTTTAGAGATTATCTGCTTGGCTTTAATGTTATCCCTCTAGTTCTGACAGTTTTAAATAGTGTTCTTTTGGAATCTGTCCCTGCAACCATTAGTGTTGGTAATTGCACTCAAAGACTTAATGCAGACAATTGCTCTTGCTCTGGGCCCTTGGGATTTCATAATTTTATGAATTTGCAGCTTGCCTCAATTTTACTGTCCTGTGGTGTAATGTGGGGGCCTCCCAGCCCCTGCTCTCCTCTCAGGTGGGCTGTGACCTGTGATTCCAACATGTCCGTGCCCCTCAGGAACGGCATTTTTCTTAGCAGGTTGACCCCAGAAAGTTTGTGCAACATAAGGAAGGCTGCAGTGTGCATCCACATCAAAGTGTGACCCTTGCACTTCTCCTCATGTGCTGAATGTAGGGGGAATTTTGTGCACGGGAATGTGGCAGGAGAGAATCCATTTTCTGTACGTCCTTGGTAGTTTCCTTGCCAGTGGCAAAAGAGTGGACTATTAAATGTAGTACAGGGTATGCTTAGGAAGAAGAATCAGGGACCTGGGATTGATTGCCTAGAGCCTTCACCATCTGCTGTGCTGAGGAAAGCCCACAGTAATTCTACACATTCAATCCAGGCTCAGGGAAATGAGGGATTTTAGCCCTAAGACATCTGCAATTGCATGTCTTCCAAATTGAGATTGTATCACAATATTTGATGCTGGAGTCATTCAATTACTTAAGATTCTCAGTTTCAGTTAAAAGAAAAAATAAGTTTCTGTACTTCAGAGCACCAAAGATTAGATAGCACAGATGAGCTAAGAGACTAAGACAGACTCACCGTCCAGCCAGAATCTGACATCTGTTGTTAACATCTCATGAGTTTAGAATCCATCTCCCACTAAAGCCAATCTCATAAGGGGAAGTTGCTTTCAGTGGATGCTAAGTTTTACTATTTTAAAAAAAAACCCAAACTCAGCAATGGCAATTTCAGCAGATCTGAAGCTTTCTCTGAATTCCGATGATATTCAGCAAATACTTTAGGAGAGAAACTGGAGAAACTTGTCATGGAGAAGCTGAATTATTTTTTTCTCAAGCACTCTAGATTTTGCTTTGACATGATGTTTACATTCCAGAATTGAGCTGTTATTAAAAAAAAAAAAAGTAAACAAAGAAGATAAATGAAACAATAGGGGATGATTAAAAAAATTTGGAAGGTGCAGACATTTTGAATTGACAAATATATACCCATTGTATGCACAGCTTCTAATTTGGAGATCTGGCTGGTAAGCTTTTGGTCTGGTGGGGATGAATGCTGTAGGGAAGGCTGCCCAGGAAAACTAAATTGAGGCTGGACTTCATACAGGCAGCACTGGTTTGTGCCCTTAGTACCAATGGAGAAAACTCCAGCACTCCTCAGAATCTGGCCTCCTCCTTCCTAAAGGCAGCAGAAGCTTTTTTGGCAAGTGCAAGTATTTAGGACTTTCTTTCCTTTGGCTTTCTTATCTGGCTACAAACTGAGTTCACCTGAACACCTCACCTTCCTGGGTGTAATCAGCAGGGCATCAAAATATACATCTAAGCCTTGGTACAAAAGAAAATTTGAGGTCATATTGAATCACTTTGTCAAGCCCAGCAATGCTGGCTTGGGGTCTGGCTCTTCTTCCAACTCCTGCTTCTTGCTGCTTCTCCCATGCTGTCCCGTGGGCTGTCAGCCCCTGCAGGCTTCAGCCTGGGTTGTACTGGGAGGGATGGGATACACACTGGTCTGTGGCCCCTTTCTGCAGCACAGCCAGTGCTCCTCAGCCTGGGGTAGGGGAGAGAGCAGAGCACTGCCAGGATGGCATCCACGGGCCTCATCCTGCCAGTTGGCAGGAGAGGGGACAGCTCTGATATGTGTGAGTTGTGTCTGGGAGAAAAGGTTTTCTTTTTTTTGGCCATGATGTTATAGAGTAAAAGATCTTTGGGGCAGGGTTGGTCAGTTTTCTTTTTGTACAGTGCCCAGTACAAGAAGCTGAGGACTTTAGACCTCACAGCTGACAACTGGTGACATCATTTTTATGAATGAGATAATAGGGATGGTTCCAGTTCTCTTACCAGTATATGTTGCTTTAACTGTTACCCCAGGCTTTCTGGAAATGCCTGACCCTAAAGAAAGTTATCCATGCACTAAACCTGTTTGGAGAAGAACACCTGTCCTTTATCTGCATTATTCTGTGCAAAGTTCAGCCTCTGAGATTCCTTAAAGGAACAAAATGCCAGAGAGAAAAGCAGTCTTGAAAGTTTGTGGGAGGAAATAGCACCCACTGGTAAAAGCAAGCTGTGGTCCCAGGGAGACATCTGAGGATCTGAACCCACTTAGGGCATTCTTCCTGAGAAACCTTAGGGTCTGGGCTTATTTTTCTGCAGTTCTCAGAGGGTCTAGGATTCCTAAAAAAACCCCAGACTTTTCAGTGGAACTGAGCGAGAAGTTTTTCTGCTCCTCTCTAACAGCAGCACTGGCTTTTGATGAGTGGTTGAGTGGTTTTAAACAATGAAAAATTAAAACAATCATTCAATTAAATGTGAGCAGATGCCCTGAAGTGAACTGGTGTGGCTAACTTTACAGTTTTATTGATGATAAGGCTTGGAAGTATTTGATCATTCTTATTTCATGACTCTCTCTTGCTTAATATTATCCTTTTTTTATAGCTGAGGTGGTTTTAAAACCTGGGATAAATTTTTGAAGCAGCAATACATTTTCTAAAAAATTAAATGCAAATCTCCAGTAACAGCCTATTTAGAGTATACTGAGCCAGAGGGAGTTTTACTCAATATTTATTTAGAGCAAAAATGTAAAGGATATTTAGGTGTCTATAGAGGAGACTAAAACTGGGGTTTTCAGAATCATTTAGTAACAGTCTCCATGAATATTTTTTGATAATGGGCCTTTATTTCAAATGGAGACAAGATTCCCTATTAATAAAGCAGCCACAGTCTCTTTGTTTCCCTGAGGGCAGGAGCTGCTCCATTTTATCACCTGCAGGGATTATCATTGCATGAAAACAGGATCTAAACCTCTTTCAAAGAAAAATGCTCCTTTTAGAAAATAAATATTTTATTTGCCCATTCTTTTGTAAAAACTGAAACCTTCCCCTTTAGCAGACACCATCCATAACTCTTTTGAATGTCCTGTATTAACTGATACCCAAATAACTTTGAAAGCCTGGGTTTCTTATTTTCGTTTGTTTTTAAACTCTTGTAAGCTTTCTGAGTTAAGGGGAAATGATGGGAAAAAGCTGCAGCCTGGGGATCCCTCAAGTTACTGCATTCAGAAGAGAGAATATATTCCTGTACTCTGGATCCTAATGAAGATCTTAATGAGGGAGGAATCCCCAGGTATGAGGAGCTGCCCTGTTTCATCCTCCTTCGAAAGTGGAAACAGCTTCAAAGTTCACATTTTCATTAATTTAGTTTTCATCAGTTCTACTGTAGACTTTTCCTCCTGGCTGGGTTCCCTCCTGTGGCCTTAAGCAGGTCCCAGTTACCTGAGGTGGATGCAGCCCCAGGAACTCCCCCAGCAGCTCTCTGCCTGCCATGGAGTTGGTACCCACAGGGCACCAGGGACACTGAAGCATCAGGGGGTGGCTGGCTTGACTCTTCAGTGCCCAAGCTGGACACCAGGGAGGTGACATGTCTGAAAAGCAATTTGTCTTGTCAATGGGGTTGAGCCATGGCCTCTGGCCCATTGGGTCATTTTCAGGAGCATTTCTTCTTTGTTTCTGGCTATACCCCACAGAGTGGTTCTGTTGCCTTTCTGAATAACCCAGGCAGAAGCTTCACAGCCACTGCAAATGAAGAAGGTGATGCAAGTACTGAAAAGCAGGAGGAGTGCAAATAATGACTTCCTTGGAAAAGCAAAATGTATTTACCTCATTACAGTAAACTAATTAAAGCTGGACTCAAATCTTATCCTTTGGGCTACACATTGACACCTTGTGATAATACAGCTAAGTCAAGGGGAAATAAGACCTTATTTGTATTCATATAGCAGAATGAGCTTTCTGCCTTCCTTCTGGGTTTCTCAGACTGACTGAACAATCAGGGGGAAAACAGTGCTCCTCTGCTTCTGACCTTTGGGAGTAGCTCATGGCAGCATGGAGTCAGGAAATACATAGTTCTGGACAAGAATTCAGTCTTCAGGAGGCAAAGCCCACAAGGATACTGCCCACCAAAGGCCTACTCAGGCTTTACCTCTCTCTGAAGCCACCTCACACCCCAAACTGCTCTGCATTGCTCCCTCAAACTAGGTTGTCCTAAAGAGGTTCACATTTTCCTTCACCAGCAGGTAGAGGTCCTGGTAGAAGCTGAAGATACTTCCAGTCTCTTTCTTGGTTTTCTGCTTTCTTTTCCCAAAACAAGACCATAAATATTTTGAGAATCTTCAACAAGTTCCCTGCAGAAGTTGCAACTGTATTCTTGGGTAGCAATTACTCATTATACTTCCTCCTCTATTGTCTCTTGATTTCAGTGGATTTTGCACTGAACCACTCTCTAATTATCTGCATCCATACTGCAGCATTTGTGGCTTTGGATCCCAAAGGGATTTTCTAATCTGGAATGCAATTGCTCATTATTTACAGTTAATAAGCAAGAAAGAACTCACCTGTCTGCAAGTGTAGGAAAATAAATGAGATGAAGAATGCCAATGAAGCCAGCCAGCAGGTTGCATTTTTGAGAACTGCAGGGAGTATGAAATTTAGTTCTAGCCTGAGCAGAAAGAGCAGGGTGAACAGCTCTTACTTTCCCAGAAGTGTCATTTTAAAGGTGCCACTGATAATACTGGCTGCTTAGCCATGCCACTGCTTAGCAACTGCACATTAAAATGCCCAAAAACTCTGTGTTAAGTGGAAAGAGGAGAAACAGAGATAACTTCAAGGCATCAGTGCCTTGGGCATCAGTCTGAAAACCCAAGGAGAAGGACTTTATGTGATACTCCAGTCATCCTGGGCCAAGTGATCAAGGCAGCAGCCACCTCTCACACCTAGGCTGGGTTCTTAGCAGATGGACAAGACAAACCTGCCTGTAAACTGGCTGAAAAATATTTGCTGCTGCAGTTGTCCCTGGTGTGGTGTCAGGTGGGACTCTGGAAAGCTGTCCTCAGGGATGGCAAACACTGATGAGTTCTGAGCCAGGAGAAAATTAACCTAGGAGAGAGGAGCCAAGATGTCAGTGCAAGGGCTGTCAGCTGCAGACTTGCTTGGGCTTTGTGCTGCTTCTCTGAAGGCCACTGAGTAACAGGTGAACTGGAAATCCCTTGCTCTGTTCTCTACATGTTTTCCCAAGAGATCTGTTCTACACAGGTAGTTCTTTGGTTACCCTTTGTCATAGAAACATAATAATATCACAGAGGACATGAAGAACATCGTGCTGAGTGGCTGTTTTCAGAATTATAGAGGAACATCCTTAACACCGCTTGGGATCTCTGAAACAGTCCTGTAGGGCAAAATGAAAATGTCAATATGAGGTGCAGAGCTTAAAATTACCTATTCTGATTTGGGTTTTGCACTCTTAAATCCTTTGAAAACATCAGTCAGAATTTTGATTTCTGACAGAACATTGTTCAGTATAAAACTGTTGAACAAATTAAATTAGGAGTGTTTTGTTTAAATAATTCTTTTCAGAGCTTTCTGAAGCAGAGGAATACCTACAACCTCTGCTAAGCAGTACAGCATGGTGTTCTTTGTAGGTCTAAGAGATTGTGTTATATATTTCAAGTTATTTTCTCAAAGGCTTTTAAAGTGAAGGACTATACACTAAACAAGAAAAGTGTGGAATTTGTTCAATGAGTAAAAGCAATGTCTGCAGAGGGGAAGTGTGCTTTCATCACAGCAAAAACTATTTGTCAAAAAGGGTGGTAGTTTTGAATTACATCATGGTAAATTGGAAATGTCTGAAAATACTCTGTGTGTGGAGGTTGGGTAGTAAAAAACCTGCCAAATGGCAGACAGGGAAAATTTAAGGTGGAGAGGTGAGCATTGCAGAGTGCACTAGGTGTAAACCAGCTCTTTTTTTCCAATTAGAAATACTCCAGTTGAATAAAATTAAGTAACATCACTTGTCTGAGTGAGATTCTGAAAAAAGGTTATAAGAAGAAATCTTTTGAAAATGCTCATAAGCCCCAGAGGAATGTAAATCCCTCTTGAGCTTTACAAACTGAGACACTCAGTTTGGACTCATATTTTTGTGAATATCTTTGGATGTATTTTCATAGTGTCCCATATTTTGTCCCCCTTTTCTGGAATGGTAGCACTGATTTCCACATTCAACAGAACAGATTTTAAATAATATTTCACTGGATAAGAAGCTGTAAATGTTTATTTGTTGCCACGAAGTTTTTAAATGCTAAAATTGAATCCGCACGGGAAGACATTCTCTGGCTTAAGAATGTGGAAATTTTGCAGAAATCTGGATGAACAGAGGTGTTTTTGTTCAAATTTGACCATATTGAAGTTCAATGTGTGTCCATGATTGCAGCTATTCTGAAAAAAAGTTCTTTCTCAGTCAAAGACATTTTACTGCAGGAGGGAATGATGTGGGGACTTGAGAGGAGTCAGAGGAAAACTTAAGTCTGCTCCCGTCGCTGTGATGCATTGCATGTAATTAACAGGAATGATGAAGAGACTGGAGGCAGAATCCTCCTGAGCAGAATGTAAGGTGAAATGGTCTCTGTGTACTTATTGAATCTAATAATTTACATCTCATTGAATCCAATCAAGTTAGCAGTTTATCACATTAAGATTGCATTAAGTTGGCTGTCTCCAGCGAGGCTGAATTATTGCTGGAGGAGACCCTACAGTTCTGAGCTGGGGGCTTTTCTATTCCCCATGTAAAAGGTCTGACTTTGGCAGGGAGCAGCAAGGATTTTAAAAAAATGCCTTTCCAGAGGCCACCTTGCCTGAGGTACATCCATGTCTTAATCAGTAGTGATGGAAGAAAGCTGTGTGCCATCCAAAGGAGACAGCTCCACACTGGTGTCCTCAGTCACTGAAATCAGCAGCTTTGTTTTGAATTTCCTTCCTTGCAGCTGAGGTCTGATCAAGTCCTTTAAATGTGGTTTTATGGTAGGAGGCTCTTGTTAGCCAGGCGTGTAGGTGGATGACAGCAATAGGAGTTGTGTAATGCCACTGTACCTTCACCTATTGAGGCTATGGAGTGATTTGTTTGTTACCAGTGTATTTTGAAATGTAGAACCATGAGTTGATCCAGGTATGATCAGAAAAACAAAACCCAAAGTGTCCAGTTTCCGCTTGATTAAGTAATGGCCCGGCCACAGAAACATACAGCAGAAGCAAAGGAGAGAGTTAATCTTAGCCCTGAGGAATAGAAGTTAGAAAATGAGATATTTTGTGTAACCCAGTTACAATCTCCCAGATTGTACTAAAAATACTAAGTATTTTTGTAACTCTTGCTTATGAGGCAAAACCAAACTACTGTGCTCTTTTTTTATCTATAAGTACCCAGCCTGTAAACTGGGATAAGCTTGAAAAGGGCTCTGTAGAGGCGACTTGGGCTCCATATAGATTTTCATGGAGAATTTTGTCTCCGTACTGGAACTGTGTTGGACAATTTTACAGTTCTGGGGAAGGATTATGGCTATTTTTTTCAAGAGCCTCATCTAGACACCTAGGTCCTGCTGGTGCTGCCTGCTCCTGAGCACACATAGGACAGAGGAAGGCAGCACCCCAAGGAGTAGATGGGGCCTGGCCACACTGGGTGGGTACCACTGAGGTTTGGAGCAGTCTCTTGACTTCCTGGGGTTTTTTTGTCTTGTGCAAGGGTTGTCTTCTGTGCTATCAGTGGTGTCTGATCTCACAGACCTAATGGTGCTGTCTTGCCCTAATCACTGCAGGTTGTTGCCTGTTCAATCACTGCAAGCCTGTTGCCTCTCAGGGAGTCTGAGCTCGACCATCCAGGGTCCACTTCAGAGCCACTTTTCCCATTCTAGGAAAAAGTGGATTGAAGGGAAATGTGTTCCTGCTGAGCTGAAACCTCAACATCTCAACCACAAGGGAAAGAAATAAAGGAAGAATATAGTGTGAGAAAGCTAGTTACTGTGTACAGCTTACAGGTGTAAAGACAGATGTTTTCATTGGACTTTTAAATAGCTTTTTCTTCTACATTTTGGCTGCAGTGTCATAAAGCCTGTTGGTCTGATTCTCCATTTTCTCTCTGCTCTGCAGTTTTCCCCCTGCTTTGCAGCCTGCTCACATTCTGCTGAATAGTGTGCAGAGAAGGGTTTTTAATATTTTTTTAAACAGCTTGTGGGCAATTGATCTCAGATTACCAGTATCCTGCAAATTGGTTGTCATTATTTAAACATCAGATAGAGAATTTTTTGCCCTAGGGCCTGGGCCAAATAAATATGGTATTGCTGGAAAATGGTTTTATAATAATAATTTGAACATGGGCTGAGAAGAGGGGAAGGCCTTCAGCTCCCTGCCCATACCTCATTACAATTTACCCCAGTGCAGTAATATGGGAATCATTGGGAGGCAGCTCAATTTCTATCAGAGATACGAGGTTGTTTTTCTTGAGCTTTGCAGGAGCTGTAAACTGCCAAGGTTTGTTTTGGAATAGGCTGGGTAAAGCAGGCTTCCCCTGAAGCTAGATAAAAATCCAGTTATTCCTAAATGATAATTCTGGAATTACTAGAAGGGCATTTAAATATGTACTGTATTTTCAGAACAGGAGGTGGTTTTTTAAGGAATTTCCTGTTTCACTTTTGGACCTATTAAAAATCACTGGAGTTGCCTTTTAATAGTGACCTAGAGTTCAGGTCTGCATTTAGCCCAGGTGCTGTATCTGACCTCAATTTCTAGAGCCCTCTGGACAACTGGACTGCCTCTCAGGTCCTGCAATCCTTAAAGTAGCTAGTTTGTTGTTTTTGTGGTTTTTTTTTTTCTCAACTGCCATCTTACTTGTAATCAAGGAATACTTCTAGTCCTCGCAAAGACCTTTCAAGTTATGGGAAGGGTTCACACCTATTTTAATCCAGCCAGACACTGGTGCAGAACAGGGGCTGCAGGGACATGCATATGTTGAAGCTTGGCTGGTTTAACAAAGGTGACTTTGAAACTACCACTGTGCTCCAGTAATTGTGAGATTGGTGAGCAGGAAACTGGGAGGGAAACCATCTGGGCATGATACCTTTTCTTTACCATCATTTACATGTTTCTGAGACAAGATCCCATTAATGCCTCCAGATGACTTTATGTGAAGACTCATCAAGTGGCTGCATTAGTCTTGCTGTTTTGAAGTCTGACTTTCACCATCACAAAGATTTAATGCTGTAATGAGGGGAGTCACTGTGTTTAAGATTTGGCCAATGAACAGAAAAGACTTCAAGTAAAGACATCACATAGGTAAAGATGTTTTTCCTGGGCTATTTTTGCCAAGTATTGCAGTATTATTATTTGCAGTATTATTATTTGCAGTGTATTGGGTTTATGCAACATTGAACACAATTAATTTGGTGGCTATATTCCAAACCATCTACGTGTTACTCACAGTGAAATAATATGAAATACTCAAAAGTGTTGTTTCAGTGATTTCTCTTGATGAACAGTTTAAAATGGCTGTTGCATTTGGACTAGATGGAAAAATCAAATTTCCAAGGCCAGGAAAACGTTTTTTTAAATTGGGCATGCTTATTAAACTCATAAAAGTTAATGGAAACAACAAAAAGCCAATTCTGTGGAAGAAATAACAAGGTTTCTCTCCTTAATAAAACTACCTTTGCCTGGGATGGCATTTCTGGTTTCCTCTCTGCAGGGGACCAGGGGGAGGAAGGCTGAGTCAGTGGCAGGGCTCGCAGGTGCCCGTCAGGACAGAATAACCCTGAAAAACCTCTCAGAAGCTGTGAGCAGCTGCTTACCCACAATGTCAGGGACTGGCAGAGGAGCTGGGAAAGCAGCTTTCTGCAGGAGAGCCCTGTACCCAGCTCTCAGAACGCTCCTCTGTGTGTCACCTGTGTCACCTTTGCTGGAGCCCCATGCTAAGGATGGGATTAACCCACAAACAGGGAGCAGACCAAAGTTTTAGCTTGTTTCCCACACTGAAATGGTATTTTATGCATCTCTGATCCTGCTGAAGCACTGGGATTCAGGAGAGGTTAAAAAGTACAACTCCCACTTACTTTTGAACCTGCAGTAGAGGGAACAGTTTGCTGGCTTTATTTACTCTGCTTGGTTTTAGGGTTTTCTTTCTTACAGTCAGTACCTGGCTTGGCAAATGACCCCAGAACCAAAACCTGTGGAGCAACACTCTGGTAGCAAAGGAGATAGCAGAGGGAAGGCTCCATCAACTGGACCAGAGCCAGGTTATGTCACAGAATCCAGGACTCCTGTAAAACAGGAGAAGGGCTCACTTATTCTTTGCAATTAAGCATTAGTCTGAATTACAAGGAGGAAGCCAAACTTCTCTTGGGCTTATAAAGAAGACATTATTAACCATTTGGGTCATGAGAAGCAAGGAAAGGGATGCATTTAATGACTATGTTAGAGCTGTAGAAGATTAATAGATTCCTAGGAAATATCTGGCATTTGGGCTAGCACATCCTTGCACAAAGAGCCCAGCTGTGACCCTGTTTCTCTGCAGGGCTATTCTCAGTTCCAGGTGCCTGCCCCCAGTGAGAGAGCAGTGAGTGCTGGGCTGGAGGAGAAGATGCTGAGTGAGCCCCCATGGTTAGGAGAATATACAGCTCTATTCCTTTTCAATTAATGTCATCATGTATAAATCTGCTGTGGGACTCCTGTGATAAAGAAAACTGACGTGCACCACTCCAGTGCAATAAATCTTCAGGCTCTGGCTGTGGGGATGCCAAATCCACTCATCAGCTTGATAGCCCTGAGCCCAGCAATTGTGTGGCAGTTGTTGCTGCAGAGGCTGAGCTCTGCATCTGCAACTGGAAAAACCTTGTAAGTGTGGAGCTCAGGTTTTGCTTTTCTACACATTCTCAGTTTTCTGTAATAGAACAAGTCCCCTTAATAATTTTAAGAGCCTGTAATTCACTTTCCTGCCCTGTCTTCAGAATGGACAATTTTAGATTTCAGTTCTCAACTTGTGCTCGTGCATCTCCATGGGATGCTTCATGGGTTCACTCAGACAACTTTCCAGCCTGAAGGACTAATTTACCCTGGGATGGTTTTGCACCAGCATTTCTGGTTTTGGAATCCAGGCAGAACAGACTCAGGTATTTCAGTAGCAGCTGCTCCATGAAGGATTTGTTCTCAGCTGGGGCTCCTGGGTATGCCCAAGCTACAGGTAAGAACAATTTGAATTAATCCATTTGTATATCCAGGTACAGCTTGTAGGGGTGAAATCTCTCAGCCTTGAGTTCAAAGATGTCCTCTGTTCTGAAGGTCTCTGACATGAGAGAAGTTGAACATTATCTTTCTTTAAATAAATCCCTTTATTTTGCCCGAGACCTCAGTATTTTTTCCACCTAGTGTCAGGTTTCACCCAGCACATCAGGCTGGCTGACCAAACTATTTGCAAAAGCCATGCAGTTCCTAGTGATGGACCATTTGGGGCTTATTCTCATTACAAGCTTTTTTATCATTATTCTTAAAGTAGAAGCCTGCCACAAATAATGTATGTAGTGTCCAGCATGAGCTAATGGCCTGCTGGCAGGGTGGCTATTTTGCTGCCTACACTACTTTGTTCTTGAATATTCTAGTGGGATGGGAATTGTGTAATGGTAACTGTAGTAATGATGGGCTGCCTGCACAGTCCTATGTATATGGCCAGCAAAACCTCTTCCTTTGGTACTCATTTGTCCTTTAAGTACCTGATACTACATGGGCTATAGTAACAACACAATTTAATGTTAGAAAATTTGGGGGATATGGAAAAAAAAACCTCAAAACCAAAGTAAAATCAAATTTAAAAAAATCAAATTCATAAAATAGCACTTAAATTGTGTTACTGTATTTTTCAGAGCCAACCTTCTTTTTTCTAGAGGGGGCCAGGGACTCTGTGAACTGAAATTTCCTTTCCAAGTAATCCTCATAATTATTTATATGACATCATGACAGCAGTGCCACTGAGGGATGCTCTCTTTATGGGGGTTGTATAGTGGCATGAAAGATGGTGAACTGTTTGTTACAGGAGAGCTGTGACAATATATTACAGTACCTGGAGAACTGGCAAAATGAATTGGATTTTGGAAGTTTGTGAAAATTATGTGGAGGGGAAAATTCAAAGGGAAAAAATATTTTAGAAGCAATTTTTTTTTCCCCTTTCTGTACTGTCTATTTAGATTTTTTAAAAATAAGTTGTGTGCTCAAAATTTCAACCAACTATGTGGCTGAACAAAGCACCAAAATGTTGAGAACACTTTGTCATTAAAATGTTGGATCTTCACCTTTTCCTCCATTAGCCATGAAAGGGAGAAGCCCTGCAGACTTTCTTAAAGCCTGACAAAATTTGAGCAGCTGCAGTTTGATAAGAGTTTGGTTGAAATAACCCATTGCTATTTCTATGTGATTATCATTAGGTTCCATAATGTATTTCTAAATGTAAAAGGGAGAAGTTACATGATTATTTAGCAGGGGTATATGGTTGTAACACAACCATGTGTTTATGATTAGGTTTACATTCTGTACTTTAATTATAATTCACGTATTTTGATTTTTTTGTGTTGAAACAAAAACTGAATAGCAAGTTAGCAGAGCTGACTATGTCTTTTTTCACCCATCTATCAGAGAATCACTTTTCTTTTTCCACCTATATAGTCCAAAGTTAAAAGCAAAATGCTTCAGGAGCTCCCACCACTGTGTGATGTAGCAGAGGACTGGGGCTGTTAATGCTCTTGCTGCATTAAGATAAAATTGAAACAACAGAGTATTTTCCAATTTTTGCTTAATTACCTGAGTCACTTCTTAATAAATTAGGAAGTTGTTTCACTTCTTGCAAACATGTCTGTTTGCATGAAGCTCCTTTTTAACTCAAAGGAACCTGTCAAACCATCTTTCTTGCTTGAATGTTGGGTGTCACTTTTTATCGATGTCAGGATCATGGAATTTAAATTGGTGATTAAAAAGGACACCCTTAAGGGTCTCTTTTGCTTTTAAGAACACTGAAAATACAAGTGGTTCAATTCAGACTTTGCCAGTTAAGACAAAGTTGTTACAGATTCTGGAAGTGTGAGTGGAATGTGTCTGGTCTCTGCTATCATGGATGTGAGTAACAGTTGTTCAGAAATGCCCTGAAAATGCTCCCTTGGCAAGATACTCAACAGGCAGGGGAGGGAGAAAAAGAGCAGACACCATTTTGGACATATTTTGTTTTCAGTCTTATTTTTCCTTCTTTTCAGTTGCTGTTTACTCTTGGCTATTATAATAATTCCATCCTTAATAAGCACCTAGATAACCAAATACATAAACAGAAATAAATAAAATACTGGTGTTATCTGGACATGCTGTGCTCCTGCAGCAATGAAGTAAACTATTTATACTACTCTGAAGAATAGGGCAAATTATAGATCAGATAATTATACTATGGGACTATGGGAAATAATAGGATGAAACTTAAACAAAACAAAGCAGATGTGTGGAGGAAGCAGCCGTATGCCCTGTGCTAGCTGTAGATGGCAATAACTGTGAGATAAAGGGAAAGGTTCAGGTTTTGTTGATGCCAGATGTGCAAATAATATTTGTTGTCTGGTCTGCATCTAATTATAGCTGGTGTTGAGAGCCTGTGGTTTGAATGCTACCCAGACCAGCAGATTTAAGGAGAGATTACGGTCCAGGAATATTAATTCAACCACCTCTAGGTTTCTAGAAAGTTGGAAAAAGGAATGGTAGTTTTACTTTTCCATGTGGAGATTTCACTCACAATTCTGAATATATATATATTTTTATTACACGGATAAGGTCTTTTAAAACAACAAATTGCCTTTTGGCAATAGTGTAATGTAAACTTTCTTGTATTTGATTACTGTATTGGCAGGTTTTAAGTAAAGGTGAGCTTCAGAGACTTGCCAAGGTAGGACATTACAGATTTTTCCTTGCCTTGGCCTTAAATGACCAACTTTCCCAAATGTCTGAGAGAAAAGAAGGGAGTTACAGTGTGCCAAGAAAATCTGGCAGAAAAAGGAGAAAGGCATTCTCCAGGGTGAAGTGTTTTTCCTTATCACTGAATATTCCTTATCACTGTTACACCAAAGCAGCTCCTGTCTGGATCTCAGCTGCAGTGCTGCAGATGTGCTCTGCTGGCTCCCAAAAACTGAACCCTTCTCCTGGCTTCATTGGCTCAGAGCTGAGCTCCCTGCAGGGAGGAAGGGCCACATCTCCAGCACCCAGGTCCCAAACCACTGCCAGTTCAGAGCACTGGGGGTGCTGTTACCTGCAGATGGGAAGGATCCAGCACCTCAGCTTCTCTGGTACAAGGTTTTCTCTAATTTGTACTTCAGAGTTATGACCAGCATTTGGTAACTGGTAATAATTATCTTGTCTGCAAGATGCCAAGGGGCTGGGAAGGCTGAAAGAGTGAAACTCTTTGAAGTGGTAATGCAGATGCTCATTAAATGCCCATGTTGGGTTTTCATCCTTCCTCTGGACCTCTGTCTGCAACTGCTCAATTGTTTCCATTGCTTCCAGACTCCCTATTTCATTATGATGCCTCCTGGATTAGATAGAAGAGCAATAATAACTTTAATTGTTTAATCATTGATGAGGTTAGGCTAAATTAGACATGAATTCAGTTATGTAATTCTGAATATAATATTTTGAGATTGAACTGAAACCAGAGCTGGTCCAAAGCTCAGACAAAGGAGCTGGGCCTGGAGGGGTGCAGAGGACACATCTCAGCCAGGGGGAATGGGATGTAGAGAGGGATGGGAAGAGCTCAGCCCTGTTCCCAGATCCCACAGCCCTCTGTTCTCACTGATGCTGGCAGACCTGGCTTCATCACTTTACTCATCCTCCCTGGCAGCAGGAAGAGAAGTCTCTGTGGTTTTGTCCCCTCCTGACTGGGCCTTTTATCTCCCCCCCCCCTCCATAAAGATTTTATTAATTTGATTCATAGGAATGTTTTGGGTTTTGCTCCCCATTTTTTGTTGGCTCTTGTATGTACTTACACGCTTGAGTTTGCTTTTGCTATTAAGGAAAAAGGATAAAATATGAATATTTTCATTGTTTGTCACAGATCTTCACTGAGCAAGACTGGTTATTAGAAAGCCTGGCTGCAAAGCAATGTTACCTGAAGCATGTAAGATCCTTTTCCAAACAGCATAGTAAATACAGAGTAGTCATACAGACACAGCCTGGTGTTCTCTGGCATTAATGAACATAATAAAAAGCTAAGAATCTGGTCTACAATTCAGTGTAGACAGCTTTGATGATTTACAGTGGAACTTTTGAAATAATTGAGTCATGATCTGGGACATTTTTCTCGGGAGCCTTTTATTCAGCAGTTTTACAGCCATAAGTTATGGTGGTGAGTTGATGCATCAGCTGGTGCAGCTCAGGACAGCTCCACAAAAATGACTGAAATAATTCCTGTGTTACAGTAGCCTGGTTACTTGTACAAATTAATGCTTGATTCACTCTGTGAAGATCTAAGTGTAAGTTAAAGGTCTTAATGTACTACAAATATACTCTGGTAGGTTTGCATTGACCTAATAACAGAAATTCTTACAGACATGTTTGTGTGTTGAATGTTGATATATTTACCTTTTCAGTCAGGGTGGTTGGTGGTAGTTAGGGTGCTAAATATTAGAAGATTAAGAAGTAAATCACGTTATTAAATCTTGATGAGAATGAGTAAACCAACCTGTAAATATGGATATATTCTTCTACCACTATCTAGGAGTGGAGTCTAATTTAATTGGAAAACCTCTCTAGACAGAGAACCCAATGTGCACTGATGTGAACTGTGATGATTTGCTGGATTAAGGTAGCACCAGAGATGAAATTCAAGATCATTTTGTGTTATACAACAAAAGTGGCTGTGTTTTATGGAACTGCCTATATCTGCAGCTCTCAGGTATAGTTCAATACTATATAGTTATGTAAATAGGTATATACAGCATAAGAAGAAACGAGTCACATCCAAAGAACACTTAGTTGTATACTCTTTGGGGGGCCCATGGAGTTGTAGCCTTCCCCTTGGCACAGAGCACTTTGAAGCATTCTGCACGTTGTGACACGGGGAAGGCTGCACTGTCCCTGTCAGGATCACAGCTGTATCAGAACTTTTCCTAATCCCATCAGTAAGTTATGAAGACCTTTAAAAAATTTGAACTCAATTGTCCTTGTATCACCCCTGAAGTAATATTATATCCATTTTACAAATGGGAAGCTGAAGCACAGAGAAACCAGATGACTAGCCTCATCTTCAGTCAATGTGTATCAAATTAACTTAATGTTCATCCAAGTGCTCAGATTTGTCTAGAAGAAAGTGTGATCACCACCAAATAATGTCATTCACTTGTTCTTGCAGTCAGAACGACACGACAGCATAAAGATTGCTGCTTGTCCTGAGAGCCCACTCACTCCAGTTGTGGATTTCAGTGTTCAAGATTCACCCTACAAGTGATCGGGTTGTAATCAGGTTCAGCTCCCCAGTTTTCAGCTGAGGACATAATCTGCAGTCTCTGCTCCCCTCATTGGGTGCTATTAACATAGTTTAATATAAGATGATTCTCTTTTAAATGATAAATGCTCTTTGCTGTGAAACAGCAGGCAGGCTCCCCAGTTCTTATATCCTGTATGACAGATAAGTGAATGCTGTCACTCCCTGAAGGTCACCTCTGGTGAATGCATGACTTTGTCTGCTGGGACAAGGACTGGTGTGTGTTCTAATAAAAGGAACAGTGAAATGAGAAGAAAAATTAATTTTCCAATCAGAGATTCTGGCTACAAAGCAATTATTCTAAATGTTTGTAGAAGAGTATCTCCCTACAGACTGTGATTTTTTGCAGGACTTCGGAACACAGAGACAATGCCACGATCACGGTTTTTTGTTGTCTCTACTACTGCACCTAAACCAGGTTGTTGTTGCTTTTACTTCTGAGTCCTCTAAAATGTACAAGTGTCGTGGTTCCAAATGGGAAAATGTGAGGGAGAACAAATCCCATGATGTATCTGTGTAGGTGAGACCAGGGGAGCAACAGGCAAAGGATAGTAAAGAGGTATTGGCTATTGCTGTCCTCAAAATGTAGATGATGAGTGCCTTTTTAGTGAGTATTTTAGGACTTCTTCTACTTGAGGGCTCTGTTTTTTGATATCTATGTATATTATTATCTCTTCATAGAGCTGTGTGTTTGATAATCCTTTCATCAACATCCAAGGCATGCCCTGCAGTAGGTTTGTGATCCCAGTGAAATGAGTGGAAGGCAGCATAACCTCTTCACCTCAGTCTTGGTGGATCATTTGAAATTAGTGATCCCTGGGGAGCCACCTTCCCAGTGCTTCCTGGTGGCTCTGAAATCCTTGGCCAGATTAAACGTAGGTGCAGAAGTCTGTATCTTCTCACTCCTTGTGTTGTTTTGCTGCAATTAGGTTCTCCCCAGCATCCATATAGGGCAGGCAGGTCTCAGTTTACCTTGTTCAGGAACATTTTATGATCTCAGTCAAGCCCTTAGTGTGGTGAAAAAATTGAATCCTGTTTTGGACTATAGTGAATAGACTGTGTGGCTGTCTGTTGAAGGGGGCAGGGGTTTGTGGCTTTCATCATCTTCATCACTGGAGTGTAACCTCTGCTACTTGATGTCTGCAGCCAGATCCAGTGTAGTTCTCCATCTCCTGAAGTTTCTTGCCTTCTTCCTATCCTGTTGCTGGCTTGCTTTCATCCCAGTAAAACAAGGATTGAGTAATGGTGTGTGCAGGCATGCAGATGGCTGAGGGTGCTGGGCTGGTGTCAGCTGGATGAGTGGGCTGTCTTTAGGTTGTTGCTCTGGCTGGGTTTCAGATGGCTGTGAAACTCCAGAAGGTGAGGAGCATCACTTCAGAGCTGCAAACTGTCCTCAGGGAGCCTGGGGGATAGCACAGGTATCTCCTGGCATGCAGGAGGGGACTATGTGCTGCTTTGTCTTTGACCCAGAGTAGTGGGTCTGAACGAGATTCAAACCTACAAAGTTTGAATACCTACAGAGAGAGTGCCTCTCTCCTTAGGACAGCCCTAGTGATGAGCAGAAGGAGGAGCATTTTGTAATTATCAGATATAGCCTAATATTATGATAAGCACAAGGAAACTGTGCTGCTGAGATTAGAGAACCTTTTAACTCTGGGATTCCTGATCAAGGACAGAGGAAATAAAGATCAATGCTAAGATGTGAAGTACAACGTTTGAATGAATACCACAAACATTCACTAAGATGGAAATTAAATCTAGCAAAGCAGGGAGCAATATATAACTTCAAATAAATAAAAGACTGCATTTTGACATAGTGCCATTCTGATCTCTGTATTTATTTTGCCAAATAACATTTGAAGTACACAAACAAACCTGAGACAGAATAGCTGAAGAATTTTCAAGTGGAATAAGGATTGCTACAGATGTGTCTTGTAATTGCTGTTACAATTCAGCTTGGGTTTCTCTGCATTGGGACATGTGTAAAGATCTGAAAGGGTGGTGTTTTGGTGGTATAATGGGCTGGATAATAATGATATTGAAAGTGAGGAATGTTGCTCTGCATAACTTTTTTTTTTTTTTCCTCTTTTCTTTTTCTGTGATTTCACTCTAATAGTAGTTTTCCAACAATGCTAAAATAAAGGTATCTAATTAATGATCCATCCAGAAAATAAAGGTATCTAATTAATGATCCATCCAGGTTCTTGTATCAGATTTGCAGTGGGGTTCTCATGGGTAAAATTCATTAATAACTAATATTTGTTCTATGAACCTAAACTAAAGTCTGACAGACCTAGTGGAATCCTAAATCCTGAGCAAGAGTACTGCTACTCTTCGGAGAGATTTTGTGGTCTTGATGATACATTGCTACCTGTCAGGGAGAGTTTCAAAGCTAGAAAAATCTGAGAAGCAAAAATGTGGAAGCATTTCCTACTAATGAGAAGATGACAAAATCAATCATCACTATCCTGCTGTCTGGAATTATAATGTGGGGATTAAACTGAGCACATGTACTGACTGCTACAGCCAGTGCTCCAGTGGTGCAAACCAGCACTTCCCTCTGCAGTCAGTGGAGTTGTACCAGTTTCCAGTAGATGAGAGCTGGGTCCTGTATTTCAGCAGACAGTAAATATCAGATCTTGCTTGCAGAAACAGAAAACACAGAACACTGTTGTGATGCACTGCATGATCTTCAGCCCTTCATCTACATCATCAAGCAGAAATAAGAGGAACTGGCTGATCCTGACACCTTCACTATTCCTTTCCTTGGGAGACTGCTGACTTTCTTGGAGATCTCTGTATTAATGAATTTTTAGCAGTATTACTAAAGTGGAAAAAGCATATGACAATGAGTTTCCTATTTTCAAGTGTTTTCACATAATGTGAAGCTAATCCCAGGTAGGCTCTTGTCTCCAAATGCTCCACTGCATCATTTTGTTAGCATTCTGCTGAGATGCATTTCCTTTGTAATCCAGGACTGCTTTATATTTTCTGACAGTGAAAGGGGTTTAAAGAAAAAAAAAACCAAAAAAACACCACAAGATACAGGAACAGTACCATAATCTATTTAGAAAGCAGTGAGTTAAATCAAGTCTTGAATAAAGGAAACTCCATGGGCTCAAGTTAATTTCTTTATGTATTTTCGTCTATTCGTTACAGCAGTGCAGTGCAAAGGACAGTGTTTCTTTACCCTATAGTTAAAGGGTAACTCAGATACTCAGACCTTGACTCAGATACAATTATTTTTCTGTGCCAGTTCTGACTCAAACCAAGAGCCAACCACTGCAGTTGAGGTCCTCCACATAGAGCTTTGAAGAGATTTTTTTTTCTTCATAATTTTTATTTACTCTGCTTCAAGACACTGGCACCAAAAGAAAAGTAAGAGCAGCTCTTTCAGATACTGCCAAGTGTGGGCACAGCCAGTGCACTGAACGTGCAAAACTGTTTTGAAATTTGGGCTGTGGAGGGTGCTGTGTGGGCAGTATTTGCAGGAAGCTTTGGTGAATCCCAACAAGCTACGCAAATCCTCTATCGATGGTGATGGGACTGAGCTCCTAAAGGGGAAGAGGGCAGAGAAGGAGTGGAGAGCTTCCCAGGATGGAGGAACAGGGAAGTTCATAGTTTCCTTTTGACTCAAACAGTCCCAGAAGAAACTTGCATTGTTACCAAGTTGTATTTATCCCCTGCTAGAGGTTCTGTCACAGTGTTTCTAAATATGGGTGTTGAGGTTGCATATTTTGATTCAAATGCAGAAGCAGATACAATCAGTAGGAAGTCGAGGTGGATGTCATTAGGGACCCAATCAGATTTTATGCAAACACCATCAGGGCTTGCAGGACTGGGTTGCTGGTGCTCTTGCTATCTGCTTCCCACAGTTATTGAGAGAACTGTTTCAGTGCTGCTAAGCACATGTCAGATACTGAGGCATGCACTGACTTTGGATAGGGTCACTTTTTGGCAAATTGGCTTCATTGCACTGATAGTGTTGATCTGTCGATTTGGGGATTGATCACAATGATCCCAAATTCAGAAAATACAGAAACAATCCATTTTTAATGACAAGATTGCTGAGAGCTGACATTGTTATGGGTAATAAGCTTGGGAAATGTACCTTAAACATATCATGGGACTTTGTGTCCATTTTAGCATTTCAAGCCAGCAAGTTCTGGCTCAGGTGAGCTGGTCAGAGATGTGAGAGTTTGGATGAGTGTGAGAATTTATGAGTGCTGGGAAAACCACCAAATGTACACAATGTGTAAGCAGTGGGGAGAAGCAAGAGGGATTATTGGGATTCCCCTGTCCTTATGAACTTTTGAGAACTTTAAAGGGGGAGTGGGTGTGCAAGTGGACTCAGATGTGCCAAGCCTGACAGCCTGGGCACTTTTTGTTCCCAGTTTGTGTCTGGGCTTAGGAGGAACTGAGGCTGGAGTGTAGTACATACATCTCTGTCTATGTCCATTCCTAGATTCCAAGAGTGAGTGCTCAGACCTACAGAGAGACACCAGAGGTGATGAGACTGATCCCTCCAGAGAGCTCAGGCTGAGTGTGTGTCCCAGTGCATACTGGTATGTAAAGCATGGCTGGTAAGGGATTCTATGTTTGAGAGCAGTCTTAGGCTTGAGCTAAGTGGCAGTGAAGTCATCTTAGAGATGCTAGCAAAGGGTTGGGGTATAGTTAGACATCCACAGACATCCTCTGGGAGGTACATATAATATCTATAACAATGCTGGATATCCAGCAGCATTTTGGAACAAGAATCCCAGCAGACTCAGCAGGATTTGTTTAGGCTGACACAGCCCTTGTTAAATTTTAAAAATGTGCTTGAAACTGAAGATGATACTGTGGGAAACAATGGATGAAGAACCAGGATTTGCATGTTCTTGTGAAGTATTTTGCAAGGCATAGGTGGGAATGAAGAAAGCCTGGTGTAAGCTCCTGGGGAGCCAGGGCACTTTTGCTGTTCCTAGCAGTGCAGTCTTAAATCTGCAAGCAGGAGCTTTCAGTAAAGGATGATGTATATAGACTGCACTGGGTATATGTTATGTTTTAAAATATCAAATATTCTAACTTTATTTAACTAATACTTTGAAATATGGCATTCCCTGTAAAGAAAGACTCTTGAATTGTATGTACCTAGTGGATACACTTTGAAACTCAGTTAGTTTTTAACATTTTTTTTTCCCAGAGTATCATTGGTCTTGTATGGTATTATTTATATAAAGTGTGCCTGGGCTTAGTGTTTTTCCATATCTGAACTCTTATCTGGTAGCAAGGAAACTGCATCAAATGTATTTACAGCTCGTGCAATATGAGTCTTAAAATTGTAATGCTGTGAGAAGTGAGGAGATAAGTGACATAATATGTGATGAATGAATGTATGACTGAATGCAGCTTGAATGGTTAAACAGCTCCATAGCAATTGGGTCTTCACAGAGAGTCCCAGGAACCACATCTGAGGTAAAGCATTCCTTTTTCCTGGTATTTAGATGAGAAGACTGAGCTGAGATGATCAGATCATGAAAGGGACTTTTGAAGAGTCTGTTTCTCTAATCCCAGTTTAAGGTCAAAGAGACCTTACGTGTCCTGGCACTGGTGGTGGCTGGAGATGCCAGCTAAAAGAGCTTTCAGCAGTGGGAAATCTGATGCTGGCAGTGACAGTTAAGGAATGGAGTAAAGTGAGGGATGAACACACTGGGGTGCTTTGCAAAGGAGGAATGATGATGTGTCCCAGGTGTTAGCATTTGTGTCCTGCAAGATGGACATAGTGTCAGAGCTATAGGAACTTTTGCTACAGACTGCAGACTGAGCAGCTGGGTACAGTAAACTGGAGTATGTTGGTTAATTGTAAAATAATGATGAGCTGTCAAAGTGTCCAGTCTGAAAAAAGCTGATGTGATTCTCAGTTGCATCAGGTAAAATAATCTTGGTGATGATGGGGAAGTGTTTATATTACAGTGTAGAAGGTTGGTGTAGGCAGCAGGTGCCAAGTCTTGGCACCTGCTGCCTGCAGGTTGGCACATTCACTTAGAATATTCACAAATAGAATTAGCTCAAGTTTAAAGGCATCAATATTTTAAATAAACTAAGAAAGTGCCAAATCTGTTAGAGTCTCTAAGGACAAGGTCCATTCCCAGTCCGTGGGGTTCTGTCCAAAAAGACATGGTTCTCATTTATTACAGGACATTCCTCAGCTGCTGTGAATTAGCCTGTAATTAGAGGTCATGCTTTTCTAAACTAAATATACTTGGGGAAAAAAATGGTAACTAAGTCATCTTGAAAGACAAACTCAGAGGAAAAAACAAATGTTTCCCTATGCGCAAAAAATATTACAACAATTTATCTTTTTGTGTCATGATGAACCTCTAGGAAGGATGTAAAGCAAGGAAAAGTAATGTTGATGCCAGATATTAAGTTTAGAATTGTAGCACTTCATTTATTAGACAGCAGAAATCAAAATGTTCCAAAATGTTTATTTTGTCTGGAGGCAAATGACTTACAACCTGTGATGGTTTATTGTACTGGTAAACATTTTGGGAAGCCCTGATGGAGAATTTTTAAAGGAAATTAGTTAAATTTTGTGTAAAGAACTCATCACTTAATGACTCTTTAGAGAGCCTACACACTGTGGAATTTTAATAAATATGAAAAATAGATTTTTTTTTTTTTTTTTTTTTCATTATTTCAGCTTAACATTCAGGACCTGATTATTGCCCTGCTACTAGGGAAAAGCTATGAAAATGGGAGACCTGCCTTTTAAGGTAAATGGAATAGGCTGGAGAGTCCATATTTCTTGGTATGTGTTACCAGGGAATGCACAGGATGTCTGACCCTGTACAGCCTGGCCCCAGACCTCTTATTGCTCATGTTAAACCTCTGCGTATACTGTTCATACCCATTAGTTTAGGATTGCTCACAATTGTTTGTGTACATCCTTAAAAGTGAAAAAAAAGCACAAAGCTGCCTTGTCAAATTCTAACACAGAAATTTGCCTGCCTGGAACGTTCCCAGTTTTGTGTATGGGAATGCTCCTGGGTGTGAATGTTGAGTATATTAAATAAAACACACAGGCTCTCCAGCTATCAGGTCAAGGTGAACCAAAAGCCACAGGATATCCCATCCATCTAGGGATGTATTTTTCTGTGCCACATAAAAGAGCACAGTTTGCATGCAACTGAGAACATATTTTGGCATTCTTGTAAGTACAGCTGCATTTCTAAAGATCAGCTTGATGGGTGTGTCTTGTTGTATATGTCCAGTCCTTTGAGCACCAGAGCTATTACCTGCCTCAAGTCAAGAAAGTGTACTAGTTAAAGTTTTCTGTTCTCAGGCCTAATCATCAGCTCGAGCAGATGCAACAAAAATACCATTAAAAAGTCATTGTACATCAAGAGCTATAAAAAATAAATCTATTTATGTGCAATTGCATGGGTACTTCCAATAAAAAGACCAGAAGAAAGAAGAAGCCAACCAAAACTACTGTAATGCTGTAATATCCCATTACCACAGTTCATGGAAATGGCCTTATTCACAGTCTTGAAACAGAGTCATATGAGCCATTAAGCTATATTCATAGCTAGAATTCAAGCCTCCAAGTTTAAAACATATTTGGTCTTGCCTTCTGCAGGTGTAAATCAGCCTTGCTATAGTTGTCAGTGGAGCTGAACCCACTTCCAGCCCCCAGGGATTGGTCTCACTGGGTTCACCAGAGGAGCTGTGCTAGAAACCATGTCCTCTGCAAGCTTTACAGTTAGTGCTGCCAAAAACTTCTCAGCCTTGAGAGAGGGAAAGACATGTGACAAAACAATTACACTATAGGGATAAAGCTTCTCCTAAAAAAAATAATCTGGTTTTCTCTGTCTGGTTGCCAAATGCTTCATCCCACATAAACAATTGAAATGTCTCATCTGAGCAACTTCTGGGGAACAGTGTAACTGTTGCAAAAAACCATATTGTCTGAAAGCCCATCTGAAGTATTTAAACCAATGTTTTCTCAGCCCCAAGAGGAATATCTGCTGACCTCTCACAAGCAAGTTCTGGCTCAGTGTAAGGTTGCTGTAAGACAGGCAGGCACTTGGAAGATGAACAATTTTCTCTTTTCTTTTCCTGCAAGCA
The DNA here is from genome assembly GCF_036169615.1 of Heliangelus exortis. NCBI lineage: Eukaryota > Metazoa > Chordata > Aves > Apodiformes > Trochilidae > Heliangelus > Heliangelus exortis. The sequence continues at coordinate 2,681,012 of NC_092438.1, read as the reverse complement.
CCTGCCACACCTGAACTCTCAGACCAACCATGAGGCTGATCACCTTCCCATTCCCTTCCTGATATTCCCAACAATCCGCAGTGCTTCTCTAGGTCACCATCAGAATCTCATAAATAACAAAATACTCATATAATTAATTCTGGTACAAAAAAGTGCCCAAGAGATAGAACTGTGCTTGTTCAGTCATTTAGAAGACATTTAAAGTTACCACGCCAAAATCTCCAGGAAGTGTGGAGTAAGGTCAGGGTAATGCCTGTGTCTGCTGCTCCCTGGGAAATCATGCTCTTCTAATGCCTGCCTCGAGCCTAACTTGGGCAGGCATCACAAAGACAAAATAATTGGAGAGAAATGCAGGAGGACAAGCAAGATCAAGCAAGAAACTTGCTGGTGTCTCTGAAAACCAAGAAGGCAACAAGTGTGATATGGGTCCAGTAGTAGCAAAGATGTTATTGAAGGACAATGTCTCTGCATCCTGGAGGGAAAAGTAAATGAGGACAAATTATTCCAGCTCTGGCATTTAATTTAGCAAAAAGGCCCAGGACAGAGTTAGCTCATTGCTAAACCACAGTGGTGAACAACATGAGGTGAGAAACTTTGTGAGGGCTGGGTCCTGGGTACTGACACCTTCCACTCTCTTCAGAGGGGTCTGTATGGGCAGGATATGGCTCTGGAATTTGGGCTAATGGCTCACAGGCAGGTGGAAAGCAGCTGGAGGTGACTGCAAGGCTGGTTGTAAAGTTTGTCAGACCAGGGCTTCTCTGTGCTCCTGGGACATGAGTGTCTCCCCCAAGAAGGAGCTGTGCAGTTCCTATATTGGTACAGCAGAGGCTGAGTGCAATCATGTGAGGATGATGAGAGTCTATAGGACTCAAGAAAAATAGTGTCTCTGGAAAAGAATATATCTGGAAAAACAGCATCCTGTTTGGAATTTAGCACGGCAGATAATTGATACTTTACCTTGTCTTTTAAAATAGAAAAGGTAAATTTAAACTATTTTTGTCATCTGATGTACAGAATTTTTAATGCATTAAAGGCTCTGTTATTGTAACATTTATATAGCTGGAGAAGTCCTAATTTATCCCTATTGATTCAAGCTTTCACTTGCACTGTGGACAAGCTTCTTCAAAAATCAATAATTTTACATTTTGACAAATCTGCTGGAAATGCATTGTTTTACTTATCAATCCTTGACTTAGCAATAAAATATATGGAGGAAAAATAAAACCCCAAAAGCCAATCAGCATAAATCCTTTCCTTTCTTAGGTAAGGTTGCTCACAGGAAGCCTCATTGAACATATGTGGTAAATGCTCTCTGCTAAGTGATCAGGGTTTGAATTTAAGGTCTCACTTGACATTATGACATTATGGGATATCTTGTACCTCAGAGTGGGTAATATAAGAAGAATGCTGGGGAGAAACTTTACAAGTGTATTAAAATTTAAAAGCACATTAGAAGTAGGGGTGACCACTAGCATCCTCATTTTGCAGGCAGAGGAAAAAAAGGTCAAGGTGATAGAAGGCTGTGTAGGAGATAAGGAATTTTCTCCAACGTCTACACCAGGCACTGTTTGGTGGGGAACATCTGACTGAACAGTACCAAAATTCTTTCCAGTCCCCAAAACCTTTGAAGTCCCCAAAACTACAGCGTTGCCCAGGGCACTTGTGACAGAGAGTCTCTAAAAGTTCTGTTTTGTTGCTTCACTGAAAGCCATGGGATTTTGCCAGTGACTTCAGCAGCCACAAAGACAGCTCCATTTATTAAATGTATTGCTGCCATTTGAACTTCCCTTAAGCAACATTGCCTTTTGTGACCAGCACTTAGCAGGTCATCTTAGGTCCCACTGACACTGGCAGGATTAAGTAGGGTCTTAATTTTAATAATGAGAAGCTGTCATATAATTTCTACTGCTATTTATTCACAAATGTAAATTCCTTTAACAGTCATTGAGGGCTTTGAAGGACACCTGTTGTTGCTTACTTTCTTCCAGTAAATGCATTTACTATGTTTATGTGGCTTGCAGAGTCAGGAGCCTCTCCCTGTCTTTTACAGGGAGCTGAGGATGAAGGATGATGGGCACCCCAAGTCCACTTCAGTCTGCTCAGGGTGCTGTACAGGATTCTCTTCAGGACAGGTTTGCTGCTGGTTTAGGGAGATGTAGAGATCAGGAGCCACTATTGAAGCTACCACTGATTTCAGGTGAGAAAACACAGCCTTGAGCTCACAGTATTCTTTGGACATGGGAGCCTACTCCTGCATCCCACCTGGATGAGGACAAGGTTAAGGAAAACTCCTGCTGCAGTCCTTGAAGGTGCTTTTGCCTCCTTTTCCCCTCCACTCCACAGTACACAGTGGCTACAGCTGAAGAGCTGCCCTGTCCCAGCTGAGCAGGAAATGTCTTCTTGTTTTCAGAGCAGGGAGAGGGTGTCCCCCTCCATGCAGCACCCTTGCTACCTTTGGTAGGAAACTTCTCCTCAGGCAGTGCCTGGTGCAGTCTCCCCTGCTGCCCTCCCCCAGGCTTCTGGCAGGGCTGCACACAAGGAGTGTGCAAAGGCAGAAACTGCCTTTCAAACAGAATGAATGGTGATGGAACATAATGCTTATTGCTAAATCCAGGCTGCAGCTGGTAGCATCACACTGGATAGTTACACTTAGTTGTCCATTATTCCTCATCCTTAACCAGCAGGAAGAGGAGTGTTCAAGAACGTCAGACAGGGCAGTGTAAGATATGGAAGAGGCTTGTTATAAAGAGAGTGTGAATTAAGAGCACAAAATGAGAGGTCTGGAGCCCTGCAAAATTAGGTTCTGAAATACATATTGCTATTATTTAATGATAATATTAATCCAGCCACGTGGTTTATTGCTTTTTGCTCTTATCTCACTCTGTAAGACATCATCAGAGCTGGCTGCTTTGGAAAAGTTTCTCCATCCAACAGAAACCAGCCACAGACTACCCTGCAGTTCCTCAGATGCCTTGCAGTGTCACTTCCCTGATCTGTCCTTGGGGATTCAGGGTCTTACTCTGTAACTGTGGAGGACACGGTCCTGGAGCCCTTCCTCCTGGTACTGCTGAAGGTAGTTCTGGCTCTGAAGTCACTGGGCTGCCAAAATACACATATTTCCCTTCCAGTTCTGAGATGCTCTCCTTGGTAGTTACAGTGACTTTCTCTTTAAAATCCCATATTTCTCTTTAGAGATTACTGGCCAGTGGCTTCAGTTCTTGCTTGAGAAAGGTGCCCCCAGCCCAGCTTTCAATGCTGCAATCACAGAGGTCTTGCTTTGACAAGTGAAAATGGGGGAGAGTTTTCCTAATTCTAGAGGCTAAGGGGATCCTCAGGCATGACTTGGGCATGAAAATCCTGCTTTGTTGGTCTGTGTTGTAATTTCTGGTTATCAGTTGTCCCCATGAGCTGGGTATCAATTGCTTCTCTGATTTAGGGGATGGCAATCAATTGTCTAATGGTGCAGTGTTACCCTTTTGATAGCTACTGGTATCAGCTTTATATAAAATGATAAAAAGGAACTGACTGGACTGCCTTGGTGGCAGTTTTTTATATCTTATTGCTTGTATGCAATCTCACTGTGATTTTGTAGGATTTTCTGGACCCTCTTGAAAGCTGTGAGCAATCCTGCAGTTTTATATTAAGCTTTGAAGTGCTGTACTGCTGAGACTATGCTATAGATCAGATGAAATACCAAAAATGCTGAGGGTGTGAGTACCTCAGTGCTGAACTATGAAATCAGGGGTTCAAATCTGGAGATAGTACTTTTGGGTTTATTTCCCACTCCAAGGACAGGATGCCATTTGCACTCTTGCCCTTTTTGTTTTCAGATGCAAGCCTGAATCAAGCCAAGAAGATCTTGCTTTGTTGAGATGTTAAGCAACTTTTATTTTTTTAAATAAAAGGACTCAGCTAAGTAATTCTGACCACTTAATTGGAAAATACTCTGTACTGTTCTTGCTGACCCTTCTGAACAAGGCAACATTATCACCAGCATGCAGAAAAGTCCCTGACAAAAAGCACACATTCAGAATATTTTTAATAGAGTTCAAGTAAGGGGGTGGGACTGAACTTTGGGGTTCTCTTGCATTCATGCCAGCTATTCCTCTGGAAGTGCATGCCCTCTCCCTGCTTCCAGGGGAACACCAAATTGCATTATCAGCTGCTTTGAATGCTTAGAACTGGTGCAGAGATTGGAGCATCTGACAGCATCAGCTATTTGCTCTGCATTCAAGAATATCATTCTCCACAGATGTCTGTCATGTCTGTAATAATGTGGATTTGGTCAGTACATTCAAGTAAGGTACAGAAGCAGAATACCTGGAGTGGAGTCCAGACTGGGGAGCACTTGACAGAAATAGAAGCACAACAGAGCTATAAAAAGCCCTTGTCAGCAATGCTAGATGTAAAAGATGTATTCATTAAACGAAAAAATACAATTAACATGATCTAAAATTCACCAGTTTCTGCTCAGTAGTGGGAAACTCACTGCATGCTTGCTTTGAGCTTGCTTGGTAACTCCTTCCCCAGAACCAAAAGCTTTTTCCTCTCAATTTGGATCAAATGAGTGTCAGTACTTGGAGCCAGCTGGGAAGGGAAAGCAGTGGTGGCACTTTGCTGGTGCCAGCTGGACATGTGGCATGTGGGCACCCCTCTGCCCCAGCCCTCATTGCTCCAGTCAGGCCAAGACCACATCAGCCAAAATCCTCAATGCAGACACCACCATGGCTTTAAAAAATGTTGCAGTACTGAAACATAGATGTTCCCAGGGAAAAAGGTCTTCCCTTTTTTGTCAGAATCCTGATGATTGCTTTTAGGTTGACATCCTTCATGAGAAGGGCTTTAACTCCACAACCTAGAAAACATTTAAGGGCTATAGCCTTGCTATTTGTTAATGAGTGTTGTACCTGATTGTTACTACTATAGTCTTTTACTCTTCTGTCCCCACTGGGGTACAAGGCATCACTTCTGTCATAAATAGGAAGCATTCAATCATTTTCTATGCATAGGGGAAGCACTTTGTTCTCAGAGAAAGATGAATCATGTAGTCCAAACAGGTGACACGTAGTAGATGTTGTTGCTTTCCATAACCTGAGCTGTAACCCAGCTGTGCCCTTTGCTTTTGCAGATGTCACCTGTACCATCTGCTGATGAAAAAAAATAATACAGGCATCTCTGTGGAAACACTGAGTGGTTCTGTGGACTTTTCTGCACTCTGCTCAGGCTGTGCATTTTTAAATAACGTGACCTTTATTGATTCCTACAAAAATTAACTGCACAAAATGGAAAACCTGAAAAGTACACTGTCAGAGTTTCATGTAGGTCAAATAATACAATTATATTACAGAAGTGTTAAAAGGAGAAGAGATGAAATCAGTTAATTCCCTCTGAAAATGTTCAGAAGAGCTTCAGAAAAATATAATGGATATCAACAGGAAACAGATCTGATTGGAGAAATAGTGGGGTGGGAAAAATGCTTGCTTGATTGAAGGCAGAGATAGTTTTGGCATTGCCTTGAATTGAATTAAGGATTTCATCGACTGTGATGTTCAATAAACCACAATTAGAGCCTTGTGTCCTGAAATCCTTCTCTTTGCTTAGCTGGTGGCTCCCAGCAGTCAGGTGCAGGCAGGGAAGGGGAAACCTGTGTAGCAGTGTGAGCCTTCCTGCCTTCCATCCCTCCTGATCTCTGCAGCCAGAGCAGCTGTGTCCTTCCTCCTTTCCAGGAAGCTAAAGCAATGGGTTTTTTTCTGGGCGTGAGGTCCTCCACTCAGGTTACTCTAAGAACAGTTTCTCTCAGCTGCCCCCTCTGAGGGCTAAGTCCCAGACCTGCAAAATCAGCTTTTCTCCCTCTGTTTGCTCACTGTCCCCATGCTCCTTTAGCAATGAAAAGATAGGCCAGCAAACATGAGCCCTTTTGCAGCCTCTATCCTTGTTCAGACCTACTCTTTGCTCCACACAGGAATGTGTCTCCTATGCTGGAGAGCATGAGGTCTTCAGCTGTGGTCTTTATTACCAGACTCAAAAGAAAGACAGCAGTAAGTAAAATGCTGAAGCACTTTGTACTCTGAAGGACTTATAAGTGGTTTTGTTTCCTTCTCTTCAGTTGATCAAATTCTACATACTCTAGAAGGAACATGAGTGTCATGGCTTAGCAGGCAAACAAATAGTTGCAGTGTATTGGAAAGCATAGCAAGTAGCTTTAACTCCAGGGTCACTGCTGTTCTTGGCTCCTGCCAGCATGAAGTCCCCCAGGTGTGTAAGTACAAGTGTTATTCCTGAGTTTCAGATTTTCAATGTCTTTGTTATCCTGGGACTAATGATATCAGCTTTGTTTCTGCTCTTGCATGGCTTTTAGGTGGAAACTCCATTTGAATAAGTAGCCAACTGCCTAGTCTCAACAAACCAGCTTTCCAACTCTAAAGGGGTAGAAGACAAATTTCAGAAGTACTGTACTACTTTGTCTTACTGCAGAACAACAGGTATTCTGTAAACAGCCACAGTGTCAGGTGACCCAGAATCCCTGAAGAAAGGCAAAAATGGGAAGATCCTCCTCAAATAGGAAAATAGGGACTTGTGCTGTTAGACTGTTTGTCTGTCTGGCCAGAGGGGTTATCTGGTGGAGGGGCTGGATGCTGTGTTATTCATTATCAGTTCCTGCAGCCTGCACATTCCTTGTGGCTGAAGAAGAACCAGGACAATTTCCTACAACTTGTTAGTTGAAGGATGCTCATGGAAGTTCTGACACTTATATTTGTGAGGGATATTTCTGAGTCTGTTTCTGGGAGGTGATTTACCAAAATAGTTGATGAAACTGCAGACTCCTCCAGAAATGAACATTTGATGTCTAATACAGACAGCTGCTGATGTAAATGTTTATGAAGAGTTTGCTAAGTGTGTGACTTTGCCTGTATGGTAATGCAGAAATTATATTGCTTGGTGAAAGATAAGTGATGATATAAAAATCAGTGGATGAGGAATGGATGAGAAGGGTGCCAAAACAAGACCAGTGCTATGATAAATGTAGTGCCAAGCAAGTGCAACAAGATGAAAAGCTATTAACTACGTATATTCACTGTTAGTGGCATATCTTGAATTTTTCATTTTAAGATGTTATTAAAATTAATGCTGTCCTGGGAGGCACTCTTGGAACTATGTATGAAGTTGCTTAATTAGTTCTTTAAAAAAATAAAACTCCAATATGCTACAGTTTAGAAGAGAAACAGTGAGAAGTTTGCCATAAAAATTCATAAAATGGACCCTCCTTGGCGAAGGATGCTCTGTCTCTGATTGCTGAGAACTGCCTTGGAGCAGGAAATGAAGTAGGAACTGAACATCACATCTGCAAATCTTTCTGTTTTGAAAGGTATTCTTTTACTTATTAAAAGGACATTTTACTGAATGGATTCATACCACAAATCAGTGAGTTTAATCAAGTGAAATAAATTGCCCACTTATTGAAGCTCTGTTTCATTTACAGATACAGACCCTGAAATCACTGGTCACTAATTTCCATGTCCATGATTTAATCTGACAGCGAAACAGAGGGAATCCCTGATTTTCAGGTTGTTTTCTAGCCCAGCAGTTAGGAGTGGGAAGGGATTGAGTTGAGTGTTTCTGCAGCCCAGACAGAGCTTTTGGTGTCCCTGCACCTCAGGGATCTGGATCTGCACGTGGATTCATTGTCCCCACCTCTGGAGAGAGTGTCTGTGAGTGTTCCCATTTTCTGGGAGCAGGTACCACAGCAAGGCCTATAGGTATAGTCACTAGTGTGGCAGTACCCAAGTCAGTAAGTGAAATCCCAGCCTTGTATTGATTTTGTGTTCTGCTGATAATGAATTTGGGAATCCTCTGGGGTTCACTGAACATGCTGACACAGAGCTATGGGGTAGGCTTCTGTATTTTTCACACCAGTGAAAATAGTGTGTGACTATTGACACCCCCATTTTTGTTACAGTGATGTCTTAAAATTCAATATTTGTGTCTCCCCTTATTTAAAACAAGAGGAGGGGAGAGGTGGGGAGCAGGATGGGATTGACATGCTAGAAGGAAATGCATTCAAAAGGGTAATTTTATAAACTACCAGGCACTTGTGCTGAATAAGAAGTGAAGCCTACTGCTATTAGCTTTGGCAATAACAGGCTGCTTGGATTATTAAAGCCACTGTGAGGGAATACCTAGCAGCAGATCCTGCCAGTGAATACATAGGCTTTGGGCAGGAGATCCTTTCAATATGTAAGTGCAGGGAAACATTTTCTTTAATAAGAAAAGAAAATAAAATCTCACCACATTCAAAACAAAACTATTTTGATTTTTTTTTAAACAAGGTACTATCTATGCTCTAATATAAATGGTCCTTTTTTTCCTAAGCTAGGAGGTATACATTGCATGGTATGAAAACACCATTCCAGCATCCACTCTGGCATAATGTTTAAAATACATGCAGCAGAGAGAAAAGGAAGGGGACATGCACCAGTAAACCTGGAGGAAGGTCCCAGAGTGTCAGACACCATTACAGCCCTCTCCCTGTGAGTACAGGGAGGCACAAAACAGGAACCCTTTATGAACAACTACAACCACATTAGAAACCATTACAGAACCAACTTTAATGGTTAAAATTTAATTTTGGTACTCTGGTGATTTATATGTTGGTATTTCCTGATTCTTGCTTCTGGAAGGTAGCACTTGTAACAAAATTTGAATTTGCTCAGTATTTGCTTAGATAGTGATTTTGAAGGCCTGTGCTGCTAATCAATGTGTTAATGATTTCTCCCATGTTGTAATCCATCATTTTATCACAGCACACAATTTAGCAATTTGCTTATGGTAATTACTACAACAGCCAGAGCAGCTCTGAACACAGCTTCAGGCTATAGCTAGAGAACTGTTCTCCATGTTATTTACATTTCTTCTCTTTACCACAGGGAATCCAAAAAACACCAGGAAAAATTTACTTAGATACTAAAGATACATATCTTGCAATCAGCAAGCTTCTCTTGGTTATCACTTCAAAGGAGGTTTACAGAAAACTGAGTTCATCACCAGAATCCTCTACACTCTGAGGTGCAAATGTGACCATGAGACAGCCAGGAATTAGAGGTAAAAGGGCTTTTTTGCTCTGCTCCTTGTGCAGCAGTGAATGTGCTCAGAGATCAGGGCTGATAATCACAAGAGCAAAGGAGAACTACAGATAGCAGCTTGGCAGATAGAGCACCAGGCAGGGTTCACATTCAGGTGTTATTTTCTAGCTCCTGTTGTATTGCCTCTTTAGGCTGCTTTGACCTTTTGGAGGTTAAGAAGCAGTGCCAGAGTATCCTGCTCCATGGGAGTGTTCCTGATTGAAGGAATTTTGCCAGTGCAGTCAGCAGTGCCTGTGTGTGTGTGCACCCCACATGTTCATTGGGATAAAGATCTTCCTATTCATGCTGTAGAAATTTTACCCTCCTTTTAAACATGAGAGAGATTCTTTAGACCTGGCCACTAGTGCAGCATCCCTGTCCAGTAACCTGATGGCAGCTATAAGTCAGCCTTCAGGGTATTCTGGTGCAGCAGTGGGATTTTATTTAAGCAAGGGTGGTTGGTCTGGTGAGCCTGAGGGAGCTGCCAGGTAGGGTATGGGCACTGAGACACTCAGCTCCCTGCCATCCTGGGGGAACCCAGCAAATACCCATGTCAGTTTGGGAAATGTCATATGCTTTTCTAGATGGAGCTCTGCATCTCCAGTGAGGGCTGGGTGGGTGTTTGACAGGGCAGATGTGGCTGGAGGGCATTTGAACCTATTGCCATGTCCCTGTCCTTGCTGGGAACCTGAAGGCAATGTTGAAATTGCAGCCTGTCACAGAACAATAGTTTTCAACCTCTGTCATAATTGCCCTCTTAAAAGTAGCACAGAAGACTTTCCTGACAAAGCCATTACTGTTGAAAGGACAAAGGGAAAGTAGTTAGTCAGCTGTGTTCAGAACTGGGTTATCAAATTAGCTTCAGCCACTTTCAATTACAGAATCTCATGGTTTTGAAATGAGCTCTAAATGAGGGTCTATAATTCTTTGTCAGCAGTGAGCAAAAAGAACATAATCATCATTATTTAACAGGGGCCTGCAGTCTGGCTAGCTCCAGGAAAAGCAGAAAGGATTCAATTGGCATAAGCAAGGCAAAGATTATCAGCTGGCCAAGCTTCAGTGCATTTCTCAGTCCTGCAGCTATGGAAGTGACCTTGGGAGTCATCCAGGAGGGATTTACTCCCAGAGCCATTCCAAACTCCTAGCCAATGAAAGGTAAATACTAGAAAAATTAGAGCAGTAGGGGTTGTCCCAGGAATGCCTCATCCCACCTTAAACTGGGGCTCTGTTCTGCTGACTTCTACTCTACCTGAAGACTGTTGTTGTAACAATGGCAGTGCTAAATCCCACCTGGCTGCTGGGTGGCTGTTGGGTGTTACTGCTGCTTTGTACCACAGCAGCAAGGAGACAAAAAATTTGAGCTCATGCCAATAGAAAGAAGGTTCATTTGCAGATCAGGCAGCCTTATGGATTAAATCAGTAGCTGTTCTTCTGCATCTTGAGTCCCCCAATGCAGCAGAGACAGGGTAGCATTTTGATATGATTTCTGCTACTACCACTCTGTCCTAGTCAGGCAGAGGGTCTGGGTTCAGTAGACAAGTTTGGTCAGGGACTACTCAAACACCAGCAGTGGGTGCCAAACTTCTAGAAATGCAAGTCTGTGGGAAGCTGATACCATGCCACCCCCATCCTCACAGGACACTTGAGGAACCCATAGCCAGGCTCAAGAGAATGGTTGTCCCTGTGCAGCCTTGAACCCCAGTCAGTCTCTGGCCAAGGTGCTTGGGTGTGATCAAGTCCTTAGAGTGAGGGCACTCTGTAACCTCTAAGGCCATTTTCCAAATATAGTCCTTTAACAATACACACAAGCAACATCAATGAAATTGCCCACACTTCCTGATCTCTGAGGGAGCTGCTGATGACACCCAGATAATTTTTCAGTGCATAGGCTGGAGCAGTTACAACAATATAAATTTCAAGGACACCATTGTCATGCAGGTTTTGGTAGGGCACTAAGGGAGATTGGCAGATATCTTACCAGGTTTCATTGCATACTTCATTACATCTATGCTCTCTGTAACTTAGGCTCTGAAACCAGTTGGTTGAATTATGGTCTCTATTTTCCTCAGTGCCTCTATCTGGAAATGAGCTCTATATCTCAGGATGGCAGCTGCAAAGGTGTGAGAAGAGGAGAAACTACAGGGATGGAGTCACAGTAATCAGCATAGGACTGGTTCTGCGTGGAAGTGAGTAAGCAGGGAAGGTATTTACCCCATGCCACTGGTCTGCACTGATCCCCCCTCACACAAAGACAGCATGAGGTCATCTGTCACAGCTTGAAAGTAAATTCTGATCTGGCCTGTATCACAAGAAGCTACATAATTACTCCACCAAACGCTAGACTGAGGTGTCTGCTGAAGGAGCTTACACTAACCCTGAGGTAGTGGAGAAAGAAGCGTCACCAGACTATGAGGAGATGGTGGGGGTAGGGAAGCAATTTCTTAGCATTGTCTGGTCCATTTTCAGGAAAATTTTACAGAACAGATGGACAATCCAGAGACCATTTTTCTCCTTCTGTTCTCTGGATTTCAAAGGTCATATTTACTACCTTCTGGCTATTGGTAAGTTTGGCCCAAATATCTGGGGCAAAATTCTGCCTCTGCTGAAGTCAAAGGAGTTTTGCCATTTATTTCAACGGGTCATTGTTTCTTTAATTTTTGTTCTGTTTCTGAATCAACATTGCCCTCAGGCTTGGGAATGTATTTAGATTTACACACAGTCATGAATACAGACACAAATGAAAGCAACAAAGAAAGAAACCATTTCTTTTCAAGTCCCACAGCTTTTATTAATTTGTTCGATCCTTGTTCTGTACATTAATTTTATTTTTAACAAGGTTTCTATTCTATACAAGGTACAAAATGGGTATCTGGGGAAAACTCGGGCCATTTCACATTAGATTTGTTGTTACTGATGCTGTCAGAAATTTAGACACTGACTATCTTGTTTTCCTTGATGGTTTTATGGGGTCTATTCTGTTCTTCACCAGAAATTAAGTTGAACTGAAAATAGCCCTATAGCTGCTGAAATTGGTTTTAAGTTTTCCTTGAGAAACATCATAATATTACATATGAAAATGAAATGATTGTGAACAGCAGGAATATGGTGGTCAGTGTAGCATACAATACAATAAAAAGTTGCAAAACTGGTATCTTAATGGATGCATTGCCTGACTAAGGGTTGTAACATTTACCCTCAACTGGCTGGTCAGAATGGCAAAGTACTCTAATTTTAGATAACCAGAGCTGACAGAAAATTAGTGTTCTGATTACCCTTAGCATGTAGTCTGGGCACACTGGGCTTGGACTCTTTGGTGACCATCAGAAAAGGAGTTTCATTTGGGTGTTGAATTAAGAAGCAGGGCTGGGGTTCACTCCTGGGTTTGTTGCCAGGATCATGTGCTGCTTCAATGTCTTGGCATCAGTTCAGTGAAATGATCTGTTGCCTTCCTTGTGGTTTTTTTCTGTGTTTACACTTAGGTTTTAGACACTTTACAGAAAACAGGGAGTCTCAAGGCCTTGATTTTGCCAGGTCCACCTAGTCCTACTGTGAATCAAAGTGTTATTAAATATAGACAGTTCTATAGACATCTGTCGTGTCCCAAAGTGCTAGTTGGCTTTTGGAGAACTTGTTGTAAGCAATGTTAGTGCAAGGAAGATAGTTCTGATTTTGAATCTGAACACACTGGGGACCATTAGCAAGTCAAAACCTTCCTTCAAGGGACCTGTGAAATTGCCTGCAGTTTCTCTTTGGCTTTCAGCATAGAGAATACCACTGTGTCCCCTTGCTTCTGTGACCATTTTATATGCATGCCCTCATCTGTGGAACACAGTACATGTGCACTCACAATCTGTAAGAGGAATTAACACTTCTGTGTGCAAAAAAAAAAGGGCAGCTGGTGTGGCTGTTTTGTGTTTATACACCTCATTCACCCAAACCTCTGGTACATGTTCTAATGAAACAAGATGCTCTGAGGGAAAAGCCCATTTAGCAGAATAACAAATCCCATTAAGCTCAGTGGAGCTGGAAATCCACTGCATAATAAATTTATTCTGAATTCATGGGTTTGAACATGAACTTCCAGATCTAGACTGATACATTTTTAAGCTTGCATGCAGCTTGGCTAATGAGCTCGTTTTCCTCCAGATTCATTTTACTGATAGTTTTTCTTGCTTTCAGCTTCCACAAGAGCAGCAGTTTTATTGCTCTGTCCTCCTGCCACAGAAGGAGGGCCTCTTGTTACCCTGTTGTTGCTTGAACTGCAGGAACACTTGTGTATTTCTGTCCAAAAGTGAGGCCTCAGGATGGAAGGCACCGCACAAACCTGTCAAAAAAAGAACTGTCCATGTCCCAAAGGCCTGGCAATCTAAAGCACTCTAACACAGTTTATACATCTGTAGATCAGGGAGAGGAGAAATGTTTGGAAGTGACACAGTCAGCTGCACACAAGCCATCTTAGTCCAGGAAACAGCATGGCTGTGTATGACTTGGTACAGGGCCCACAATAACAAACCAGGAAACATTACTGATCTGGATGTAGTTCAGCATGAATGTGGCTATGAAACTTCCCTGCCAGATCTGCCATGCCCACTGCACAGTAGGAACCTACTTGGGGCCTGTCCAGTATCTCAACTTCGAACTCTGTCATGAAGAGTAGGCATATGTGCAGCACACATCAACCCTTGTCTTGCAGTGGTCTTGCTTGCGTGCTACCCTTGAGACTCAGAATAGTCAACAACTTAAAAACCCGGTAGAATTATTCTCAGCAACCTTCCTTTGAGGTATTGCTTCTGACTGATCACAGCAACTTACATGGCTTAAACAGTGAAGTCACCAAATCAAGCTACTTGAACAAAAGTTGAATTTCCATCTTGTGAAGCCAGAATGCATCCTGCAAAGCTCTTCACTGACAAGGCAGCTCAGTCAGGTTATATAATTGGCATGCTCACAAGCTTTTCATCTTTGCCTGAGAGGTACTTGAGAGGAGTGAAGTTCTCTCCTACCCTTGAAAATATCGATGAAAATCAGAGAGAGTACTTAGTGATCACAAGAAGCCAAGGGCACTCTGCCTTACCATCCACAAGGAGAGAGATTATGGGAAGTCAGTATCCCTCCCCTTAAAAAAAAAATAAAAATCAGCTGTTCTTGGTAGTATTTCCATCAAAATTATTATAGGTCCTTTGGGTCACTAATTCATACTCTACATGATATAAGAGCTCCAAATGAGGTTATTTCTTTACAGCTCATATTCAGGAATAGCTGAAATGTACTCTCTACCTCCCTATGGAATGCTGGGGGGTTTCCTGGCATTCCTGGACAAACATTGATGGTGCATTGGGCCCCTCAGCACAGTCTTTACAGTCTCCCAAGGCATCAGATGAACTCAGCCTGCTCTGCCTGACCAGGGGAGCAGATTCTGGGGCTGTTTGAGCAAGCAATGAATTTGTCCTTGTGGGCCGTGTGTGCATGCTCTTTTGAAAGGCAACAAGGGTACTGATAGCGAGCTAGAGTCTAACTTGCTGGGGTGAATCAATTCTGATGTAACTTCATGCATGTCAGTAAAACTGCACTTGGTCCAGGATCTGTACATACTGAGTACGAAGTTGAATTTCTTGCTGTCTCCTGTAAAGCAACCGAGAGGTTTTTGTGAGGACAACTGTCAAGGGCAGAGCACCAGCACCCCTGAGGAACATTGGAAGGTTAGCTGGGTGGTGTCATTGAATCTCCATTAACATTTGGGGTCAGCAAACCCTCTACAGAGTGGAAGTCCGTCAGTAGGCAGAGGAAGCATCTCTGGGCAGATCTGTAGTTGCTGGGTTCTTCTTGTTCTTTTGAGAAAATGTCAAATGCTTTGGGGCCTGGAGTTTAGATCAATACATAGCTGTTTGTTTGGGGGCTATGGCTCATTTGGTGCTGGAAGCAGGGTCAGCAGTGGTGCTGAGGGAACAGGAGGAAGTCAGGAGCGTGGAAATGAGGAAAGCAGACAGAACTTGGAGATTTAAGAGGAAATTGCTGTTTATCAGTGTATTTTGTGGGCTGGGATTTGTTTTAACCTTTAGGACAGTTTGACCAGGCTTTTTGTTTGCTTGCTCTTTTTCTCAGTTCCTTTCAGGTCTTCCTCAGCTTCTTGAAACCAAAAAGGCGTCTACAGGGTGCAAGAAATGTAATAAGAGGAGGACAATAGAGCCCATTAAAGGCTGAAAGGGGAGTTTTAAAGCAAAAAGCTGTGTGGAGGCAAGATCTGGAGTCACTGATAAGCGCAGCTGCCTGCCTCAGTGGGACAGTACTGCCCGTTGCCTCAAGCACCGCACCCAAGGCTGCCCGTGAGGAGGGCGGCAAGGAAGGCGGCCATGAGGGCAGTGAGGATGGTGGCCATGAGGGTGGTGAGGAAGGCAGCCATGAGGGCGGTGAGGAGGGCGGCCATGAGGGCAGTGAGGAGGGTGGCCATGAGGGCGGTGAGGAGGGCGGCGAGGATAGTGGCAAGGAAGGCAGCCATGAGGGCGGTGAGGAGGGCGGCCATGAGGGAGGTGAGGAGGGTGGCAAGGAAGGTGGCCATGAAGGCAGTGAGGAGGGCGGCTGTGAGGGTGGTGAGGAGGGTGGCAAGGAAGGTGGCCATGAGGGTGGTGAGGAGGGTGGCAAGGAAGGCAGCCATGAGGGCGGTGAGGATGGTGGCCATGAGGGTGGTGAGGAAGGCAGCCATGAGGGTGGTGAGAAGGGCAGTGAGGAGGGCGGCAAGGAAGGCGGCCATGAGGGCGGTGAGGAGGGCGGCCACGAGGGTGGTGAGGAGGGTGGCAATGAGGGCGGTAAGGAAGGCTGCCATGAGGGCGGTGAGAAGGGCGGCCATGAGGGCAGTGAGGATGGTGGCCATGAGGGTGGTGAGGAGGGGGGCCATGAGGGTGGTGAGGAGGGTGGCCATGAGGGCAGTGAGGAGGGCGGCAAGGAAAGCAGCCACGAGGGCGGTGAGAAGGGAGGCAGTGAGGGCGGTGAGGAGAGCGGCAAGGAAGGCGGCCATGAGGGTGGTGAGGAAGGTGGCCATGAGGGCGGTGAGGAGGGCGGCCATGAGGGTAGTGAGGAGGGCGGCAAGGAAGGTGGCCATGAGGGCGGTGAGGAGGGCGGCCATGAGGGCAGTGAGGAGGGCGGCAAGGAAGGCAGCCACGAGGGCGGTGAGGAGGGAGGCGGTGAGGGAGGTGAGGAGGGCGGCAAGGAAGGTGGCCCTGAGGGCAGTGAGGAGGGCGGCAAGGAAGGCGGCCATGAGGGCGGTGAGGAGGGTGGCCATGAGGGCGGTGAGGAGGGCGGCCATGAGGGTGGTGAGGATGGTGGCCATGAGGGTGGTGAGGAGGGCCGCCATAAGGGCGGTGTGTGCTGGGAAGGGCTCAGCTATAAGCGTGTTGGCCAGGTCCAGGGTGGGAGGTTGAACCATGGTGGAGTTGTAGGGCTGGCTGGGGCTTTCTGCTGAGCCAGGAGCAGGTGTGAAGCTTCCTGGTGTGGAGGCGGCAGCTGACCCGAGGGTTTGTTGGTGCTCAGGTGGCTTTGGTGACATCTGCGGGCAGCAGCAGCAGCGCTGGGCCAGGGCTGCATTCAGCTACCCTGAAGCTGGCACTCTGGGTAAGTAATTTTCCCCTCTGGCTGTTTATCTCGCATGAGAGGAAAAGCCAAGTGCAATTTGCTCAGCAAATTAACAAGCTTCCATGTGCTCCTTGGTGGATTTCTGTCTGAGGTCCAGGGGATGTTTGCTGGGTGACAGCAGTTGGTGGGGTGACCCACGTGGAGCGTGGCTGTGCCTGGTGTCTCGTCATCTGCCTAGTGGCTGCTTCCATCACCCAGGAAAATTTCCTGCACCTTTTCAGTATGTTAATGTTGTTTAGTTGCTGTTTTATCTCCTGGGCTTAGCTACACCAAACTGAGAAACTGAGTTAGAGCAGCTTGTGGGGATGGAAGGGAGTTGCTGGTGGAGCATTTTTGCACATCTATTTGGCAGAAAATATAAATTAATTATTAAATACAAGGGGGAAAAAAGTCAATAGACAGTATTTCTGCTGTGATGCAATTCTGCTTGGTCAAATAGCTTGTTGAGTCATGGGATTATTTTGGTTGGGAAAGACCTATAAGATCAAGTCCAGCTGTTGACCCAACACTGCCAGGTCTGCCACTAAACCATGTCCATTAGTACCACATCTACACGTCTTTTAAATATCCTCAGGGATGGCAACTCAGCCACCTCCTTGGGCATCCTGTTTCAGTGCCTGAAAAGCCTTTCAGTGAAGAAATTTTTCCTGTTACCTAATCTAAACCTCCCCTAGCACAACTTGAAGAGGAAGAACATGCCAGGTGGTATTTTAGTTGTGTTCCTGTGCCTCAGCCTTAGCTCCACAGTTTGGTTTCATGAATTTAAAATGGTTATTAAATAAGGAGAGTTTTTGTTCTACTAGTGCTGTAGGTTCAGGGTGATTCCTGAATATCACAGCTGAGTACTTCTGTGCTGGAGTCACATAAACATTTAAGATGAAGTTATGTTAACCTTCTGTATTTTTGTCTTTAGCAAGAGCTAGTTCATTGTTCCAGGCAGCCTCAAAGTTACAGCAGAGCACTGATGCCTGTGAAATTTAATATTCCTAAAAATGACATTTCCTAGTGCCCATAAAGTTCACTGCACCCTGTTGTCTAGTGTCTATGCACTTCTGCTACTTGGCAGTTTCCAAGTTGCCATTTTAAATAGTAACTATTATCAGTCTCCAAACCAGTTAAGGTGCATTTTATTGCTTATTGAAAAGATGGAAGTTTCATGGAGACTATTTCTTCTTGTGCATGAGAGATTCACAGACTTCTTTGATCATGGATATTAAAATTGGAATTGAACTCTTTCATATTTCTGAATGTATAAAACAAAGGCAAACTCTCTTAGGTTGTACTTAGAGCTTTACAGTAAGAGACTCAGCAGCTCTTCTTAAGTTTCATAGGAGCATCAGTTGATTATTTTTGATTTTTAAAAGCATTGAAAAGCGTGTATGTGCTTTAAGAGTTGTTCACTCTTGACTTTTTTTTATAAATAGCATGAAGCATTTTTTCTGCTAAGGCAAAGTTCAAAGGGGTAAAAGCACCTTTCTTTTTTCTGTGTGCATTTTTGTGTAGTAGCTTCTCAAAGGACACTCCTAAAATAAAACTGTTTACAGTAACCTCAGATAAAAACATTTCACTTCTAAGATTGAGCATTACATTTTCACATCTTGCACTTCAGCTCTGATGTGCTTTGCTCTCATATTTTGCCCAGAGGCTTGGTTATTGTTCCATTACTAATACAAATGGAGGAGCTCTTGTTTCAATTCAGGCTCTCCAAGTAAACTCTCTTCAAGTCATCAAAGTCTAGCTTTAATGTTACTCTAATTTTAATCTCCAGCTATAACTTTCTTGCTTTTTCCACTTACTGTTTTAAATTTGTTTCCTGTTCACCCTTTTAGAGCTTGATTGTAATGGCATTTTTCCCTTTTCTTGCTCTCCCTGCTTGCCATCATTCTTGCCACCCTTGCAGTGGTGTATATTGCTTGAATTCTCTGCAGTCCAGCTTTAACCCTGGGGGCTGCACAAGTGTGTTGAAGACAGATGTAAGAGGGCAGCAGACAGCAATACTCAAGAGGACAGTGTCATTTATAATACTGGTTAGATTTATTGCCAGGTACTACAAACTAGTGTATGCATTGACTGAGTCCAGTTCCTCGCCTGCCAAATTTGTAATTAATGTCAGCAATTGCTTTCGTGGTTCATCTGCTTGTTCAGTGTTTCAGTACTGCTCATTGTTTCAAAAGCTGCCCCACTGCTCTCCTAAATAATATGAAGAAATGTTTCCCTGCAGTGGATGCAAATGAACAGAGTGCTGCTTCTGACAGAAATTTCATAACAGTAGCAAAAATGAAATAGTTTCTTCACAGTAAACTTAGACTTTCTGCTTGGCATGTCTGTACAATTTTACTGTAGCATACATACATACATATATGTAACATACAAATCACAGTTCTGATGAGTAATCATTGAGGGCATTCAGTGCTGTTGCAGTATCTTCTTGGTTTTAATTAGAATATGAATTGGATTAACTGCTTTGGTATATGTCTGAGTCTATTGAAGTGAAAGTATAATTTTCCTAATGGAGTTTTATTCTGTGACTGCACTGCTAATGACCTGTTCACCCTGCTTCCTAGGAATGGCCCAATGAAAGGTTTGACTTTGAAAAAGTGATTAATAAGAAGTATTGAAGGAATTAGTTTTTTTTTCTGGTGAGTTGATAAGTAGTAATGTGCATTTGGTAAATATTAGAGTTCTGATCCAAAGGATTTGCTAGACAGAAGTATCTCATCAAAAGGTGGCATTTGGTTCTCACTGATTTCTTTGATACTTAAGCTTGTGTTTCCACTTAAGCAGGTACAGCAAGTAGTATATTCTGAACAGGGAGTAAAACCTGTATGCCAGTGTTTGACTGGATCACATTCATAACCCAGCATGTGAGTCTACTTTTGAATATACCTTTGGCAGTTTAAAGGTTGTCTCTTGACAAAATTTAATGGGTGAATAACTAACATAAGGTTAGGTTCTTGGTAGACTGACTTGTACTGAATAGTATATGCTTCATAGAATAGCCCCACTGAAGTAACAGACTATCAAAAACATATTAGTAACATTATTGGAATCTGTCCCATTATTGTTGGCTGACTGAGAATATCAATACTCCCCATGCCTAATCTGAATTAACCAGTATATATAGATTTTAAAGGCATCTGTTTCTGCAAGAATCAGGGAATAGGCCTTTATGGCACAATGGCATAATTCTTCCTCTCAATCCAACTGTTGTGACCTAAGTGAAGTTATAGTAGTCCAAATTAGTCATTGATGTATGGAATGGAAGCTGCAGAACTACTGGAGGGAACTTTCTTCCTGCTGCTATATCATCAGAGAACTGTTTCATCTGCCTCCCCTGCCATGACATACAATGTTTTCAAAAGGATTCAAACCTGCAGGCAACTTCTGCGCTCGTCTCTAGTGCTTAAAATGCGAGATGTAAATCAGCTCAGGGCAATTACAAGCATTGCCAGGGGCACTGCAGGCACATGACTGAATGCTTGTAGGCAAGAACATACCCTGCATTGAATGTCCATGGAGTTCTGTAGTGGTGGTGTTTCTGTCCTGCTTTAAATCTGTGTGTGTACATGTGGAAATTTCTGTGTTGTCTGTGCAGTGAGGAAGGAAAGTCTTGCTGATAATTGCAAGCTCTGTATCAGGGCCCCTCATGAGTAAAATAAAATGTAAAGTAGCTCAGTGGGGCATCCAAGTCTGAGTTAACTGTTTTTGTGTCTGTTGTTTTGAAGTGTGCCTGCAAAACATGGTTCTAAGTATCTCTAACAAGAATTTATGTACTGCCATGTCAGGCTGGCATAGAGAAGGCTTTTGTTGCTGTCTCATAAATGCATTCTATGTTTGGAGGAGGTGGCATATTTTGAAGACCTGAATACCAGATTTCTAGGAACACCATATCTAAATGTTTGAGGAGCCACTAGACAGATGAGGCAAGCTGCCAAAAGAAGGGGAAGGGCAAGGGCTTGTGTTACTACAGAGTCAGCCAGGGAAAAGATGAGTGTACTGTAATTCTGTTGAGAATCCAAACTTCTGCTGAGTAATTCCCTGAAGAAACATAAAACCTTCTGCATTATGGTTTGATCCACTTCCAGCAGCGAAGCCCTGCATCAGAGTTTCACAGAAAACAAGTAACCAGACTGTTAACAGGAATCATTTGGGAGTTAGGTAGTTTACATCTTTGAAACCCAATGGGGCAAAAGTGCTCCTGAGTGAGCCAGGAGCATCTCTAGCAGTCCTCTGTATTTCCACGGAACAGTGACCTGCTACTGGTCATCCCACAGTCTGAGCTCTCTATTGTCCAGTTTTACTCACAATTAACCTAAATATGCTGATCTGAACAGAAGAGAGAGCCCTGAATGGAAGTAAGCACAGATCTGGACTAATTTATTCCTGTACCTGTGGCCCCAGGGGTTTTTACTCCAGTTGCAGATAGCCAGAGCAGTGAGATTGCTGTGTGGGTCCCTGAGCATGGATTTTTGGTGGGTATGTGGCATAAAAACCACTAAGTAGCTTTTTCATTGTAGCTGTGATGCTGCCAATTTTTTTGTGAGCGATTGTCTGGAGTTGCTTCTCTGCATCCATGCTGCAAAGAAATGGCCCTTAGCAGTGTCCTTCCTCCTGCAGCAGGGAACATGTATGCCAGTGTATCTGAGCAGAAAACTGAACCTATGCATTTCCTCCTGGGAAGCTGTTGTACCATATGTTTATGAGCTATTCAAATAGCCTGCCTGCCTTCTACTGCCTATTTTTAATGTGCTTTAAAGCAAAAAGCAAATGTTGTTTTTGTTCTTTTTTTACTTTTTTTTCCTTGGGCTTTGTTTTTCTATGGACTGGTGTCATGTTTTTTGATTTGCCCATGTGAAGTACATGGAGGAAAGGAGTTCCTGGACCTAATAAGCTTTTATCCCAAACTAAAAATAAAAAGCAGTTAAACCTTCCCTGTGAGATTAGATTAGATTATGAGCTCAGTGGCTAGAGATGCTCTTCTTCATCTTTTTTGCTAGAAAGGCATTGCTTGGTCAGTGGCATGGCTTTTAGGATTGCTACAACACAAATGAACAGTGGTGAATAATGTCACCAGCTTTTCTTATTTTTCCCTGTGCCCAAACAGAGGTACCAGTACCAGTATATCTGCAAAAGGCAGGGTGCTAGAGTGGATTAATTCAACCCTGGGAAAACAAACAAAAATAACAAAGAAGCCCTACAACTTCATTACATCCAGATGCAACTGAACAGGAATGGTTTTGTGCTTTTTTTTTTCCCCAGAGGTTTATTAAACTTAGAAAAAATATAGTATATATTGAAGGAGGATATGCTGTGCACATATAATTATTGGCCTTAAATGCTCTCTCTGGGCACAGCTGAGGAAAAGGAAGAAACACACAGTGAGGTGAAACACATAAAACAGCAAGACCTCTCCCAGACACTCAGAAAATTGATATTGTGGAAATGTGGGACCTTTGCAGATTTTGGGATAAGCAGTGGCTGCAATGGTTAAGGACTTAGCAAAAAAACCCTTTTAGCCTGGGAAGTAAATCTGTTCTAGTGGCTTTTAGGCTTTTATTCTGCTTGCCTGTTTTCAGTAACCATCTTTGCCTGAAGATAAAGACAGCTTGAAATTCAACATGAGCTTAGGGGCCTCTGCATGTCACAGCAGTTTCCACAGTCCTGCTGTTCAGCCAGTCCTGTGATATGCAAGTCTTAATGCACACTTCAGGTTGATGTTTCCTGACTTAACCCAGCATAGGATCCCTGATGCTCATAGTGAATGAGCAGAGATGGGATTTAGTCAGCAAAGGCAACTCATCCAGAATTAGGAATGGTAAAGGTGCAGATAATTCACAGTTTTAAGCATCTCTCTGGGCACACCACACTATACACATGTCAAACGTGCCATGCCCAGTAATTTCAGAAATGAGTGAACCTTGTTTAGTGTTGTTCTATCAGGGAAACATTGTACATAATTAACAAATTAAAAACACTGGGGTAAATGATGCTACTGAGAATTCCTACCCAGCAGTGATGGCTCAGTGTGCTGGGCACAAGGAAAACAGCCTGGCCTGGAAGAACCTCCAGCCAAACCATGGATGCCAAATACAAAATTCTTTGGTAATAGTTGGATTGGGTGCTGCAGCAGCCTGTCTATTAAATGTGTCTTGCAGATGTCCCAGGAAAAGAGGGACCTAGAGAAGAGCAAAGCTAATGCTTGTACATGCCAAGCCTCTTTTTGCACAGTTACTGTTAGGTAGAAATGCTTGTGCAGGAGGAGGAGATGGCTCTGCTTTTCACTGACATAACGTTCTCTCTGTATTTCTGTATATATGTGTCTAGGGTTTTTTATTATATATATAAGTTAGAGGTAGTAATTATGCTGTGCAAAAGAAGAATCCTAACTAATGAATGAAGAATGAGCTCTAGGTGAGCTAATTAAAAACCTGCTCTCTTTATTACTTAGCAAGGTAATCTAAGTCAACCTCTGACTCTAAAGATTTTCACTATACAGCAAAGAAAATTAATCACCTGTTAAAAATATTTCCTTTAATTCTTCACCATGGCAAAAGAGTATTGGCTCACAGTGGATTTTGGAAGAAAAAAAAAAGGCAGCTGTGATTGTTTCTTTTATTAGTTTTTTTTTTAAAACTTGACTGTATGATTGTTAGAAAGAAACACACTGCATATTGATTCCTGTGTGAGTACCTGCAAGTCTGGAGTGCTTCACACTGAATAACTTGCATCTAGGACAAGTGTTTTGCATGTACACTTCTCCTCATGAGTCCAGTGCTTCTGATAAAAACTCCTCTCAATTTTATCTTAACTTACTGTTTTTCTGGTAGTCTAAGAAACTATTTCAGATTTTATGTTAATTTATACTTATGTTTTGATAATGGTCCTGACTGGGTAATGTGGGGAAAGAATGGAGCAGTAGTTTTCTAGAAATATTCATGCTTTTTAGACATTCCACTGATGAATGAAATAGATCTTAATTTAAAAAAATTACTGTGCACCAACACATGTGAACCAAATGGTACAGATATTGCAATATTTGAAGTCTCTTCTGCAGTGTAGCTGATGACTTGGATTTAGTAAGGTCTAAGGTAGCTGTTTGGGTCCTGCTTCTGTAGTGAAAGGATATACAAGAAAATAAATCTCCCCTATGACTAAGATGACTCCTTGTGGAAACAGGCATTACCCTTTAAAAGTCTGTAGGATTTTAGTCAAGTTTTCTCTAGCTGTAAATCTGTCCCAGGGTGTTTCCTGTGTGCTGAAAGGGGTTCGCCATTGGGATTTTTTTGTTTGATTGTGCTGTGTTTAATAATTTATTTACATTTTATGTACCTATCGGACATGCTAGATTATCTTGAATTATTAAACTTAATTTCATTTATTCCTGCAGGCTAGGAATATCTGTATCAAATCTGAAGTGTGGTGTGTTTGATCTGGTGGGAACATGGATGTGGTAATATATTGCAATGCCACTAGAACTTCTGAATAAACCAATGATTCTGCTGTTCTCTTGTTTTATGAATAACGTGTATTTTCATGCAATGCTGGTAGAAAGGATGATAATCTCAAAATGTACTCAGCATTGTGTGATACAACAGTAGTCCACTGGAT
This sequence comes from Heliangelus exortis, assembly GCF_036169615.1. NCBI lineage: Eukaryota > Metazoa > Chordata > Aves > Apodiformes > Trochilidae > Heliangelus > Heliangelus exortis. Next base: position 2,656,659 of record NC_092438.1, on the reverse strand, counting down.
TTTTTAATCTGTATTTCTGAAGTTAACTTGGTCCTGATTACACAAAAGCTTGTATGTGTGCAGAACATGATTCACTGATTGCAAGTACTGTGCTTGCTATAGATGACTCTTCTGGCAAACCCTTGCTTCTGAAAAGTGATGTTTTTCTTTGGCTTATAGTTAGTAACCTCTCAGGGTGTTGGTTGTGTCTTGGTGAATAATACAGCTGCAGCCTCACATTGAGAAAATACCTCCTCTCCTTTTTATTGTGTAAATGGTGATATGATCCATGTCCTGTGTGAATTATGCTCCTTAAACAGTCAAAGGAGATAGCATGCTTAGCTATGGTGGGCAAGAAAGCCTGTACAGAGAGCAAAGAACTGGCTCAGATCTCGTCAGTTAGTGAAATAATGATTATTTTACCTGTAAGTAACTGGTCATGACAAGTGGAGAGATGCCAGGTAACAATGGAAACAGAGGCCTGGCTACAGTGGCTCCTGTCATTATCATCCTATCCTCCTATAGGTGATCATGGGCACCAGGTCTCACGTGCCATCAGCAGCGTGGTGGTCTGCAGTTCCCATGGGAGTTCAAGAGCACCCTGCCTCTTCTTGAGAGCTTATGGTCCTCTGAAATGAAACCTTCCATTTAGGTAGGATAGAAGAGGGAGTGGAAATAATTTGGTGTACAGTAGGAGAAGATGTGTTGCTTAGGATTTTTTTTTACATATTCATTTGTTCAATTAAGACCTTCCAGAATTCCAGGTACTTTTTGCAAGCATAAGCTTCCCAGAGAGCTATTTTGAGAAGGCTATAAAACACTTCTGGAGAAGGAGGAACAGCTAAGTACAGAAGTGTAGACTAGAAAGGCAGAACTTTATTGAAGAGGCCCAAATTAGTAACTTAAAAATTCATTGAAGCCTACAGTTATTAAATTCTGCAGAGAACAGAATCTCCCAGTCCAGCTGACATTTCAGTACTTTATCTTCGTTTTGTGGCTCAGGTGAGCTTTTTCTAACCTTCACAAAACAGTGACTTCATTCAACTTCTTACTTCTGACCAAATCCAGATTAAAATAATGCACCTTTGTAGAGTTCTTGCATCCATTTTATGTATCAATTGGTTGATTAAGAAAGGAAGAGTAGTAAAAATACTCTAAATTGTAAGCCTGTCCCTGGCTGTGTCAACTGATGATCATTGTTGTCAACTTCTTTTTTTGGCAAGGTGGTAAGCACTTCATCTTGGCTGTATTCTAATTGCAAATTAATCTGTTGCAAAACAATAATTCTTTTATATTATTAAAGGCAATGAAAAAAGCAAAAAGGAAATTCTCATACCAAAAAGTTAGTGCTAGCTAGAACAGAATAGTCCATTTATGTGGAAAAGGGCATGGATTTTGCCAAAAATTTGATGTAGAATCAAACTGGAAAGAGGGAGAGAGCAAAGCGGAAAGGAGATGATGAAATGAACGATGGTTTTGAAGCTCTCTGTTTTTTCAGCACAATTCATACCTGCAGCCTGACTTGCCAAGTGATGATTTGCAGTCATATTAGCTGGCTTCTAAATTATTCTCAAGTTCCAGGGATTTCAGTATTCCATACGATTGTACTGCATTAATGCTGTAGAAATGTTGTAGTTTACTACTAATGACATTATGGTACTGTTTCAGTCATGTAGTAGATTTAGTTTTGGACTTTAACTGGTCATCCATTTTAATTACCAACTAATAATGGTGTAATGGTGTCCCTGCTGGCTTTGTTTTCTGATTCCATGCTAGAATATTCCAAAAGGCTATTAGCAAGCGATTTGGTCTTTTAACAGAGCAGAGGGTAAAAAGTTGAACAGACAAAAGCCATGTTCTAAAGCAGTAAGAGCTGTGTAGGTTGTTCTTGTTTCTCTCTCCTGAGACGTGGGTTCCATGTCACAGCAAAGGCTGGAACAGAATTTTGAAGTCCAAAGCTTTAGAGAAATAATTCTTTTCCAAGCTCTGTGTGCAAACCAAGATCTGCCCTGCCAGTACTCCATGGGTAGACTTGGTCATCTTACTGAATGCTTCTTAAACAGTAGCTGCCATTTTTAGAGCAACAAGAACCTAGTTAACAAGAATGACACTTTAAAAAAAAAAAAAAAAAAAAAAAAAAAAAAAAAAAAAAAGAGGTTAAACTTTGGCTTTGGCATTGGCATTATACTAACTGCATAGTTAACGTGCTACTTTGATCTTCAGCACCAGTCTGTGTGCAGGGTGGCCTATGCATTGCAAATTTGATCATCTTTAAAGATTCTGTGTATTCCTTCCTGCTTTTAAGAGCTAATGACCCTCTGAAATGAAAGTTTTCATATTTACACTTTTTGGATAACTCTGTTGTCTTTGGGAAACTCATCTTTATGAAGAATGGTCCTTGCATGAACTGTTGTAGATCCTATATGTATAAAATATGTAGATCTATTTAGCAATCAATTATCTGTACCAAAAAGCCCCATTCTTACATGGATTTGTGCTACTATATTTTTATTTCATCCTTTATTATTAAGGATACTGCTCCTGTGAAAGTAAGAGAAGAATGCAGTGACAGAGTCCCCTTCATGACTTGAGTGGCCCAGATGGGAGGGTGTCCTTAGTACACAGCATAAAGCACAAAGATGATCTTGCAAGGGATTTGTTTGTACAGACTGTGGAGAGAAGAGATGATAAAGTTTCAAGCAATTGAAATTTTCTTAGTCAGCATAGAAGGCTTTATGAAAGTGACTTCTGATGAATCAAAGAGCTGAATCACTGAAAATTTTACTTAGCCCAAGAACTTAATTTGTATCTTGACAAGGAAGTAAACTCTTATGAGAAGAACAGCTGCATTTGATATTAATTGTCATGTTTTGATCTGCTTATGGTATGGGATACTGTAACATATCCTGAGTCCTTCATCAAAGTTGGACATGACACAGGCTGCTGCCAAGAGGCAGCTCCTGCTTTCTCTGAAGCAGTGCCAAACTCCTTAGTGCTAGTGCTGTACTGATGTTAAGACTTGTGAAAAAGCTTACAGCAGTTAACTCTGAACACCTTTAGTATTATCTTCATGTTGAAATCAGATCACAGATGCCCAGTCATGATTGGTTCTGAGTGCCTGTAATATAAATTTATTTTATTTAGGGTTTGAATTTTATTTATTTATTTCCCAGGGGAAGCTGGATCTGTGTGCTCAGCAGATGCTCAGCTTCTGTCAGGGACTAAGCCCTAATTAGTTCATATTCCCTTTTCTCTGTGTATTCTCTGAATGTTTTTCTAGTGCGGATGAAGCTCTTGAATTTAAATACACTTGTAAGATGGAAGCATCTGAAAATGTGCTTTTTAAAATTCAGTTACTATGTGAATCAGCACTAATCTTTGAGAATAAAATTAGATTTTTCAAGAGAAAACGGGTCTGCAGTCATTCAGCAGATTTGTGTTCCTTCACAAATCCAGACAAATTTAGACACTGGTAGACTGGGTATAATGCTACCCAAATCTAGTAAGGAGTTAAATATGCAATAAAGACACATGAAGTGTTGGCAGGAAACTTGTTAATCTTTTGGGTTGACCTCAGAATAAAAAACTGGCTCAATAGCTTCAAATCATTAGGCAAATATAGAAGAAACTAATATAGGAACCATCCTGGAGTATCTCAATGTATTCTTGGGGCCAAACTCTGTCATCCAGCATAGCTGTGCCCAAGCTGTTTCTCCTCTGTGATCAGCTCAGTGCAAATGACTGTGAAGAGCTTTGATCGAGGGCCCAGATGCCCTCACTGAATTTGAAGTCCAAGCACAACAAAAAGGCCCTCTGAGCCCCCAGAGCACTCTGCAGTCTGAGTGCTTGGTGCTTCTCTAGTAGAGTTTTGAGGTCTCCTGTTCCTCTTTTCTTGTTTCAAAAGATTGAGGTTCTGTTTTGGATTCATCAGTGTGTCCTGGCTAGTTAAAATATAGAGTTTATAAAATATTTAGCCATGTGAAATGTAACACTTGGTGCCTTTTCTTAACTGCCACATGAAGTCAGATAAAGTGTCAAGTTGGAAGGAGCCTGTGCTACACTTGTGATAAAAGTACAAGTGTAGTGGGAATGAACTGAACTTGTGAAAGGAGACCCTCTTAGAAAGTCATCTAAGTATCCAAAAAAAAACAAATCCAAGGGCTGCTGCTTTGCTGACAGACATGATTGCAGCCTTTTACTGGGGTAAAAACAGCCAAATGAGGACAGGCTGTGGGGAACACAGACTGGCAAAGAGGGTGACAAATCTGCTTGCTGTGGTCTAATAACATTGTTCCTGTCATATGAAAGATAATGAGCTGCTCTGAGAAATGAGCAACTGTCAGAGAAGACTTTTAGCAGGGGGTAGAGAGGCAAGTCCCTCGACTGCCTTCCTGTTGCAGAGCAGGGGAAGGTGCTGAATGCTGCCTGAATTCAGAAGTCAACATGTTCCTTATCTTTTTATTGAAGTGTTAAACAGATCACCATTTCTCATTTGCCAATGTACATTCATACACTGCTTCATTTCAGATGATGCAAATGGAATAATAGCCCCTGGGTTCAGTCAGCTGACCTGCTGGTGTGAGAAAAGAGGGTGGCTCTGTTATTCTCTAGTGCTGTGCAGGGATTTTCTGTGTCCCTGTAAAAAAAGTCCTTTACGTAATCCCCTCTAGTAATTAATTTTCCATGTTTCTTAACTTAAAAGCAGTGGGAAATAGTAAGCAAAGTGTATATTCTGGACCATGTGTGATTTTAAAATAAGTTGGGGAAAAAGCTTTCAAAGCCACGGTCTCGGCAGCCGTATTTTGAAGAGATGTGGCTGTTACCTGTGGAGCTGCTGTTGTTTTACAGGGCTTAGCAGTCAACAAATGAAGTCAGTTTTCTGTGGCTGGCAGTACTGAGGCCTCTAGAAATGACTCTAACAGGTAGCAGTTTCTGATGGACTGAGGGATATGCCATTAGGAAAACAGCAAAATTCCCACCTAACTTCACTCTGTGTATTCCTGCCCTTGCTGAATATATTTGGTACCAGTCCTGCACTTGCAGAGGGGTTAGACTTTGCAAACAATGAGCAGAGAAGTTCCTTTGACTCACAAATCCAAAGTCAAAATAACCTGTGAACAATTATTTGCACTAGTGGTAAATATTAAATTAGATGTAGGAGCATCTGAGCTTCATGTAGACCTTTAAACTGACCTGTTAGCTTAAAAAGCTTACTTACTGCACACTTTTTGTACTGAAATAATGAACACAGAAAAAGTTTAGTATTTCATAGGAAGTACACCTGTTTACTTACATAGAAAGTTATTTGCTTTAATGAAATCTGAGAGAAGAGCCTCTTACAAAATTTCAATAAACTTGGTTTATTCAAAAGACTAAGGATTTAACCTGTTTGTGATACAAAATTAAAAGCCTGAGCTCACCCAACCAAGAAAGGTTTGATGAGTCAGTTGGAAAGAGTTTCTTGGAGTTCATAATACAGTATAAGCAGGGTTGGTAAGAGGGAAGCCACTTTTCATAAGGATTGAAATCAGAAGAGAGAGTTTAAAGCAGTGTAGGCTTTAATTCAAGACCATTGAAGAGCAGCTGTGATACAGAGCACATCCCAGTTTGTTGGTGTAGTCTGATCAGTAGCAGATACTGCAGCAGTGCAGGGAATTTCTCCCTTTCCACTTGGTTTGTTGGCTGATCACCTTTGGGATGGCAGTATCCTGCAAAGTTTGTATTAAATGGTGAAACAAAAAATGGAGGTGTTAAATTAAAGAAACAAACAAAAAAAAAAAAACCCCAAAACCCCCCCCACCCCAAACAAACCCAGTATTTAAACTGGGCCAGATTTATCTGAAATGAGCAGAGGTGTGAATCTTAAACTAAAGGTTGAGGCTAAAGCTGGAAAGGTACAAATGACAAAAATAATGCCCTCTCCTCTTCTCCTTTTAATTTCTCCAAGTGGTATCTGTATGTGGCAAGCAGGTCAGGAAAAAAGGGCATGAATTCTGTATTCAGACAGGCATGGAGGTGCTGGCACACAGCTTGCAGTGCTGGGGGTGAGGCAGGACTCTGTGATGTTTTATCCACTGACAAAGTCTCTACTTCACTACAGTGGCTTGTGGCTTCTGTATTGCTTTCCTGGAGCCATTCTGGATGAGATTCAAAGCTTGATGTGGATTTGGCAGTGTGGCAAAACAGCTGTCACCTGCAGGAATCTGTCAGTCCTAGATACTAGAAGTATCTTTTGAAATTGCTTTTGTAATTGCTCTGCTGTTTCGTTGAACAGATGTGCAGAATAGAACTACTGAAGAGTCTCTTAAATTAGGTTGATAAATGCACAACCAAAGAACTAGATTTAAAACCACTGGGACAGTCTTTAAAAACATGACAAAATCAGTGTTGAGTCTAATCCTTCAGTCTGAGCGTTCTAGAAGGATCAAGTCTGTGTTCCTTTATGGGGGAATTACTCTATAACACTGAAATAGTTGCTCTGGAAAGAGCTCTTTTACTTTTGAAGTAGAGAAGAAGGTGGTTAGCACATCTAGGAGTGAGTAAGGTTGATTATTAGGGTGATGTTTGGCCTCTGCCCTGTGTGGAAATACAGTCCAGGGTAGTGGCAGTGGGAATGAGTCAGCCATGTTGCAGCAAATGATGCAACTGCTCAGAGGGAGAGGAAAAAACACATGTGAAAAAGTTGTATATACTGAGTTTCAGTATGTGCTTGCAGCATTGCACTTTTAATAGTATTCTCCTTCCTCTAAATGTATCCTCTGAAGATATTTGTCTTCTGCTTGGAAAAATTACCACACATTCTGTATATGTATCTTTAAAGTATAATAGCTTGATACCTTGGGCTATAATAATGTCTTTTTCTTTGGAACACCCTTTGCTATCTAAAATATACAAGTTAGCAGGGAGAAGCTTTGGGGTTTTGGTTTTATGAACTTGCTGCCTGGCACCTCACATGAAACTCTTAATTTCTTTGGTTATAAAGCAAAGGCTGAGATGCAAAAAAATGGCTTCTGGGCAGATGTTGTGCAAAATAAAGTCGTAGTTTAGGGATTCGTTCTCAGCTCAGTACTCAAGGCTTGAGTCTGATTGCTCAGATGCAGAAAACATTGTGTGCCTCATAAGAGCAGTGAATGGGAACTTTCACATGACAAAGGATGTGTTTGCTGTCTGCTTGCCCCATTCATAGTTTTGTTATTTTGCAAACACATTCATTTCTCTGATTCCTGTTCCCCTGAAATCTGGAGCATGAAAATACATGACCTATTGTTTTTGATGCCTACTGTGCTCTGTAAACAGTGGTGAAAGGCAGAGTAGATGTGACCTTTTCAGGCTGCTGAATAGCTCTGTATGTTGCAGTGTCCTGGAAACTTTAAAATCCTATTTAATGTGAAGATCACAGGTCATTCACATCCCTAATGAGAGTGGGAGGTTTTCCATCTTACTGTACTTGTTTTGGTCCTCAGCCTGCAAGCTGGGTTACAGCATGGAGCTGAAACACAAAGAAACAGCCTGTGAAAATAAGCAGTGATCAATGATTCTCCTGGTAGATCTTGGCCCATAGTTGTGTTTTCTTGGGATTTGCTTAGTTCGAGTGGGTTTACAGCACAGCACTGCCCTTTCTTGGAGCCTCCAGCAAGTTTCTGAGCCCAGTGTCAGTCTGTTGTCTTCTCAGTGGGGAAGTGGCTCCTTGAATGAATATCTCTTAGCCTGACTTTGTAGATGCATTGAGTTTACAGTTCACATCTCAAGTAGCAAAAGGTGCTCAAATTGTGCAGTATTTTTATGGCATTATCCTGAACTCCTCTGAGGAAACAAGTGATGCCCTTTTGGCCCTCTTTGCTATCAGTGCATCAAATGCTGTCTTGCCTTCTTGTAAGACTTTTATCTCTATGTGGAGACCCAAGGAGACAGCAAACAACCAAACTCCATGTTGTGTCAAAGGGCTAATGCTGTATTTAGATTGTCCCTACGTGTTCACAGGCCACATTGGCAGATCCACAGTTAGAAATCTTCCAAAAATGTACTCTTAGGGTTCCTTTCATTCATCTGGAATTTGCTGCTCATCCTTTGGAAATAAAAGGGATAAAATGAAGGTGCTTTCAAAGATCCATTGCTAGGATATGCTGTGGGCCTGATTCAGGCATCAAAACTACTTTACTACACTTTCCAGGAGTTATTTAAGCAGAAATTGGTGTTGTCCTGTGTTAGGAAGCAGGTATGGTTCCCTGCCCAGTCTCCCTTATCACTTTAAATCTTGCTTAAATGCTCTGTGCTCTCAGTGTCCCAAACCAAGTGAAACTTCTGTGGGAAATTTTGGATCAGAAAGAGTCCCCTGTCTGTGGAGACATCTGAATTTCTGTTTACCTTCTACTGAGTTCTGCACATGGCTGATATTCAGCGTCAGAGAACATAAAAAATTTAAAGAATCACTAAACACTAAGTAAAAAAAATACAATGGAGTTCTCTGCACTCAGTGAAATTATTGAAGCAATAAAGAATAATGCTTTTGCAGATGAGGCTCCAGACCAAGCAGTGCAGAGCAAATCAATAATGTCATACTTCTTGCCAGAATCAAAATACTCATGAAAATAACTGTGGACTGAAAGGGGAAAAGGTTTGTTTCAATCATTCTTGTTATATAGTGCAACATCACAGATCAAACTAACTCTCTTGCTAGCAACTTCAAGAGCTTGAAAAGCATTTAATCAGAAATGTTGAGGCATCATTTATCCTGAAGGCTCATTTATAAAGAGAGTATGTAGTGGAGACAGGCTGAATCAGCAAGGTTGCATCAGGCCCTGGACATTTTTCCCTTGCATGTCCTCATAGAAAAAGCAGATTCTTAAAGCTGTAAGCCTGAGGTCTTGTTCAGCTCATCCCACTCCATGTTCAGCTAGTGACTGCCAGTGAAAAACAGTGGCAGAAATGCCCATTTGGGGTGCACTGGCTAGGAAAAGCTTGCTTGGAATCTTAATGTTTGTTGTAATTCAATATTGCCCTCGAGTCCAGCTGAGAATCTCTTCTCCACTCTCTGCCAGCTGGTACAGGTACTCAGTGTTAGATGGTCTGCTCTTAAGATTTACAGTTTAAGCAGCTAGAACATACCTAGGGCAGGGGAAAGCTCTAATGAAATAAAGTGACCTGCACAGGAAACTGGTAGTGGAAGTAAGAGTTGAAAACAGATCTCATGAATTCTCATTCCATAGCTTTACAGCCAAGCTGACCTTTATAGACAGCACCAAACTAATGCAGGCAAACAAATTTGGATTAGAATTGCTCCCTGAACCTTGGTGTAATTGACAGCAGCTCACTTTAATGTGCCTAACATTACCAAAGTGATAGTTCATGATACAATAAATGGAGAGAAATAGCATGACCATCCCAATAGTGTTGCCCAGGGTGTGTTTCAGGAGAGACCTTGCAGCTGCACAGGAACTCTTGAGATGGAAAGCATCAAAAAATGCTTTTAACTTAGCCTGGTGTGTTTAAGTGATACCTGCTTTGAATGTGCCATGGAACTGCAATTCAGCAGATGTGCAGTAAAACTATGAGACAGCAGAAATGATTGTTCTGTAATACTGGCACTCTCTGAAGTAATCCACATTGATCAAGGGGATGTGACAATTTACCTATGTTGGGAGGTCGGTATTTTATTGATGAAAGTGCTACAGTTCCAATTTCAAGAGCTTTTCAAGTTTTGAAATACATGTTAAATCTGCTGTGGAGCAGAATCAACTCTTTTTTTTATCTGACTGTAGAATTACCACAGCTTATAATTACAGAATGAAAATCCAGGTGGGTGTGGGACAGCAGAATGCTTGGGAGATTTTTCATCACAGAGATCCCTGATTTGGTTGGAACAGGGAATTGAACTGATGTCTCCCTTCATCCTATGATACAGTAATCTCCCTCTACTTAAAAAAAAAAAAAAAAAAGTTTGAGCTAATTCATAACTACAAAGTATTTGATAAGATACCACACTTTTACAGGATCTAAGTGAACAGAAAAGTTTTGATGACAGTAGTCAGGCTATCTTGCCTCTTGAAGGTCACCTATAAGCTTGAAGCACTTCAGGTTTTGGAACAAAAGCTGCTGTCTTCATTCATTTTGAGTAATAGTGTAAGGAACTAGAATTATAAATTGAGATTCACTTCTTCCTCCTTCAGCTACTGAATCAGAAAACGTTTTATAAAATGAGATCCATCTTCTGATTGCTCACAACAGGATTTTCAGCCTCTCATAAGGCAGGTCAAACAATGTCCAGAAAGATTCCCCTTCTTTCCTTAGGCCACTGGAGAATTAAATTGATTGCATCATTTTCAGCATCATTTCACACCATTCAATAGTTCATCTTACAAGGCACTGCATCAGTGTTTCAGTGCCTTGTACCATAATACCCATCTGGTAAAAGGAGCAGCTGCCCCTTCCTCATACACAAGGCATTTAAAATTCTCCTGCAGGAAATTATTCAAACAAAACAGTAGAATGCAGCAATTTACCAGCCCTTTCCTCCTGCAAACAGATTCTGCTGTAAGAACAGAATTATTTACTGTTGTTCTTTTTTCTTTCCCCATCAAGTAGCCTAAAGTCACCATTATTTAGAGAAGTTTAGATCAAAATACACACAGTAACTGTGCTATAATATCCATAGGCACTAACTGAATAAAGCAAGTCAAGAAGTCAGCTTGAAGGCTGGGAGGAATCAGTTCTAGCAGCATGTTACTCTGTTGCATCACTGCCTCTTCTTGCCTGGAGGTTTATTTAGAGGGGGAAGGGGGAAGGACTGCCAGCCTGGCTGCTGTGTGCCTTGGGAATGAAGCTGGGAAGGCAGTCGGCTCTGGAATATAGTTCCATGCTTCTGGAAGGCTTTTTTTGCTCCCAAGCTATAGTGAATTTTTCATAATTGCTTCATAAAAAGTACTCTGTCCCTGGCTGACTCCTTTACAGACAATCCTTCTCCTTAGCTTAGTGGTGTAAAGAACAACTGCTTGCAGCCTCCTCAAGATGAACCAGTTCATGTATTCTGGTATTCTGCCTCAGTAATTGGCTGCTGCTGTGGTCCAGAGCACATGTTAACTTTGACCTTCCTACCCTTGATTCTCAGATGTGACCCAAAATAATTTACATGTCTGTTTTTGTTGTTGGACCAGCCTGGGAGGGAGAGGACTTGACAGTAGGGTTGGACCAAATAAAGTCCTAGACTTTCTTTCAGCTCCCACCTGAGTATTTTTGCAATTTTCTGTAGTTAGCCACTGCTCATGGCCATAGGAAACTGCTGCTGATGCCATTGCCTAGGTTAAAAAGGAGAAAAAGCTTGTTGTGATGAGAAAAAGCTCAGTGACAGGCTCAGAACTACTGCCCATGGGCCAGCAAAGATTGGACATCATATTCTTAAACTGAACAATTTCTGTTGTTTGTCCTAATGCGTCGAATTCCCAGAATATTGGAATGGGTTAAAGGCTATGAAATGGAAAGCACATCTCTGCTGGCCTGACCTTTTTGTTAAGTGAGTGAGCAGGAACCTGGACCACAGGGCATTGCAGTTGCTTGACCTAAACTTCTGTTCTGCAGCCCTAAAAGTGGTGCTGCAGCATATGATGCAAACAGCTCAGAATGAGCCCCTTCTGCTGGGGCTTTTCTGCTTGCTTAAGGCTTGAAGGACCATGAGCAAGAATTTTTCCTTTGCCAGTAGATCTACAGGATTTCCTAAAGCATTGCAGAAACAAAACATTTCCTTGCCTCTGTTGGCTCAAGACTGAAGTGAACCCTATGGTAAGGTGAAGCTGTTACCATTGTGTTTGTCTGCCAAGGTATGATTAATCATATTTTAAGACAAATTGAAGGAAAAATGCAGGAATTCAGTTTGTGGTTCTGCTTTCAGTAAGGTATTTGTTTCACATTAAGCCCCAGAAGTCTTGTAATGTGTAAGGTAGAGTTTGCCTTTTTCTGTTCTGTTTTGCTCCTTTTACTTGGTATTTTTTCCTCAAGCAGAGATGCTGATGTTTGTTTCTTTATCAAGACAGAGGGTGATAGTTGCATGACAGAGCTCAGCAACCATAGCTTGTATTTTATTTTGATTTGCTGTCGTGGTATCATTTGGAACAGTGAGTGAGGCATTTAAAAATGTATTCAACATCTCTAGTTTTGCTTGGAAGAGTGACTCAGTGGTAGCCTGGATAATTGTGAAAAAGTTCTTTCTTTTTCATCCCAGCTAAAAAGGTATCGAAGCACCTGGAAAGCATCTGTTTGTTCAGGTCTGAGGCATTCAGACCTCAAAATCTCTTTAGGCAATGGCTTGATCAGGCTGCTGCCTAAAGGGTAGAGCCTCCTGGTGCCTTGGGATGCCACATGGATGAAAGTCAGGAATAGAGTTCAGGTTCAAAACTAGAGCTGAGGAACTTTTCCTCACTTCCATCTGTCTGTTCCTCCTCTTTGCCCTGCAAGCCAGTTTCCAGAAAGTGAATCACAGAATGTTGGGTTGGAAGGGACCTCAAGGGTCATCTGGTCCAACCCTTCTAACACTATTGTTTATATGAGATGTCTCAGCATCCCGTCGAGCTGGGACTTAAAACTTCCCAAAGTGAGGGAATCCACCCCTTCCCCTGGGAGACCATCCCAGTGGCTGTTCTCAGAATGAAAAATTTTCCTCATGTAATCAATTGCAATCTTGCCAGGAGCAACTTGTGCCCATTGCCCAGTGCTTTCTGGACTTCTTTGCTGCTCCCTTGCCATAATTGCTCATCTAAAACTTCTGGATTCTGCTTGTGTTTCCCACTGTAACACCCAGGGGGCCCTATGGATTTGATTCTTGGATGCTTTTGAAACTGAGAGGGAACTGGGTCCCAGTCTTGGTTTGCAGAAAACAGTTCTCCAAGGTTTAAGTGGGAGATACAGAGCTAGTGACCAGGGCTGTTTGCCTCCAGCTGCTTCACTTGTGCCCTGTCATTTTCCCAGAGGCAAATCTAGGCTCATGTAAAGTGTCCCTGTGTTATCTGAGACAAATCAGTTATTTCAGGTCATTCCAGAATATGACTGAAGGTGACAGTGGCCATTCCCCTGGCTGTATTACACATTTACCAGCAAGTGGGATTTATCAGAGGCTAGAGATGGGAAATGAGAGGGTTACACATAAATCTCTTCTCCCAGAATCTGCAGTAGTCTGATGTGTAAGGTGCCTGGGAAGATACTGCATGCCTCTGATAACAGTTTCTCTGAGTGCTTGATTTTAATAGGTCACCTGCATCTACAGTGTTTGCTCCAAAGACCTGTAGAGACTCTGTCATGGTCTTCACACAGCTGAGGAGGCAAACAGAACAGGTGAGGGTGTGTGTGTGCATTTGCTCTACTTTGTTTTAAGCATGCCTTGAAGAGAGCATCCTTTGCTTCTAGAAACCTGGAGCTCATAGCTGTGTTCACTGTCAGTGGCTGAAGGGATCAGTTCAGTCCTTCAAAGCTCCATGTCCAAGCAGTACTGGATGGCTACAGGTTGGAGGCATCTGTTTTTTCATGCCCTAGGTGAGTAGTGGGCCAGAGGCAAGCCATGTTTGGATTGGAATAGCATGGCTGGGTCTCTTGGCTTCTGTTTGATGTTGCCAGCAGCCTGTGTGCCTCACTGGGCACCACTGATGGTGGATCAATACCACAAGTCTTTTGTTCCTAGGCCATTGTTTTATATTTTAAAAGCAATCTGGACTGTGTGCTGCTGAGGTCAGGTTGCAAAAGAGAGTCAGAAACAGTCTGCAAAAACTGCTGTGACCTCAGCAAGTGTCTTCATGGCATGCCAGGTGAATTTATCTGCCTCTCTAAAACCAGTGTGAGGTTATCTGTCATGCTCAGCTTCCCTCAGGAGCAGGGGGAAGGATTGTGTCATGTATCACTGTCAGCTGTATCATGCCCCTTGGAAGGTAAAAGATTTGCCTTCTCTTGCTGTTATTATTATTATTATGACATTAGAACTATGGTTGTTTCCTCCAAAATATATCTGTATGGACCAGCAAAGACATCTGCCATCAGCAGAGCTGCATATTCAAATATGATCTTTTTTGCATTTTGTTCTTTTACTCCAAATGATACTTCCCTCTAATAGCACTCCCACAGTCTCTTTCAGAAATTATAACTGCTGTAGACTGCATGCCTCAGGAGGTGATCTCTGTAAATTGGCAGCTTTGCCTCTCTGTAAATCTTCAGCCAACTTGCAGAGTTCATGTGGTTCATCCTCTAGGCTAACAGCTCCTTTATATCTAAGCACTGACATACACTTGTCCTCACAGTGAGTTTTTCATCTTACCTAAGAAAATCATGGCAGCCTTGTTATTTTGATAACATTTAAATGAAGATTGGTGCTTCCTTTTATAGTATAGCCACATGAGCTGTCAGTCACTGTGTTTGATCTTTTGGTAATTTTAGTGGAGAAAATGGGGTTCTAGTTTTGGCCTTGTCTGGGCTTATTCTGGGCTCTTTAGAAACACCATTTAATGTAAATTATTTCATACAGAATCACTTTTACGTCTGCTAAAGATCAAGAATATATTGTACTCAAACTATCTTGGGCCATAATCAGGTGTGTAGCTTCTCTGTGCATGCTTTACCCTATACTATCTTCTGAAAAAACCTGTACCAACCAAAAGGAGCAAAGCCATTCTTGTTAAAGGCCCATCTATCAATAGATTATTTTAATTAGTCACTGACCTGTTGTATTCCTTGCTTGTAATGCAATTCTTCAGTGCCTGTATTGCTCTTGCTTCTTGTAGTCAGTTTTGTCAAGGAAATTCTGTTCAGAGCCTACATGACATATAAAGTGCAAATATAGCCAGTGCTTGGGAATGTGATACTATAAACATTTTCTTTCAGAAAAGAGCAGGAATTAGATTTTTCATACGTTCTGAAACATAATGGGTTTATGGATCCAGTGCAAAATTCATTAGCATGAATTTGGGCTGAACACCCTGAACTGAACACCAGTTTATAGTTTTCTTACTTGCTCAGCTGCTCTTTACCTTTAATGTAATGGAACAGCTTCCTGGGGCCAAATGCTGTTTTAACTCTCCCCCCATGCCCCTGCACCCCAAAATCACAAGGGCTGCTCAGAGCTCAGGTAGAAACAAAGCTGGGCATTTTGAGTGTGATGAAAAATGTGCTTGCTTTCCCAAACCCAGAAAGTACTCTGTCCCCCTGTTGCTATGGTAACACCTCCCATCCACATTCCTTCATCACTGCTCATATGACTTTGCTCTACTGCTGTCTTGAAGCAATCATTGTCTTTTCCTATTGCTAAAGCAAGGAGGGAAATTATGTTGAAACTGAGAGAACAGCCCTAAGCACACAGGTTCATTCCCTGCCCTAAGGGCAGGTTCATTCTGGGTATAAGACCACCAAAGTGATTAGCCCTGAGGACAGGCTGGTCAGAGAATGAAGAACAAATTGCTGATTGGAAAGTGCAGCTCTGGCTCTCATCAGGTAATTCACTGCATGACTTTTACATCGATGGTCACACAGATGCAGCTGCTTTCCCTCATGCCCCTGAAATTTGGGGTTGTTCAGGAAAGTGATTGCCTGGAATTTCTCTGCCTGAATTACAGTTAGCTGCCTGGCCAAGGTAAAGGTCATCTGGTGAAGGGTTTTTCATAGAAAGCAGGCTGGCTCAAGGCTGCAGAAATCATTGTGAAGGTAGTTAAGATGAAATGCCTTCACTGCCAGTTCCCAGAGGCTCTATTCCTCAAAGTGGTGCCCAATAAATTAGTTGGAATAGGCTTGACCTGTAGGTTTGGAGCTTCAGTTATGTATCTGGTGATCTTTGTAGTGTCTCTGGGTCTTTCTACGAGAAAATGCTTGATGGCAACCAGCCTGGCCAACAGCATGAACATGTGTGTGCTATTTCCTTAAATGGAATAAGTTTTACAAGTGGTGTGATCCTCTTCATATAGGTCTGTACCTCTGCTTTTGGTGCAGCTGACTGGAGGTGAAATGTTTTCAGTGTTCTCTCAATCTACGTGACTATACAGCACAAACAGAAGTGTGGGCCTTGTCTTATTTTGATGCAAAAGTTATCTAATGTAATTTCAAAGTCCTGTAAAGTATGGTTACCTACCTTGAATTAGAAACACTGATAATTGCCTATTGCAGAGTGGATAATTATAGTACTTCTGCCTAAAACTCACTTGCCAGTGTCTTCTAGAATGTGAATGAGGGCTGTTCTCCCTCCCCTGAAATGTGCATTTTACTTGTCATGGCTTGAGACTTGGTAAGTGCCATAATGGGATGTTCTAATCTCTCAGCTGTAGTGGGTCTTTTTCCTGACAAAATGGTAACTGATGTACTTGGAAAAAAAACTTGACACAGCTTGATGTATAATATCCACACTGTATATTGCACAATTTTAATGGGAACCTCATGATCACAAAAATTTGGGGGAAATGTTTTTTTATCATATTGACAATGCTCATCTTTAGCTGGAATGTTCTCCACTTTCTGGTACTCCTCTTGAGTTCAATAAAACTGCACTGAAACTGTTTCCCAAAGAAGAAACTTTGTAAACCAAACCCAAATAATTCCACTGTGGAATCCAAAGGCTTTTCTCAGAAACGGGATGGGGAGCCTTGCACCAATAGTTGGTTTTCTGCCTGTGAAGTGCCCTAGGTGAGATGTGGCTGTACATTTAAGCCTGGATGCAGGAGCAGTCATCAGCAGAGCTTCTTCTCATAAAACTGGTTCTTTCTTTTCTTCTTCAGTTCTCTGTGCTTACTTGTGTCTTCTCTCATTATCTTTTCTTGGCCTGTGTACTTACCGGTTCCAGGTTTTCTTCCTTTGGAGCTCTCAGATTTAGTCAGTGGCTTGTTCTCCCACCAGTCCCATGATATCTCTTCATGTCATGAATCTCCCTTGCCTTTCCTCTCTGTATTTTTTGTGACACTAAAAGCAAGGGGAGGAGGGAAGGATGGATTCAACATTATGAAGATCAAGAGGTTATGTCATTTGTTATCTTCTCGAGCAGTGTGGTGTCTCTAGAAAAGTAGCATCCACAGAAGAATTAACATGCACAGAACACGAGTTTTTCATGTTGTCCTGCAAGAGATTTCTGCTGGCAACCCAAAGACTGAAAGGATGGCAGGAGCTGTAATCAAATTCATTCTCTTCTCTCTATAAGGAAATGCATTGACACAATTAAGCTTTGAAAAACACCAGATTCTCTTGAACAAGATGCTCATTGTGTCTTGCTCCAACGCCTTATCCTAGTTCTAATATTATATTGAGTCTGCTAAATATAGATAATTTTACTGATATTCAAACATGAAGAGAAGGTAATTAGTGTTGTTTGTGTACAGAAAAAGCTGATTTGTCTGGGAAAACACAAACTCTGCTTCTCTCATTTCCATGACACCATGTAAAACTGTAACATACTTCTTTGCTTTCGCCCCCTCAGAGAAGGGAGAGGAGAAGAAAACCAGCTTCTTTAGTAAAAATATATTCAGAGAAATTGGAAGAGTTGATGCCACACAGCAATTTGAGCAGCTTTTAATTAAGTATGTTTAGTAGGTTATGTTAACAAGCAAATGAAAATTAGAATATCAGTCAAATTAACTTCAAATAATTATTTGATCTTCAGTGTATATCAGTCAGCTTTGGTCCATGAGTTGAAGAGTGTGTGTCTGGCCCTGTTGCTAAAGCTCTTCTACAATGGGCACATGAAAATCCACAGATCACTAAGTTGGAAAAGTGCTGGCAACAGAAACCCCTGCTGCTCCTGAAAGCTCCGAGAAGTCTGGAGAAGTTTTCCATACACAGAAAACTGCAGCTCTCACACAAACTGAACCTCAGCTTTTTGATTCTGCCTATTTACCTTGGTAAGATACCCTGCCCCAGCACCCCCTGATACTCAGTGGTGATAAATGAGTATTATAACTATAAAGCAAGGTGTGTTTTGCATGGAGCTGCAGATACTGGTCTGGGACTAGAAGTATCCTGCTTTTCTGTAGCATGTGTAGTATTTTCCCAGTAAGCAGCAATTTGAGATTCTTATGCAGTAAAGTGTCCCTGTTTGTATAACAGAAGTAGGTCTGAAGTGAGTAAATGAATGATCCAGTAACACTGAGACAGCTCACAGGTCAGTGGATGAAGGTACATAAAGCTACCATGGACATATAAAAATGTCCTTCAATGTGAGAGGAATCCATGTTAGGTCTATTAACTTGTGATAGGAAATAGTCCCCTGGAAGTCCTCTTGTAATTGGTTTAGAAGGTGAATTCTTCCTGCAGTTATACAGCTGTGGTGGCCAGAAAGTGAAGTGCAGGAGAAACTTGTAGTGCAAGCTAAGCAAAATACAAACACTGAACATACAACAAGGTTTATATTGTTTGAGTAACTTGTAAAAGTTTCATTTTTAATCCGTTCAAGTAAGTGTTAATTCACATACTTGTTGAGTTATGCTGACAGCAGAACAGCTGCATGTCAGTCTCCTTGACAAATGTTCAAATGCCTTTGAGTGCAATGTTAAAATGACAGTGGTGGTGATGGGAAGTCCCCAACCTGATACTGAATGCAGATGGTGTTTCAATCCTGTCAATCAGTTAATCAACTGGGAACAAATTCTTACATTTTTTTACTTAGCTTTGAAAAGTAAAAGAAAAGAGAGATCAAAATCAACAGTTACTTCACTGCCTGGACTTGATTTTTCTCCACCTACAAAGAGTTAATTTTGTACAGCAGTTATCTTTGATTATTTGTAACATACCCAGTACATCACTGTCTCTGAAGATCTCTCTCCTATAAGCATGGGCCTTCTGAGACAGCAGTGTTAGTCCCAGAAAGAAAGAAGAGGAATAAAGTCTTGAGTGGTCTGTATGAATAGAGAGAACTGAAGAAATCTGATCCAGGATGCCAAAGAAGTATCAGAGGAAATGATGGTAACAAAGATGAAGAACTGGGCAGATCCTGGAAGTCATTCAAAGTAGGAAGATCTTATAGGAATTAATCCAGTTGGATATTAAAAAGAGCAAAAATCAAGACCATGCATAATGGCTGCTTTAGTAAGGACAGGAAGCTATCTTGGGATATTGCCCTTGCTGTAAATTAGATTTGCTGGGACTGAGGTTCAGTGTAGATGGCTGAACTATATCTTTTCTGTAAATATCACTAAACCACTTCCTTGTATTTCCAGAGAGATGTTCTTTAAATTGCAGTCTGGTCTCATGACAGACATAGCAATGCTGGGTTAGCAGCTCCTCAATTCTCAATGCATATTAACATGATAGCTCTATTGTAGTGATGTGTTTTCACATTCTGTTCAACCAATGTTGCAATCAGTTGGCATCTCCCAAATGACATGATTTGATGTGTTCAGTTCCAGTCAAGTTGTTTCAAATTTGTAGAATTGGGCAAAATATTTTGATACTCTTGAAAAAGACATTGCTGTGATTTTTTTTTCATTGTCATACAAGGATAATTTTGACATAGTAAGGCTTTGATAGGAGGTCAAGATCTTGCCATTTTAACTCTCTAGGTTGAGCAATTTTCTTGGTTTCAGAAATTCTGTACTTGTTTTTTCCCCTGATGTTTTGTTTTGCAAAGAAAAATATCTGATCTGTCGGGCCAGCTCCAACAGGCCAAAGCTGCTGCTGTTCTGAATAGCTTGATGTCACTCTTAATTAACTAGAGGTCCCTGGTTAATTGCAATAGTAAAAAAATGCACTAGCACTTGGCTGATCTTTCTAGCAGCCCTAGAGCTTGGTGAGTGTGTTGTTACATGCAGGTAGGAAGGATCAAGTAGCTCTTCATTCAACTGTTGTCTTTCAGGAGCATACATGGGTGGGTCTGTGATCCTTAGGGTCCCCACTGGCATTGTCTGTGGGGTCTTTTGTCTCCCAGATGTGATGTTCCTTGGCCCTTTGGGCTTGCGTGTTTTGTCCCTGAGATCAGGAAGTCCCCCCAGAAAAAGCCAACACAGAGAATAAGATCCTTCAGTTTACCAGCAGGTGGCATTAATGGAGCAGACAGAGAGATGCTGTGCACATTGCTGGTGAAGAAATTAACATCCCTGGCTTTCTGGGAAGTTTGCCTTATTCTCAAGGTTTACTCATCCCATTGGACTGTGCCTGGGTGGCTTTTCTAACACTTTCAAATCTTGAGCAGAATGAATGTCTTAAGTTCCTGTTCACTACTCTGTGATTTTTCGTAGCCACATGGCCTTATTTCTCATCTCTGACCATATGATTGAAGTGTTCTACTTGGGCTGGATAAATAACCAGGAACAAGGTTGTAGAAGAGTAAAGGTATTTGGCAAAGTATTTTGCTCTTCCCAATACGAATAAGAATTTGTTCACCAAAATTGCAGTGGCTGTCAGGTGGAAGAGAAGATTTGAGGTTGCAGAAAGAAGGCATTAATTTATCCATATGAATGTTCATTTCATGTATCACAAATTATGATTCATTTTCACCAGTGGCTGTTCAATAGAATGCAATCTCCCTTGCCTTGTCTGAAGTTGTCTGGTTGCTGAGGGAGCACATCCTTCCCATTTCCACATCGATGTGTTGTCTGAAGAAATCATCCAAACAATTCTTATGCCATGCAGTGTCTTAGTGCAAGATTTTCAACTGGGAAAACATACAAATGAATTTACAGCAAAGATTTTCAATCAATTGCACACTAGCAGGTGTCCAGTCTCTAGACAAGAGGATGACCATGAGCCAGCAATGTGCCCTTGTGGCCAAGAAGGCCAATGGCATCCTGGGGTGCATTAGAAAGGGGGTGGTTAGTAGGTCAAGAGAGGTTCTCCTCCCCCTCTATTCTGCATTGGTGAGGCCACACCTGGAGTATTGTGTCCAGTTCTGGGCCCCTCAGTTCAAGAAGGACAGGGAAGTGCTTGAAAGAGTCCAGCTCAGAGCTACTGAGATGATTAAGGGAGTGGAACATTTCCCTTATGAGAAAAGGCTGAGGGAGCTGGGTCTCTTTAGTTTGGAGAAAAGGAGACTGAGGGGTGACCTCATCAATGTTTTCAAATATGTAAGGGGTGAGTGTCAGGGAGATGGAGTTAGGCTTTTCTCAGTGGTGACCAGTGATAGGACAAGGGGTAATGGGTGTAAATTGGAGCATAGGAGGTTCAAGTTGAATATCAGAAAAAATTTTTTTACTGTAAGGGTGACGGAGCCCTGGAACAGGCTGCCCAGGGGGGTTGTGGAGTCTCCTTCACTGGAGACATTCAAAACCCACCTGGACACGTTCCTAGGGGATGTACTCTAGGGGGCCCTGCTCTGGCAGGGGGGGTTGGACTAGATGATCTTTCCAGGTCCCTTCCAACCCCTAGGATTCTATGATTCTATGATTCTATGATTCTTTCAATGAGTCTTAATAAAGGATTACATGGGAATTTACTAAGTTCTAGACTGAAAATAGGTACACTAGAGGCATGTGTTTAACACCAGTGTGAAGATTGTTAAATCCCATGCTTAGCTCTGATCAAGGCTGTAATTGCCAGCTATAAACCAAGTACTTCTAGAGGCACCTGATGCTGGACAGCCAGTGTAATACAGTGAGACATTTTTGCATTGTGCTCTGACTTCAGAGGAAATGTGAGTTCTGGATAAAAATTCCTTGATCCTCTGAAGTTACTCTGGCAAATTGATATTTTAAAAAAAGCATCAGGTCATGGTGGAAGAGGGTGGATTTTTTTTCCTGACTCAGCAAATAGCAATGCTTTGGAGGAAAAGAGTGAGGCAGGCAGAGACCCATCAGTGTCAACCTAAGGAAAGGGAAATGATAGCTAACCAATATTTATGAACACTTGCAGCCATTGCTGGTCTTAAAGAACTATTTTTCTGACAATGACAGATGTTGTGGCCTAGGATGTAGAGACTGGAGTGACTGCTTTCCCAGGGTGCTGGTTTAGCTCAGGTGCAGTGTCTGAGTCTGTCAGCATGTAGTGTATGTGCTAAGAAATAACCAGCACCTGCTGAAAAATGACAGGCCAGAGAAGGGAAATTTAGGTGAAATTCCCAAATTATTTGTCTATTAAATATATGCTTTGAAAGCCCAGGCTTTCAGCAGTGATGTTTACACATGTACAGTCCTCAGCCTCTGCTGACTAATTATGATTCTACCTATGCTGTACTTAGCAAGCAGACAACATTTGTTCAAGGGGACTCTTGCCAGCTGTGCTGATGAAAGTGCTTTTCAATAAGATTGAAATTAAATGTTTTATTAATATTTATTATTCTCTGGTTGCAGTAGCTGGTAGCATGAATTTGCCCAGGAGAGCTCGAATGAAATGCAGCAGGGTGTAACTTGGTGGGGAGGGGGAGAAAAGGATTTTTAGTTGTTTGTGTTCACTGCATGGTGTGTTAATCACTGACCCAGATCCAGCATGTGGCTGGTGAGGGTCCCTGCTCAGTAAATTGCCTGCCCAGGACCTGGTGCAGCGTGGCTGGGAGGCTCTGCTGAAAAGGAAGGCACTGATGGTTGTTCAGCAGTGAGAGGGGTGGGCAGCAGGGCTGGCACAGCTTTACTTCTGTCAATGTTTTACATAAAGCAAAGATTTCTAAAGGTGATTTTCAGAAACTGGAAACTGAGGTGACGTTGGGCAATGTGTTCTCCCTCTCAGGCTAATGACAAAGCTGAATATGGCTTGGTCTTTCTGTCGTGATAGTTCCCAGATGTAATGAATCAAGTATGAAACATGAACAGTGACATCCACCTGGAAGCCCTGTAGAGTGGACACAGTCCTGAGTGAATGCTTGTGTGGGACTCTGCACAGACACAATAGCATGGCCAGAAGCCCAGGGCACAGATGGGTGTAAAGCATTTCCTAAATCAAAGCTTTAAATGAGCACAATCTCCTTCCCCTGTCCCAGCTGACTGTAGCAAGCATGCTTGTCAAACATCTGAGCTGAGTAACTTCCATCAGCCAGACTCCACTTGAGCTGAAATGATAGTATGGTTTTATTAAAGTGCAAATTATTCTTTTTCATTAGCATTTCTGTATAAGATCTTTGTGGCCTTGGAGCAAGCTCCCCTGTCTTTGCTGTCAGGTGTGAAGGTGAGAGGCAAGACAAAGTCAAAGCCTTCCTAACATTTGAAATTTGACAATCTTTGAAATTAGTATCTGAAATCCTGCATTTAGACACCTCCCTGTGGCCATCTCATCAGTCTTCAAGCATATAAGCTTATGTGTATGTCTCCACCAAACCTAAACTCCTGGCAAGACAGACCTTTGGATTTATACTAATTATGCTGCTGCCAATATTGGGGGTTTTGGACAGGCAATACATTTATTGTGCATTTCTACTGATCCCTCCTAATGTATTGTGGTGCTGTTTCTGTTGTTATGCTGATGCCAGCTGAGAGGAATTCCAGGGGAGTTAAGCAAGGATGAAGCTGTTGTAAAGACAAAAAGAATGACTGCATTTCTCTTTAGGATTGATTATTTTTCCCGTGCATTTGAGCGTTTCTCAATGATTGGCAATTCTGAACCATGTTTTTCTTCCTTGGGATTTAAGAACCTAATGAGATGAATTGCTATCTGCAAGGGGCTCAAAGCTTCTCTTTTAAGGCAGAATAGACTGCCAGTTAGTAAAAAACAAAGTAAGCATTTCTTCGGTGTGGATCAGGTTTACCCCCATTTTTGTATTAAACTTTGTGAGTTCTTTTATAAATAAGATTCCTAACTGGGAGTGTTGGCTTCCAGTGCTCCATCTTGATAACTAAACCACCATTGCAGTTTAAACCAGCTCCACAGCTGGTGGGCACTGATATCTCTTTACAAAGTCCTGATGGTCTTAATTGATAGGGCTTATTTATGTGTGTGGGGAGATTTTTTTTTTTTTTTTTTTTTTTTTTATTAAAACTTGGTGATATGGGTGCCTTCAAAATATTGGTATTCATTTACAGGAACAAATTTGACTAATTTACAGATTTGACTATCAATTAACATTTATTTTCTTACTATCTTTTTGCAGCATGGCTTTAAATATTTTTAGAATCTCTGAGCACAGTTTAACTACGTACTCTTTAAAATTAAACAGGTTCGCTTCATGTTTTCACTAACATAAAAGTAGTGTTTGACTTAAAGCTTGAGGAATTGATTCCATTTCAGACATTTAGGACTCAATTCTGTTTGTGACAACTGAGGACCAACTACCAAGAAGTGTTAAAAATTTTGTTTGCTAAACTGACAGAAGTTAGTGCCAAAGGGGAAGCGAGTTGGTAGTGGGTTATCTGAACCTGGTTAAAACACTTTTAAAATTTTTGTTGCAGGAAAATATTCTGGAACTGATGTGAATCAGAGGGAAAATGAGAATGTGCAAGGCCACTTGCCCAGCACAAAGGGCACATCCTGGCATGGTGTGAGGGTTGCAGGGGCAGTCAAGCCACTAATAGGGCAAATATTTGAGCACAGGAAAATTTGCCTTTCTGACTTTTACAAGATGCTTTATAAAGTACATTTGCAACTCTTGTCATGCATCAGGGCATGGCATGTGAGTCTGTGCTTGGCCCTTGTCTTGACACAACATCTGAGAGTGGCTGGAATAGAAATGAGGACATCATTTGCCAAGATGGCACATGTTTTCATTAATATGTAATCTTGCACCTTGTAATAGGATAGATAGCAGTTTCAGGATTGAGCTTCATATACAGTGGGTAGGCACAGTGAAAATTAATTTTTTTTCATTATCTTGAATGGTAAACCCATCTGTCAGATACAGAGTGGTGCTGAACATTGCTTGCTCCATTTTTCCACAAGGAAACTAATTAAAAGATTATAGCTTCTGTGTTAAATAGTTGTTCAAAATATATTGGTGGCACTGCTTGCCATTCAAATTTCATCATGTTGCAAGCAGCAAGGGGAAAGTATGCTGACACTTCCCTCTCTTAGGGACTCAGTTCATCTCATTTGCTTTCTAATCTGATCTCTCAGGATATCAAATGAGGGCTTCTGTTTATTAATGAATGTCCAAAGTTAAATGAAAGTTAAATGAAATCAAATACCCAGCAGTGCTCAGGTTTACTTTGTGCAGCACCTTTCTGGCAGTGTCCCAGAGAACTTGTGTTTGATGTCCAAGGGAAAAATGACTTCTTTGGTTGTGTGCAAGAGAAACAGTTTTGGCAAACTTCAGTGAGTGAATTGACAAGGCATTGTTTCTGTGTGATATTTGTAAATAAACTCCCCTTAACAAGGGTGCTGAGAAATGCTGTTAACTGCATCCCACTCTGTCCAGCTGGAGTGGGGAGTGGAAGTTTCCACACAAGGCAAACGAGTTTTTTCTCTCTCTAAAAACTTGTATCTGGGATCTCATATTTTCCTCTTGCCTCTAACTGAGACTTTGTTTTAATTTGCACTCTATTGCAGTTCTATAAAAAATTTGCTGTCACAAAACGTGAAATTTCAACTTTACTTGGTATCTTCAAAGAAAAATTTGGCTCTAAACAATAATAGCTCAACTCTGGCTCACCATTAGAAGTGAAGGAGTGGACTGCATCTCCCATCCTGGCTTTTATGCTGCAGTTTCCCTATGTAGCTTTCAACTCCTTTTCCCCTTGTAGATGATGTTGCTGGATCAGAGGGGAGCTGCACCTGGCAGCTCACAGTGTAAAGGTGTGGAGCCCATCTCATCTGTGGTCTTCACCACAGTCTGAGCAAACTGCTCCAGAAACTGAATCCGAGACCTCCAAGACCCAGGTGGCCTGTGTTAGGATCTAGTTCTGAACATGGCTCCAGCAGAGTCCCCTCCTCCATGATGAGGATTTAATTCCAGTCCCAATGAAAGTCACGTTGCAGCCTGGACAGCAAACAAGCCATCTGTCATGAACTGTATTTTTTAGCAAATAATTGTAAAATGCAAAGAGGTCTTGGATTATCTGTTTCTCATTGACTTGCATGACAGGTGAGAGTTAGATCTGCACTCTTCTTTCAGTGCTGCATTCTTCACAGGGGTAATTAATCCTCCTTCTGTTCAAATTCCTTCATTTTTTAAGTTTTCACCTCTTTTCCTCTCCTTACATGGAAAGGTAACTTACTAGCATTAAGTGGGAATGAAAACTTTGGAAACCTGCTTTTGAAATGAAACATAAATGAATGACCTTCCTTCTCTAATCATGTAAGAAAAGATTTTTTAAATTTTCAGAATTATTTCTGCTTTTTCTGGCCCTTGCAGGAAGAAATCCGTGTCCGTCCGTTTCACCAGCTGCACTTCTGTAACCCTCGTGGGATGATTAGGGGACCTGGCATAACAAAATGTGAATCATCCCTGTGAATTTATGCATTAGGTGTGATATTTTTCATATTGGAATTAAATGCTATCTCGATTTCTGCATTTTCTACTGCTTGATAATAAATCACAAAAAAAAAAAAAAAAAAAAAAAAAAAAAAATCACAAACTGCCCTCTGGTGCCCCTTTGGGCATAGCCCAGAACTTCAGTTACTGCTTTTGCAGATCACTATAGCAATGCTCTTTGCAATGTTAGTCCCATACTTCTGGGAGCAGTTTATCTCCCTTGAAAACAATAGAGCTGTTCTAGGGTAAACTAGAGAGCAACTGCTAACAAACCTTTTCAGGCTTTGTTCAGAAATAATAGTTTTATATCTTGTTTTTGGTTTTTTTTTAATTTTTTTTTTGGTGCCGTGGCACATATAACTTACTAAGTGAGAGCAGCTTTATTGACAAAAAAGGCATTCTGTAAGCAAGGCTGACAATATTTTAAGAACCCATGGCAACTGATCCCAGTAAAACTAGAGCTGAATTGG
The DNA here is from genome assembly GCF_036169615.1 of Heliangelus exortis. NCBI lineage: Eukaryota > Metazoa > Chordata > Aves > Apodiformes > Trochilidae > Heliangelus > Heliangelus exortis. The sequence goes on along the minus strand of NC_092438.1, from coordinate 2,629,950 downwards.
ATTCAAAAGAGGTTACATGAGCCATTGATACTGAATTATTTACTTTTATTTTTGGTCCAGCTCTGTAGTCACTTGAAATTATTAATTCTTCCAGTGAGATTCTTCCAGGAAGGATTCCCCACAATCCTCAGAATTTTGCTGTTCTTCTGTACTACTAAAGTTTTCCCTTCTCTGTTACTTCAATCTCTTTCGCTGAGGTTCTCTTTGATTCCTCCCAAAGGATTCTTTTAAAAAAGAAAAATGCAAGAGAAAAGCTGCTTATTACTGATGTTCACAAAGAGAATTGATCTAGTAACTCTTTACTTCCAAACAAATTTTTAAGATGATAAGAAATGCAGATTTTCATCTTTTCAACCAAAGAATGTGGGACTTGTTAATGAGGGCAGAAGCAGTGCAGCTGTTGCTAAAATGTGTTTTGCTTTGAAACCTTTACACTGGTTTATGGCACAGCTTAGCTGAGACTTTGTGTGAAGGTTTAATAAGCACCTGGAAAACCATGTTTGGTAAGCAGGTGGGCATAAAACAGTATTTCCTGGGCAATCTCAAAGTAAACTACCTTCTTATTTATCTTGTTTGTGAATGCCCTGAGGTGAGCTTGAAGAGCTACCTTATCAGGGGACTTCATTTTAAGCAGTGTACTGCAAGTGATCTAATACTACAGTCTTCTGGGGAAATTTGGTGGGTGTTAGTAAGGATGGAGAATGTGAACAGATGAGCAAATGCCAATTACTTGCCCCTTTTGCTACACAGGGCATGTTTTTAAATGGTATTTCCTAAGCTGGCTTTTTTTACTTTAATGAAAAATAAACCATGAAGAAGACTTGACAGAATGTACACAACACAATGTAAAAGGCTGTGTAGGACTCAACAGATCTACTTAAAACAATTCACTGAAGATGCACCAGAGACAGACACCAAACACAGGCTTTAGGTATTGGAGAACAGAATTGTGCAATGACAAGGCATAGCTGGGTGTCTGATCAGAAGTCTGATTACAGACTTCTGTGTCCCAATATTAGTTTAGTCATCTCTCTCCATCTGTAACCACCTATTTGAGCAGTGAATTCAGGAGCAAATCAGCCTCTGGTGGAAATAAGTCTGAAAACTCAAACTGTTATTCTCTACTAGTTACTGTTTTGCCTGATTAGCTGGTGAATTCACCAAAGGTATTCACAGGTTTGATATTTCCATTCAGTAGGTATTCTCTTGTAATAAAAAGTGAAACCTTAAACTTATTTTACATTTGCAATCTTGAGAAAGATTATTTGATTCTTTCAGAGGTGATTCTCATTTGAGTCTTGATTGCTATCCCCTCTGATGGTGGCTGGAACAGCAATTTCTTAGAGCCTGTAAAGCCACAGAAGCAGCTGATCCTTGCAATGGTGACTCAAGATATGTGTCAGCTCTTGTCATTAGAGTAACCAGTGCATAAGAGTATGTAAATGTTATTTTTCTCACTTTATCCATAGAAACAAATAGAGTCATCTAAAATACAAATGAAAATCTGCATGTTTTTCTCTTTTAATTTGTAGTGGATAACATGCTGGATGAGTTGTTCATCAGGTTCACAGATGGAGCTCAGCTGATGCCTGGTCACTGCCTCCTCCACATAATTCATCAGATCCATTCTGCCCACAGCTTTGCCTTTGAGGAGCTGTAAGGGTGGCTGTGGTGGCCAGAGAACACCATAACCCAGTCCCACAAAACAGCTTCAGCTCATCTTATGTTTGCCACGTTTCCTTTGGTTTATCAGGAGCAAGTTCAGACTTCTTTATGTGAATTTTGATGTGCTCCCCAGAGCCTTCTAATAGTTATTTCATCTTTAGAGTTCTTACTGCTTGTGCATTAGTGTTCAGTTCATCCTTAATCCTTAAACAACACAAAGGATCAATAGAGGTAATTGGGAAGCTCATGTGTTTATGTTCCTAACTCCAGCAGATACTGAAGGCAGGAGAAGATGGATGTGTGAAATCCAGGTCACATCAGGTGTTCTTGTTGGACTGTGTGTGTTTCCTGCTTTCTCTTTTTCTTCATTATGAACAGGCCAGTTTCTCTTCTATTGCTCTTTCATGGCCAGATTCAGGAATTTTGGAGCAGTGCCTATACATTGAAAAGCACAATAGATGCTCAGAGCCTTGGCATGTTGTGGTATTAGATTTGTATCTTGTACTGTGACTTGGGTTAACTTCTAGAAATAGGGGAGTGTATGAGGGAGAATTCCCAATATAACTGCTGGTTGGGTGGGAAATGGCTGAGAGCTGTTGCAGGGACTTTGTAATAACAGTTTTGGTATCTCTTGGATCATTTCTGATTGCAGTGTGTAAAGATGTCCATGGCCATCTGTGCATATGGTGCCATAAGGCCAGAACACTTGGGTCAAGTACAAATTACAGTCTCTGAAGTTGAGGGAAGTAGTGTAAAAGCATGGTGCATAAGGAAGAGCTTGAGATTTCAAATACTCTTTAATTACAGGGTATTTGTAAGTATGAAACAATCCCTTGATAGTTAAGTTTGTTGGGGTTTTTTTTTTGGTTTTTTTTTGTTTTTTTTTTTACAAACTGGCATTTATTAGAGCATTTAATGGCTTTCTGCTTTTTTGCATAAAGACTAAACTTTGTGTGAGTATGCAGGACTGCAGTTTAGTTCATTAGAAGCTATGCATGCACATCCAAGAGGAAAATCTCTCTCTCAAAGATTAAACAAGGACATGGGCAAATGTTTTAGAATTTAATTTAAGACCTAAGAAGAAAAATGAAAAGCTTAGTAATGTCTTGATTATAACAGTATCTTAGAATTATTCTTTTTCTTCAGAGATAATCTAATTAAAAAGAAAATATCTGTGCAGCTGGAGGAGTATAACTAATATTTTTCTTTGCCTTCTCCTTCAACAGCATTTTCTGATTATTGTGTAACACAGCTGATGCATTAGGCAGCATATTGTAAAGATCATTGGTCTTGACAACAAATATTTATTCCCAATTAAGGCTGTGATACTGGGATGAAGTAAAATTACTGGCATAAGTCTAGAGACAAACGTTTTGGGAGTTGTGAAAATATAGAGAATATAACTGCTGCTGAAGAGTATTACCAGCATTTTAGAGGCTGTGGTCATGCCTGCTCCAGAAACAACTGTGCCATGGGGTGGTTCTCTGACTGTGCACTTCTTGTCATGGTTTGAAGTAAAAGGCACTGCAATGATGAGGAGGTATTTGCAAACTGATTCTGAGCTGAGACTTGATAAAACCCATCAGGCAGAGTGAAGGGTGTTGAACAGCAGAATGTGAGGCTGTAGAGACTTAAGTCCAAGTTGGTGAATTGTGCCTGTGCTCTTGCCACAGCCTCACACAGAGAAGACACCAGAAGGGGCTTCTCCTCTGATTCAGGCTCTTGACAGCAGTTAATCCTATGCTGAGTAGTTAAGGACCAAAGCTTTGCTCCTCAAACCTTCTCTCCTTTCTTGCAGCACATTTTTGCAAACGCACAGACACACACACAGCCCCCCTTGGTGTGCAGCTGTCTCCACACCCTCTGCTGACAGCTTCTCACCTGCTAACCTGGTCCAGCAGGGAAGAGTCTGAAGAACAGATAACGATCCCATCCAACAGACAGGATGTCATTTGCTGTGACATCTACCTTTGCAATGATTATGTCTTTATGGCTTTCATACTGCTCTCCTAGCTTATCCCAGACTGGCAGGAGTTTTCTGCAGTTGTTGGACCAAGGGGCATGTACAATCTTCCACTGGCAGAATCTACAATCTTCAGTCTGGCAGGAAAGCATATGCTGGTGCAATCACTGGGATCCATTTAGCCCTTGAAGGTTAGTAGGTTAGCAAAAAGGCAAACTGTTGGGAGCCCAGTATCCCCTTAAATAGCATACAACATGGTTGCTATCCTTTAGGCATGAGAATAGTGCTCATACTCAGATTAGATGGAATTAAAATTTCCAAGGCACTTCCCTGAATACTCTACATCCCATTTATCAGCCTTTCATTACCAGAGGACTTGATTCAGTTCCTTCTTTGATGAGTTTGTTCATCATACTGAAATGTAAAAATCATTTGCATGAATGAAATGGCTGCAGCCAACAAGGAGGATTGCAGGGAACCTTTAAGATTTTGTGAAATACAGCTGGTTGTCCATGTTAATGCTTCTTGTTTGCTCTACTAAAGTAATTAAGGTATAAACTAATCCTGGGTGGCTGGTACAGGGACAGGCTGCTGGGAACAGTCAAGCTGGAAGGCACTTCCTTTGCAGACAGAAGAAGAAAAAAGGAATTATGGTTTGCTAACCACAGCTCCTCTCTGGGGTTTCATCCTAGAGCATTATAACCACACAACCTCACTTAATTTTCTCTCTGCCCTGGGAAGACAGCCTGACTCACACCATGCAGCACACCATAATGTTCCATGGTACAACATGATGTTCTTTTGACACTGAGATTTAATACAGCCTTGACAAGTATTTGCTTAAAGGATCCAGTGCTGTTCAGTGCAACCCTAAGTCAGCACAGGTCTCACAGAGTTTCCATAGATATGACACAAATTTTTCTTCAGTGCTTTTATCAGACAAAAAAATTCATTACACTCAGCTTCTGTAAAGTTCAAAGATCAATTTGGTATCTAAGCTTGGTTTTCATTTCCAAATGATCATGTCAAAGCAACTTAAAATCTGAGTATGACTTACAAAACATAACAAACACAGTCATGGTATTATTGAAGACAATCCTGTTGAAATTCTTCCCAACAAGCACTTTGACAGGCACCTTGTCCCAGTCCTCTGGAGTTTCTTCACTAGAGAGATGTACCTAAGCAGAAACAGAAACACTGCTGGGAGCTTTGAGAAGCTGGACTCCACCTCAGGTTCATGTGAGCCTGATGGGATGGTTCTTTACCTAATGGACACTATTACTATGTTATTTTTCACATCCACATCTTAGCCTCAAAATCCATTGCAACCATTATTTGCATCCTTCCCAATTGAGGGAGTGAAACATCTCCACTATAGTACTGGAAAGATTGAGACCTAGGGAGTTTTTAAACAACTGAAGTGCATCAGCTGAAATAAACTAAACCAGTGCACCATCAATTATTTACCCTGTTTGTACATGAGAGGACTTAAGAACTTTGTAGTCCACCTCAGGTGGTAAATACAGAGGAATACTCTGTCTACAACTGTAGATAAATGTATCAGAGTGAGAGTAAATTGACAAAAGAATAAATTGACACACTGTTCTGAATAAAAAAGGCACATGCATATTTGTTAGTGTTTTAGCTGGTGTAGTAAAGCAGCATCTCATTAGTAATGGACAAACCTTTGCTTTTCCATTCAGGTAATTATGGCAAAATTCTTTCAGGTTCTCCCCAGTCACCTCATCTGCAGGCATTTTGTACTTGTCAGATTTAGGATTCTCACAGCAGGAACATCAATATCCCTGATGTGAAAATACTCAAAAACTCATCCATTCCTTTTTTCATTCGTGTCCACCAAGACAAATGTTATCTGGTAATGGAGAGAGTTATCCATCTGGTTGAGGCTTCCAGTTTTGGTTTAGCCATTTCAGATCTGACCTTAAATGTAAAGAATTATGTAGAACCATGGTTTGGTCTCAATCCAACAACCAGTAGCTCTGTGGAGTTTAGCATACTTTGATTCCAGTTCTTAATAAATGCTAAAGCAGCCAAAAGGAATGGAGTTTTTGCTATCACCTGTTTCAGTAACACTTCTAAATTACCCCTCAAAGCTCTCATTGCTCTGCCTGATAAATCTTAAGGGGACAAAACAGCTGAAACACCTGTAATTGCTATGTCTTTGCCAATACTAATGTGTGATATTTTATTACAAGATGACTTGCTATGCTGCAGTGTCCTATGTACTTGGAGCAGGAGTAGCTCCATGGAGAAATGAAATATTTCTATGTATGATTGTTTGTTCACTGCAAACACGTGTGGAAGCAAGGCTGTGCAGTTGCCATGTAATATTTCACAGGTTTGTAGCTGATCCCTGCTCTTGGTTCACACAATACCCCGAGATCCTCATGTATTTCCTAGTGGTGGCAGAACTTGCCAGAACCTTGCTAAGACTGTATTTGGTTTGAAGTTACTCCCAAAAAGTTGTATTTGTAAAATCAGATACAGGTTTGTGGGGAGCAGGTAAAATTAGTGTTGGTTTGTGCAGTCTTTGCATTGTAAAGAATTATTTTCAAGTTAAGTTTATTTTTCCTGCATCTGTCCCTAACAGAATCAAAAGCAGTTGCTGAAACTGTTTTTAAACAGTTTGGTAGACTTAGAAAGTGGACTGGCAGCCATGTGCTGCCACAAGTACTTTCACAAGCAGCATTGGCAAGTGGTTTTCCATTGATCTTTTGCAAATTTGCAAAGCAGGGTTCAGCATTCCAAACCTTTCCTCCAAATTCCTCTGCTGCAGATTTGTGGTTTTCATAAATCACACTGAATGTCTCTGAGCTCCTTGGGGTGAGCAGCAGGATGTGATTTTCAACAGGGACATCAAAAATCTCCACAGATGTCTGGGAAACAAAAGACTCAACATCTGTTCCACTCTTTGTAAGCAAAACAATGAATCAGAAGCTCAGAGTATCAGTATCATTCAATTCTGGTATTGCAAATTTTACTTTTAAGACTCAGCTCCCAGTTATTTCCATAACTTGGATTTTTTTTCATTGTTTTAAAGAAGATAGTGAGAAGAATCAGCAGCTGCCGTGTGTTTTCTCTGTTCCAGGAAAAACCTTATCATTATTCATAGATTTTTTTACAGTCAGAAGGGACTGTTACAATCTTCTAGTCTGATGTTCTGAATAACACAGACTGAAGAATCAATGGCAAAGATATTCTGAAAGGAAAAGGCAGTGTTACCCAAAGAGGCCCAACTGCAGCAGATGCAGGACCTAGGGTGCTTCCTTCTCTTCTGGGTGGTGTCAACAACAACTTATGTCCCCTTCCCTGCACAGGGCTGCCCTTTTTCTCATGCCACCCCATGACTGGAGGCAATGGGCTGTCCCCCAGGGAAGCAGGAACTTCTATGTCTGTCCCTTTCTATCTGCACTACCAACTGTTACTGCTGGTTTCTTTCTTCCTTGTCTTGTCCCAGGTTACTGCACAGGAACGGAAGGCTTGGAGCCAAGATACAGACTCACTTTTCAACCTCTCTCCCCAACTCATTTGCTGCAGGAGCCCAGGTCCTTTGTGTTGGCTGCACAGGAGAGAGGTGCTTGCATACTGAGACAAGTTCACAGTTTTGCTGGAGGGAAGCATCCTTTGGCATGGGTTAGACCAAGAAATACCTGCTGAGTTCTGCTGCTGTTTCTAGATTTGTTTAGTCTGGACCAAACAAATTCTCAAACACTAAGGTGGAGAATAGCTCCGTAGGGCTCTTGGATCTCCTGGATTCTTGTCTTTCATTAATACAGTGAAATACACATCCCTCAGGGTTATATTCAGTGACCATATCCAAGGTAAAACTTTTGATTAGCCTTGTTAGATCCAGCTTTTTCTGTCTGCCATCTTCGAGCACGTCTTTATGCACAGGTTTTCCCTTGGACAAATAGTGAAGTTTATGAAGTTGTTTGCCTTATCAGTTATAGGACCAAAGAAGACTATTTTTACTCTAAAATGTTCTCAACTTTGTTATTTTATGATCCTCAGTAACTGAAATTCTACAGCCTGTAAAATAAATGTCACAGATTGCAGAACAGGATCATAGCTAAAACTCAAGGTATGGATGACAGTTTTAATTTGCTCAGTAATCTTAATATAATGAGAGATCTTTTCTATATCTGTACACATCATCTGTGACATACATTCACTCAGGACATCCTTTTTCTGACTACTTCATAGCTTAAATGTTGGTGCTTCTTCTGTGTAGTTTTGTTCTTGTTGTTGTGGCTTAGAAGAAAAACAAGATTCCTGACCAAAAGCAACACAAAGGAAGAGGTGAATGTCTTGTGAAACTCACTGAACCTGGCAGGATGTGTTGATTAGAACGTGGGTTGGAAAATACAGCCATTTCATCTAGATCTTTAGCTATAAATTAGGAGTCTGAATGTAGGCAGCCAGATGAAAAATACCAGTTTTCCAAAGTTGCTATTTGCCTTCTGCTTGCTTCTTTTGTCTGTAAATGCAACATTTTTTGTGTTAAGCTGTTTGAGTGTCAACTAGGAAATTATTTAACCTGACAAATTGTCAAGCTGCTTTTCTGTAGCCCAGAGCTGCCCCAGCACTCACTGCACCTTACCTGCTAGGGTTGCATTCCTACCTTCTGAAACACAACAAGAGTGTTCTTTTGGATGCTGTAGTTAGCACAGATGTCCCTGCTGGCTGTCATCCCAAAAGGTACCTCTGACACATCTCTTGCTGTCTCACAGAAAACTTCCATACTATCATTGTGAAGTTCCTAGTTCCAGAAAGAGTGCATATTAAAGTTGTGTCCTACATCCTGCTAGGATGTGTAGGAGTGAGAGCTGCAGGTGAGGCAAGCCCCAGAAGGCTTGTGAGGTAGAGAGGATAATTGTGAAATGGGTATAGCTTGCCATGATGACCTGCAGAGGGGGGGTTTTCCTAACAGGGGGTTTCCTAGGAGTGCTGTGACACCAGGAGTGCATTCACCTTCCCAACTAGTGTCAGCTGGACTGGGTCAATGTGGATGGTGCCCTGCACTCCCCTGACATTTCCATGCCCTGCAAACACTTGTGCAGATGTGGAAGGATTGTGCCAGCAGCTCCTCCCCTCCTGCAGCTCATCTGCAGAGCCAGCAGGATGTGATGAGTTAGAGAGGAGGGCTCTCTGCCTGTAAGAGAACCTGGCTGATGTGTTTGGTGCTGTGACTGAGTGCTCTTCAAAGTAGGGACCTTGACTCCTACAGCTGTCAAATAGTTACTGTGCTGTCCTCCCATAAACTAATAGTAAGTAAGCATGATGAAAAGCAACAGCTCTTCCAGATTGGATTTAATCAGACAATTATTTCATGCTTGATGAATAGTAATTTATATGCTGAGACCTCCCAGCACATCCTGGCACTCACATTTGTGAGCAATCTGTGACTAATAGAAGGTCAAATACAGCTCTTTATTTACTTGGGCACTATTTTGTTGGCATCCACCCATTAAATTGCTGCCATGCCCCAGCTCATGCTCATCTATTGTCATTTCCAGCCCCCAAGTGACATCATGGGGTCCAGTCAAACACATCTGCAGGCAGTATCTGTTCTCAGCATGGTTCAGGGAGCTCTCCAGCATCCCTGTGATAGCAAGGGCTTCTCATTCTGGCCCATTCCTTCATCAATGGCTGCAAGCAGATTGCTGCAAAGCAAAATTCTGGGCACTCTGATAATTTTGGGGTTGTCATATTTACATGTGCTCAGCAGCTCTGTACTATGGGGTAGTTGGGTACACCTTATCACTTCAGGTATGAATCCAGACACTGTGTTTTTTAACTGAGTACAGAGATACCAGAATTAAAGTCCCTCTAGTCAGTGAAAATCCTTGAGTGAATGTTTCAGATATTAAAGATTTCAAGGACAAAGTGAAAAAGCAGGAAAAAACTATTCCTATTTTACTGATTTCTGACTGCATGCTTTGACAGCTGAAATTTGTTTTGCACTGTTTGGCTATTGTTCTGTATCATTCAGCCCCAAATCCTAAGAGCTGTGTTCAGCTCTGGAAAGCAGTAGGAATTTGCTTGAGAAAAGAATTACATGAGTTGTATCCTTTATAGTGTAATATTTTATGACTGCCTGTCCATGCAGATTTCTTAGCTGACAAGAGTGAAGAACCACAGTTAGACTGATGGTCATGGAGCCGTGCAGACTCTCTGAGTTTCACTGAAGTTGTTTAAATCATCAAATTGCAGGGAAAAAAAAAAAAAAAAAAAAAAAAAAAAAAGGCACTCATATATTAGACATCATTTACTGCTCTTTTTTATGAACTTAAGCAGGAAGGGAACATTCCTTCACCAGAACAATCTGCAACTATTCGTGTCCATGATTTTACACTGTGTTTGAATAGAAATGCAGTGATAAGGTAACCCTGGAGCTTTAGGTCAGTTACAGCTCTGGATAGAATTACAACTTTTTGCATTTGGAAACCCCAGTGGCAGTGTAACCCACCCCATAACTTAACACCAGCAACAGGTTAATCCTCTCTGGAGAAAAGGATGGAGTTAAGTAATGATAGGTAGGTCATAGTTCTGCCCTCTTCCCACCAGCCACCAAAGTTAGGATGGTTTGGCAGAATCCCTTTCAGTGAGGATACAGGAAAGTCTGCTTTGACCATCATGCTCTCAGGAGCTGCTCTCTGAGTGTTGGGTCTCTGTGCTTGGGTACCTGTTTAAGAAGAATGCTGTGGTGTGAGATGTTATCTTTGCCTGAACTGCTTATCTTGAAGTGTGAAAATGTAAATAGAAAAAATTGCATTTAAAAAAAAAATAATGCAGGGAAAAATGGGGCCTGGGGTTTTCAAGTGACTTCTAGGTCTTTTGACCTAGTGAGTGGGATTTGGTGGCAGCAGCAGTAAGTAGATCCCAAAATGGGAACAGAAACTGGCCTTTTGAGTTTTCCAGTGAATTACCTAAAAAAGCCAATCACTGTCAAATTGCCAGCATGTATGGTGGCTTCAGCCTGATCAGTAGAGTTGATTAAAAGAGTGCTAGGTCCTGTTCTTCTTTTCACCCATGTAATAAAGGCTGAGGTCTGTCTGACTCCTTTGGAAGGAAAAGAAAGTTAAAATAACCATCAAAATAAATATCAGGAATTTCTTTGCAATCAAGATAGAGGCAGTGAAGGTGCCAAAGGATGCTGAATACAAATGGACTCCTTAGGACTGAAGTCCAAGCTGATTCAAAGGCTTGGGGCATCCAAATTTGACCTCAGGTCCTAGCCACCATTTAAACTGTTGCTGACTCCAGAAGATCAATGGTGAATCAGTATTGTATTTTCTGGGACCTCTGCAAGTTCCTGTACGTCCAATTAGCTGCTTAATCACAAATGGAGAATAGAGATGAGGAAATTCAGACAAGTGGAAAACCTGTTTGGCAAGGTTTCATGTATCCCAAAATCACAGTAAGCTATAAAGAGCTATTGACCTGAGGTTTAATCCAAAATGGCTTCAAACCAATTGCAGATTTTATTGAACTGTCTGTTCAATTAAATTAGGTGTCAAAATTGTTCCTTTGCTGCTGCAGAAGGGATCTGATAGGCACAATCTGATATGTTTAAATTCCTCTGTGGTGCTGCTGCTTCACTTTTCAGTTCAGACATAAGAAACAAAGCTGAAGTGGTAAAGTTGTCCTTTAATTCTGGATTGTTCCATCTTTGGTGTTCCAAATTACTGCTACCGGTTTACTAAGATTACAGTCTGTTTGTTTGGTAAATTCTCTTCAGTCTTTCAGGAGTTTTAGGAATCTTGAATCTCCTTTAAAAATACATTTTCTAGATGTCATGTTTTCAGAGGAATTGGAGGCTGAGGAGGTGAAGTTCTCAGCTGTAAAGTAGCCCTTTGATTTCTGTGATTATGACGTCCTTGTTGGATCAGAGCAAGAGCACAGCAAAGGGTTAATGAAAATTGGATATGACAAAGAAAAAGTCTGTATGCTGTGAAGTGCTCGAGTCAGGATGTACAGAACAAGTGGATTATCAAAGATGCAAGTCCTGGTACTGTGCATTTTAGCAATATGACAGGATAGAAATTGAGTCAGACCATTTTACTGCCATCAAGTCATTTTTCAGCAGGCTGCACTACAACTAGTTTAATTTTTTTTTTTTATTTTTTTTAGGTGAAGAAGGCAGGCATCTGCTCTGGAGTGCAGATGGAAGCACAGAGCAGTATCTAGTGGCCATGTAGTGTCTGTCTAAATGCAGAATTGAGCTCTTGCAGTTTGTATCAGTGATAGAACTCCTCAGCATATTTTTCATGTGGTTAATCTATTGGGTTGCTTTAAACAGGTTATGTAGCTTGTTTCTACTGGCCTTGGAGTTGTAAATTCTGGCTTTATAAAGGCTAGGATTTGGCTTTCATTCTCTCTCCATTGGACAACCAGTCAAATTCCCTCTTCCTTAAAATATTTAAGTTAACTTCTTGATTTAAGTGAGGTCTGCAGTTTCTTTTGAAGTATTCCAAGTTCTGTATGAGAAGTCATTGTGTGGTTGCTGCATGTTTTCAGTTGACAGTTCTCAGTGGTTTAAAAGTCATACGTGACCAGTGAGATTTTACTAGATATTATATATGAACATTTACCAGAAAAATGTAATTTAAGTCATTATTGGTGGTACATGTGCTCTGAACAGCTGATCCTATGTTGTACAAGTCACAGAGCAGGAGCCAGTTGTTTGGTGTCTTCCCAGTAAGTGTCTCTTGAATAGCAGCTCTCAGCTGAAGGGTGGCTGTGTCCCTGTTGTGTTGGGATACTCATATTCACCAGCTCTCACAAGCATAGCTGTCAACTGTGGTTACCAGTTTAAAAGAGCTTTTTTTTGGTCAGTGCTAGGATTTCAGCAGAGCCCTGGGGGTAGGTGCTTTCACTCTCCTGTATCAGCACCTCTAATAAAAGCTCAGTATGGCAAATCACGCTTTCAGTGGTATTTGTGCAGAAGCTGCTGTTTGCACAAGTCTGGATGATGGGAACTTGGTAAGAAATTCAATAGTGAGGAAGAGCAAGTTACTAAAAATACAGATCAGCTTGCAGCAGCAGCAGCCACAGAGGGCTCAGCATGTGACGAAGTCAGAGCACATGTTTGTGTACAGGACCAGGAGGAAAACTTTTAGGTCTTCTTTTTTGGTGTTTAGGTGTTCTAAACTTGTGTCTCAACTGTATCTGCTTACAGTACACTAACAGATGCTTGGCCAAGTCATGCAATTTTTTTTTAATTCTGTAAAATTTCATCATTTTAGGCAAAAGAATAAATGTATTTCCTGTATACATTCAGTGAAAGGAAAACTCCAAAAAGGCCTGGATTTCTCAGGATTGCTCAAGTCAATCCTATCCCAATATTGTTGTCTTTGCTTAGTAACTTTCCTTCAAAGATTTAAAATTATTCCACGTTTTTTGTGAGCTATGTATGAGCTCCCTCTGATGGCTGATTTGCAAAATTCTTTCCTTGGTTTAGGGAATGCAGCTGTGTACTCAGTCAGCTTTAGTGAATTTACTATTTATGGTTGAATGCCCAGAGTATTGCTCCAGCCCTCTTGTGTAGGGGTGCTACCCATGGAAACTGCAGTAAGCTACAAGTGCAAATGGAGCAGGTTTGGGACCCAATTCTTATTTAGCACAACTTTTTTTTTTATGTTTATTGTAGTAAATAGGAGTAAGTAGTCTTGGTGAGGTGGTTTTCTGTACTCGTTGGAATTAACGCCAGTAATTAATTTGACTGTGTGTGAACTAAAGATACAGTTCAGTTATAGACCTGACAGGTGAATTGAAATCCAGTGTTCTTGTATAGTTACAGAGGTAATTCTAGGTTTAAAGCCATGGACAAAACCAGTTTGCTACCTTTTTCTCAGCATCTATGTTTTCCTTCACAGCAGCATAACAGGTTGGTACCTCCTGTCATTACATACTGTTATCTTATCAGTGCATAAGACAGTTTACCTTTGCAGTCTATGGAATCTTCCCTGCTGCCATCCACAAAAAAATTCACAGTAGGAAACTCTCGAATATTAAATTTTTTTCTCAAATCATGTTGGTGTGTGACATAGATTTTACCAAATCAGATTCTTGGAGCTTCATTTTTAAGCTGTCGTGCAGCCTCAGCAAACTCTTCAGACAAATTCTGAGATGATTGAGGTGAAGAAATATCTGGAAAGGGTCAACCAAAACAGAATGGGTTACACAGGCCCCAGTGTGAAGCTTTTTAATGGAGGTTGTGTTAGGTAGTAGATGGGCTGTTGAATAAGGTCTTTTCTGACAGAAACAAATGTCAAATTATCTTCTACTTCTTTGTGTTGGTGCTGATTGTTCACCACTCCACATGGACCAGTCACAGTGAAAAACGAGTAGGATTGCAGTAGTTTTCTGCTGGGAAGAAATTATGTGGATTTATTGAGTAATTTGACTGACAGATTTTGTTGGATGACTTAAAGGGAGGCCAAGGGTAGAGTTAGCTGTTACTCACACTTGGACTCTTTGATAAAGGTACCATTTTTATAAGAATTTCACTGAGACAAATGTTTGTAATGCAAAAGCTGCTTTTCCAGATAACATATAGGGAGGGAAGGAGAGCAACAGAGTTTGAGCCCTATGGTATCCTCTTGAATTTCTACTCGTTTCTTTTTTCTAACAACTGAGCTGCAGTCACCTCTTTATATCTTTTGCAAGGGTCAGGCTGTAGAATCATTTCTGTAGCCACTTTGCTCAGCCAGTATTGGCATTTTGTCTGTGTGAGGAGAAGGCCCCAGACTGAAGAACAGCATTGCATTTTTGAGCACCTTCCCTGAAGATAAAGGTTCCCTTATTTTAGCAACTGCTGTAAGAATGCCTCCCTCTAAAGGTCTTGTAGAGTAAATATTATAAATGCTCTTATTCCCCAAAGAAAAGATTTTGAGTGTAGGATGATTGCCACATATTTGAGGTTTTAAATGGATTTTTATATTCTTCTTATATGTCAGCAACTGAGATTCTGTCAGGTTTGTTTTCCCTGCATAACCAGCAAACTGGGTTAATGTGAAACCACATGTTCAATGAAAGCAAAGCCTGATGAAGTGAAAGGCAATACAGATTTTTAATCTGACCATCAAAAATACTGACTTTTACAGCTCAGGCTGCTAGCAGTCTTGTTCCAGGCAGTATAAAACATTTTGTGATAAACTACTCCTGCTTTTCTGGAGAACAAGAGCAGTGAAAGGATCAAGAACAAGGTGGGTATCATCACATGTAATCATCTCTATCTTAAAGTGTATTTTCCCCAAAGTCACACCAAATGAATATGGAAAAAGAACCAGAAGTCTTGTTCTTTGAGAGACTCTCTTAAGCACATCAATAACCTGAGTAAAGTGCTATTTTTTTTCATAGTGCAGCTTGCTGAACTAAAACCTATTGAAATTAGGACAGGGAAAGTTTTCCCTGACACATAAATGTGCCTAATGACTCTAGAGGATTTTTGAAGTGGGTACATGTGAAAACATTGAGTTCCTCCTCCTTTAATTGCTGGTGGCCTCCAGTTTCATTTTGCAGCCCACAGCAATGATTTAATGATTCCTGCAATCATTGTGAACACGTGTGATGCCATGCTAAACACTGATTTCCTTGCTGTTAGTTTCTGCTCTGGTCAGGAACCAGTTTGAGCAGTCCAACTTCTCATCTTCTGTGCATGCTGCTTTTGCAATTTTACTACAGATAATTTTCTCTGTAGAAGACTCTTGAGATGAAGCATGGATGAATGTTTAATACATCAGAGTGGAAGGAGGTTAATCTTGCTGCAACTGCAAACTTTCTTGTGTGACTTTGAATTTTCCCATTCTCTTCTCCAGTGAGGTACAGTCCATCACCTCCTGTGCTGGTTTCTGGACTTTTAAACTGAGCAAATCCAATGTTTGCATCCATTTGAGATCTGCTGTGTAAACGTTGAGGAGTGTTCTGCAGTTTGGATCCTTATTCAAAGCATTCAATAAAATCAGCATGTGTATGAGACATTTCCATAAGGGACCCCTGCTAATCTTAAGTTTCTGCAGCAGGCAGACATCTTTTAATGACTCTTGTATCTGTCCAGAGGTGTTTCCACTGTCTTGCTCAGTTTTATACCCATATTTTGCAAATAATTTAGGTGACTCTTCTTCTAAGAATGACTCCTAAAAGTCTGAGATTTCTGATAAAGCCTACAGGAATGAGGCATCCACATTCCACTGCTTAGGAATTCCAGTTCCACACTGTACTAGGTTTGTGTATGAAACTTAGTTGTAAGAAATACCTGTTCTCTGTGCTTCTGAATTATTTGCATTCACCTCCTGTGGTGAGGAGCCTACTGGATGCTGAAACCAGTTCTTAGCACAAAAGTGAATAAGCTTTGGATGTTGGCTTTATGAGTGAGCTGATCATCTGTTCTATATAATTGGTTTAAAATCACTCACTCCTTCCCTGCAGCCTAGAAGTACCCATTTTTATGAACTGTATGTACACATAGGCAGTAATTTTATATTTTTTTTCAAAAACATCTCCTTTAGCTTTTGTGCTCTGAAAAGATGTTTCTCTTTAAGAGTAACCCACATCTTGCCTATTAAATGTCATTATCTCAGCACAGATTGTCAGTCACAGGCTTGCAGGAATCCTTTGGCTGACACAGTCCCTCACTGGATATACAAGAGTTCTGCTAGAAAAGGTAAATATCACTTTTTCATAAATGAGAATGCAGTTGGCACACAAAGCAGCAGCACAAGGTCTGCTCTGCTTATGTGCTTTTTTCTTAAGTTATCTTTATGTTTATTTAGAAACTGAAAACTTTTCACTGGAAAGGACAAGAGTAGGCAGTCTCAGAGAACTGAAGAGTCAAACAGAAAGGTTTATGAAAGGCTTTTGAAGAGAAATTAAATAGGACATTAATAACACATTCTACTGTGTTGACACAGCTGCTGTCCTTAGGAAAACTCCAGCTAATATGTGACTTCAGCTGGTTACAGTTCGCAGTGCTGTGCAACAGTGCTTGTAGAGTTTGTGCTTCTAAGTGTACAAAGTTAATCCTCCTTGTTAGAATATTTCTGAGGGTGCTTGGGATATTTTTGATTTTTTGTTTCCAAAGCAACAATAGTCTGCAATGAAAGACAACATGGGGACTTAAAATCAGTTAATGTAGAGTGTAAAACTGAGAAACTTTTCCATGTACGTAGCATTGGTGTAAGATCTACCTTGTGAGGGTGGCAAGTGCTCTGTATGCCCTGTGCTCTTAGGCATTTGCATAATATTTAGATCAGTTTAATATGGATAGGGAGATGCCACGGACTGCAGAAGAGCCCTTTCAGGTGAGCTTTGAGATCAGGTGCTCCTGCCACACAGAGAGCATCTAACTCAGCAGGGCTTGTGTCCATGGGAGAGCAGGCACGTTGCTGTGTGCTGCTCAGCAGGGTGTTCAGACAGTGTTCTAGTGCCTTTCCTCAAAAAACCAAGGGAATCTGAAACCTCTGTCCATGTCATTATGGTGCCCCTTCAGTTACTTTCTTGTTGCACAACACAGAATGAGGGCAGAAGAGTGCTGGTTTCTGGGGTCAGTACTCTGTTGCCATGCTGGGTACTTTGCTTTGCCCTGTGTACTTTGCTCAGATCAAAGAGTAACCTAATACTGCTTGGCAGAAAATCAGGGGGTGTTTTTAAACTAAACCTTTCCTGAGAGAAGGCAGCCCTGGGACACGGTGAGGGGTGGCACTGGAGGACATTAGGAGGAGTTGGGAGTCGCTGTCCAGAAGACATCAAAGCAGTCCTGATAAGTATTGTGGGATTGGTAAGTAGATAATGGTATGCAGCAAGGGAACTGGGGGCTTCTCAGAGCAGGTCCTACATCATTGAGTCAAGTTTTGGAGCTCAAACATTTCCTCATGGTAGAGCAATGGAACAAATCCTACTTCCTGGGCAGCATTGAATTCCTCCCCATTTTCTGGCTCCCCATGGTTGGGAATGGGTCAAGAAGAGAATGGTCTCAAGTCTTGTATTCATTCTGGATTCCTGAAGCTAATTCCTGGCAGCACCAGATTTCCTGTGTGATCTGGGGAATATTGCTTTGTCTCATTATCTAACTCGCCTTCATGGTTCTGTGTTCATTTTTCCTGTTTTAAGGATTAGGACAAAATCTTAGGGCTTCCTAGGCACATGTGCATGTTCCATCTTTGGCTTCTTTGTGCTCTGACAATGCAAATGATCCCAGCAAACAAAGCAGCCAGTTCAGCATTGTGGCCTTGGGTTTTCAACATCCTGGGGCAGTGCTTAGCAGAAAAGTCTTTCAGTGTCCCAGAAGCACATCTCCTAAGGGAGCTATGGAGAGTGAGGCTGCTGGTTTCCAGTTACCT
The DNA here is from genome assembly GCF_036169615.1 of Heliangelus exortis. NCBI lineage: Eukaryota > Metazoa > Chordata > Aves > Apodiformes > Trochilidae > Heliangelus > Heliangelus exortis. The sequence continues at coordinate 2,611,959 of NC_092438.1, read as the reverse complement.
TTGAGGAAATAACTCAGGGATTAATCTGTTTTATTGGTTTATAAATTCAGTGTGAATCGCCATCTAGTGTATATTTAAGACATAGCATAATCACAAAAACTTTTACATCAAGGGGGTAATAAAAAGTGCCCTCAAAACTTTTTAGTTAGTGGCATTTTGTTTCTGTAAGCAAGCAGAGTAAACTATAAAATTACCAGGAATCCAAAGAGAGGTATTGAGAAAAGGACTGGAAAGTGAGAAAGGAGGCATGAGATTTGTTCATCACTTGACAAAGTACAGGACAAATACTGTAATGAAAAAACTGTACAATCTCTTTGCCATAGAAGGAGGAACACAACATATAATCAGGATAACAATAAATAATCAGGGAAAATGAGGAGGCACACAAAAGCCTTATTTATTTCAGCTGGTTTGCATTAATTCATACAATATCACAAACTAAAGGTTTTTAATGTATTTTCTTTTATTTCAGATGACTGATTCCTGTAGGTGGGCATATATTTTTCCCCTCTGTCAGATAAAACATCCTTTATCATGAGAACATTTGTTAAATCATGGATTCCTCAGTGTCTGCAGATTCTCAAGTCTCCTTGCAGAGTGTTCAGTGGGTGCAACAGGCTTCTTACATCTCAGATTATTTCATATTATGACTCTATAAACCAGTGTAAAAAGGAACTTCCACAATATTTCAACTTTGCAAGTGATGTCTTGGATGAGTGGTCACAACTGGAAAAGGTAGCATTTTTCTTTTACTTCATAGACATCAGAGCAAATATCAGCTGATAAAAATCTGTTTTCATGATGACTAATGTATAATATTTGCTGCAGAGTAGAATGCACTATTTCTTTTTCTTTGTCAGAAATAAAGGTATAACTTTTAGTGTCTAGTTTCCAGGGACAATTTGCTTAGTCTGGAGTTATTCTAGATTGAAATTAAACCTTTCAAGGATTGTCTTCTGATTTTATTGTCTTCTGTTGTGTTCTAGGATGGAAAGCGACCAGCAAATCCAGCTTTTTGGTGGGTAAATGATGAGGGAGAGGAGGTGAAGTGGAGCTTTGAAGAGTTGGGATTTCTGTCTAGGAAAGCAGCTAATATACTCACAGAGACATGTGGCTTGCAGAGAGGAGACAGAGTTATAACAGTTCTGCCTCGTGTTCCTGAGTGGTGGCTGCTGACTGTAGCCTGCATGCGAACAGGTGAGTGACCTTGAATGCAGAAAGAAAAATAGAAAATATGAAAAATAAGCTAAATTAATTTGAAAAAATGTAAACAGGCATATGCTGCTGTGCTCTGTACAATTTGGCTTTTGCAGAGAAGGAGAATAGGCAGCACCCACACAGGAACCAAAGTGACATGTGCTGAACAGACATGGTGGTGTGGACAGCTTTAATGCAGTTTATTATATGACTACCCCTGTTAATAATTAAATACAATATTTTTTTTTCTCTGCTGTTACAGTTTTGCAAATTCTTAGGAGGAATCTGACCTGTTGCATTTTCAGACTGCTAAGATGTAGGGAATCCAATTTTATTGTATCCAAGATTTTCTGACAGTGACATGGGAATATCATTCAGTGTCTCAGCTCTTTAGTTTCCCTATTGTGAAATATCTTTGTCTGGATATTGTCTGGATGTGGTGCTTGGGGACATGGGTTAGTGGAGGGTCACCAGGAATTAGAGTAGTAGGGTTAGGACAAGGTTGGACTCAATGATCTTGAAGGTCTTTCCCAGCCTGAACAATTCTGTGATTATATGATTAGGATTCTGTTAGGCACCACTGAAAGTACAACAAGACTGAAATCAAATCTGCAGGTCAGCTCTGTTGAAATCCTTGGAAAAAGGAGGTACAGAAATGCACTAAATTTACATCCCCCCCTTCCCTGGCCCCACAAATGAGATTTCAGTCACATTGTACTCAGTATCCAAACTTATATTTGTTCACAGTATAAAATTAATCTGAGCTTGAAGGATATGTTGACTGACCAATGTATGTAAGCTGCCTGACCTCAGTCTGTTCATTATCCCATATCACAGGTATTAATTCTTTATTGAAATTAATAATGGCTTTATTCCAGGTGTTAATATAATCCAAATGCTGGCCTTATTCATATACTTAAGGGGATGATAATTCCAGCAATTCATTCCTGAGTTACAGATCATCAAAAAGTGAAAAAGACTTTAAATCTAGATCTTACTCACCATCTCTACTCCTCTTATATGATGACACAAAACTCAGCATCACTGACTCTGGGTTTGTAGGTCTTTCAGAGCCAGAGGATCCCAGGTCATGCCACAAGTTCACCCAAGCTCTGCCATCAAGCATGAGTTATACTTGACTCCTGTTTCTCAAAGAATAAGTTTTTTGCAAGTAGCTCAGCTTTTCTGTGGCTGGGATCATGTCCTATGAATATAATAAAAAGAATGGTCAATTTTCTAAATCATTTCTTGATTTTTTCCAGGAATTGTCTTTGTTCCAGGAACATCCCAATTAACAGCCAAAGACATCTTATACCGACTCCAGGCTTCAAAGGCCAAGTGTCTCATTACCAACGATGTGCTGGCACCTGCAGTGGAATCCATCATGCCTGACTGCCAGTTTCTGAAAAGCAAAATAATTGTAGCTAAAGGGAGCAGAGATGGGTGGCTGAACCTCAAAGAACTCTTTGCGTGAGTATCCAGCCGCTTTCCCATCGTTCCTGTGAGGTGAAGGAAACTCTATCAGTCAGGTGACATTGCTGAGCTTTGGGATTAATTTCCAAAATACAAATGAGTTACATTTTTGCATCCATCTACCAGCTTGCTGTGATCACAGCATCAAGTAAAAAATCCCTCCCATGTGTGTTTTGGGAGCTGGATTCAGGTCTTTCAGCTTCTCCTTACTCAGCAGTCTGCCAGCTTTTAAAAGCTCTGTTTGTGCTGTGATCACAAGACAAGCACACAGGGTGCTAATGTTGCAGTTGTTTTGTGCTTGTCTGCCAGAGCCTGGCCTGAAGTCTCTTGAATCCAATGAGAACATGGCCATTGCCAGCTCTTGGTGCCCAGCTGACAAGGCACCAGTTATTTCTTGCCTTGACTATCCTGGTAGCCCAGTCCATCTGAATTGTTCAGCAGGCTCTTAAATGTAAGTGGGGTACTAGGTGTCTAAGTCCACCTTACCTGGCATAGTAGCCTGAGTGTGGCCCCCATTGACTTCATATCAGGTCATGGTATGTGTTGAGCTGGTTTTGTACCTTCCTGCTATTCCATAACCAGCATCTTGGGTGCCCTTGCAAAGCAGTTGTAGACAAAGTCAGTGGAATATGCTGTAGGTGATGGCATCTTGAAAGTTGTGTGTACAGAGCACGCTTGTGAGCAGCAAAATGTGCTCTCTGACTCTTACTGGTGGTATCTTATGCAGCTGTTCCTTTAATGAGATCAGGTAGTTTTGAGCCATTTTCTTGTTTATCACCTAAACCTTAAAAGAATACTGCTTCATTTGTGAAAAACTACACGTAGTAACCAACATATGCTGTTTCTACTGCAGGGTGACATCTGCTGACCATACATGTGTCAAGACAAGGAGTCAAGACCCAATGATGATCTATTTTACCAGTGGAAGCACAGGCTCTCCAAAAATGGTGGTGCAGTCACACAGCAGTTATGGCATTGGATTTGCAACCACTGCCAGGTACATCTTGCAGTTGGTCCCAGTGTCCTGATGAAGTGACATGATCACAATTAAATTGAAAATGTGACCATAAACACTTCAGTAAATGTAGGCATTTCATTAGGGTAGGAATTTAGTTTGTCCTCCATTCTCCCCTCTCATGGTGAAACTGTCATTATTAAAAGCTTGTTGAAGACTCAGTTGAGATCATCAGACACAGTTCAGTCTCACAAAGGGCTGACTGCAGAGCAGCAATAAGGAGAGCCTCCATCTAGCAAAATCAGAAAAGCTGAGTACTTTAATATTATGTGAACCTTCCTGGAGAACCAAAGCAGCCTTGGACCCTAGCATTGTACCATAAAAGTTACAGTTCAGTTTGAGTCTGGGGTTTGTTACTGGTCTGCTTTTCATTGAACACCTTTTATTCATGCTTTTCAAGGAGAGAGAAATTTCATTAAAACCAAAGGATATATTTCCCAAGGCATTCTGAGTTGGAAGTCTGTGGTATAGAGTCCATAGAAGTAATGTGGTTAGTTTCCAAGGAAAGTAAGATATGGTGCAGCCAATGTCCCTAATGCTGGAGAAAGCCTGCTCCATGTGATCCATTCAGTCTTTGATCTAGGTCTGGATTCTTCAGCTCAAGCCAAAGATGTTTTGCACTCTTCAGGAGAAAAGCAGATGCTGGAAATGTTAAAGGGAAGTAATAGAATGTTTAAGGTTCTCTTCAGCTGTTAGGATCTTTCTGAAGAGCCACACTTGTTGACACTGCATCTTCCAATGGAAGCCTCCTGCCCTTTGCTTTAAATGTGCTGTGACCTGTGCTTCAGTCTTTCACACACTACAAAGCATTTTCACTGTGTCTGCTTTGTCATCAGGTACTGGATGAATTTGACTCCCTCAGATATTATGTGGAATACATCTGATACTGGTTGGGTAAAAGCATCTTGGGGCAGTGTTTTTGCACCATGGATCAGTGGATCCTGTGTCTTTGTACACCATATGCCACAGTTTAAACCAGGAGTTATTGCAAAAGTAAGTGTAGCATTTTATATTGTGACTTTTATTATCTTTTTGTGTATATGAAGCAAACAGGGTGGGCTCTAATGCATGGTACCCTCTGCTCTGTAGCAGCAGGCATAGTACTTCCCACATGCCAAGCAATTAACTCTCTCATTAGTGCCCAGTAAGCTAGAGGAACAAGTGTCCCTCCTGATAGGCAATGCAACATGACTGCAGTGTAGAAGAAGTGTGGTGAAAGATGCAGGATAAAATGAACTAAGGATCACAGCTGTCTTGTTGTATAGTTAGCCTAAAGCTCACTTCAGTTATGGACTTCCAGCTGCTTTGGGCTCACTGTGAGCATGAGCCAGGCACAGACAGCCAGGGCCCTGTTATCCTGAATTTTCAGTTGCCAGGATGCCTTTTCCTCTGCCATTTCACAAAACCAGTCAACTGCCCTATTCTTAACTTCAGCCTCTTGTCTGGAGAGGAGACCCAGACTTTCTCAAGGATAAAGAGGGAAAAGCTTTGGTCTACTTCACTATTGTCATTTAGTCTTGAGCCTGGGGCACAGTCACCTTGGGAAGCAGAATACAATCTTAATTGGAACTACTACTCTCAGTCGTCATTTATTTACATGAGTGATTTTTATTTGACAGAAAGTACTGGATTTTCTACAGCACTGGGACTGACTGGTGCAGCCACTCTGCAGCCAGGATTCATAGTCAGTAATCCACAGTCATTCCCAATGTTGAATGCATTGAAATCACTTTTGTGATTTTCCTTTTGCAGATGTTTAAACACATAAATTATGTTAATTGCACATTTTACAACATCAGCCCCACTATTGCATTTTCTTTTCAACAAAGAGACTTTCTATTTTTATAGACTCTCTCAAGATATCCCATCACTGTCTTTTGCACTGCTCCCACGGGCTTCCGCATGCTGGTCCAACATGATTTGAGCAGGTACTGCAAATCTGTCTGCTGCAAGGATAGCAGAGAGAGGGTGGGATATAATACTGTGACAGCTCTGGCTGGGTAGTTCCTTATGTTGCCTATTTTTTCAATTAAAGGAAATAGAAATTAGTTCTCAGAAAAGAAATGTGAAACGTGTTGTGAAATATGAGGACTTATGGCTATGAGGATATATGAGGAATATGAGGATAGGTCACAACTACTTCAGTTTCAGGAATGGGTCTTTGAACCAACAGCACAGAGGAAACAATGAGATTTTTTTGAGTTATCACTTCACAAGCAGCTGTTTCCACCATTTTGTTACCTGGTAAAGTACTCAGCTTAGGAGTAGTCAGTGTGATTTGCAGGGAGCTTTCACACCTTCAGTAGAGTACTTATTGTTTTCACAGAAGTCTTTCATCCTGACAAAGCCAACCCTCGTTTAGCAGAGAGCTCAGATTATATGTCTAGTTAGCCTTCCTTTTCCTCTGTGGAATTCTCAGTGTCTTATTTGATCTTGGATGTTGGCACCTAACAGCTTTCATGAACGTGTGCTTGTTCAGTTTTCTCCTTTTTTGTCAGCTCTCCCAAGAAAATGCCTTTGCTCACTCTTTTTCCAGAAGAAAAACCTGCTTCCAGTGACATGGAAATAAACCACATTGTCCTACTGCAACCTAGGAATTCAGCCCAGGGCCTTGTAACAGGATGATTGTTATAATTTTCAAAGCAGGTGGTGAAGTTTTAGGGGTAACTTGAAAGCTGAGGAAGGCTGCTCAGTTAAAACCATTCACTGCTCTCTTCAGAAGTTAAGAAAATTATTTTATTTGCTATTCCTCTTAAGCTACAAGTTCATGAGTTTGAAACACTGTCTGTCTGGAGGGGAGCCACTCAATCCTGAAGTGATGGCAAAGTGGAAAATCCAGACAGGACTGGATATCCATGAAGGTTATGGGCAGACTGAAACAGTATGTTTGAGTTAATTGTTGAACTGTGCTTTTTCACAGGTATCAATACCACAGATACAATCAAAATCAATGGAAAAATTATAATCATAGTAAGACAAAATCAGAAATCAATCGCAAAAATGAGAATAATTTAATTTTTTGTAAGAGACTATATGTAATTATATAGTCTCTTAAACTTATATAGTTATATGTAGTTCCAAAACCAAATAGCTGCATATTTTAAGGTTTATAGGAAATGCTATGACTGTAGATTTAAGGCCCCTCTCAAAAAAACATGTCAGAGATTACCTCAGATCAAATAACTGGTAGCAGATTTCTTCATCATTTTACTTAGAAGGTAAACCTAAAAAAAATAATTTGTTCTGGGTATCAATTTGGCCTGTCTGAGGTTTTAATGAAAAATATTGAATCAGTTCACATCCCAGACTTTTCTGTAAGTGAACATTAATGAAACTGTTGAGAGTCAGATTTCAGGCATTTTCTCCTCTTACCCTTTCTATGGTCCCAAATTAATTATCCCATTATTGAAACAAGATCTGCAATAACTTCACATCTGCTGTTGTACAAATTGAAGTGTCAGTGAAAGAACTGGCTCAGACTCATCCCACTGACTGAACTGAGACGCCTCTCAACTCCTCTCTGATGTGCTTGACAACCACAGAGCTTTAGTCCTGATTCAGCCCTTGTCATGAAGAGGTGTCATGCCTAATGCAAACAAGATATTGCACAAATGAAAAAAAAAAAAAAATCTGTTGTGCAGGTGACAATATGTGCCAATATGAAAGGAGTGGAGACTAAACCTGGCTCTGTGGGAAAAGCTGTTCCACCCTATGATGTGCAGGTATGTTGATAGGTCACATCTGAGCTTGGCTGCTGTTGTGGGTACAAGGGTAAGGGAATGCTGTCTGAGTCCCTTGGGGGCTGACCTGCTGGAGAGCAGTGTAGGTGAAAGAGACCTGGGGGTCCTGGTAGACAAGAGGATGACCATGAGCCAGCAATGTGCCCTTGTGGCCAAGAAGGCCAATGGCATCCTGGGGTGCATTAGAAAGGGGGTGGTTAGTAGGTCAAGAGAGGTTCTCCTCCCCCTCTATTCTGCATTGGTGAGGCCACACCTGGAGTATTGTGTCCAGTTCTGGGCCCCTCAGTTCAAGAAGGACAGGGAAGTGCTTGAAAGAGTCCAGCACAGAGCTACTGAGATGATTAAGGGAGTGGAACATCTCCCTTATGAGGAAAGGCTGAGGGAGCTGGGTCTCTTTAGTTTGGAGAAAAGGAGACTGAGGGGTGACCTCATCAATGTTTTCAAATATGTAAGGGGTGAGTGTCAGGGAGATGGAGTTAGGCTTTTCTCAGTGGTGACCAGTGATAGGACAAGGGGTAATGGGTGTAAATTGGAGCATAGGAGGTTCAAGTTGAATATCAGAAAAAATTTTTTTACTGTAAGGGTGACGGAGCCCTGGAACAGGCTGCCCAGGGGGGTTGTGGAGTCTCCTTCACTGGAGACATTCAAAACCCACCTGGACACGTTCCTAGGGGATGGACTCTAGGGGGCCCTGCTCTGGCAGGGGGGGTTGGACTAGATGATCTTTCCAGGTCCCTTCCAACCCCTAGGATTCTATGATTCTATGATTCTATGATTTTACAGAGCTAATCAAAGTAATAATTATATGTCCTCTCTGTAGATCATAGATGACCATGGGGCTATTCTGCCCACAGGAGAAGAAGGCAACATTGCAGTCCGAATCCTACCAACACGACCATTCTGCCTGTTCTCTGAGTACTTGGTGAGCCTGAGCTGGTCTGTCTGTGGCTGCTGAGAAGCTCAAGAAAGACCCAGGGCAAAGTTCTGTTGACTTACTCAAAGAGAAGTATTTAATTCAGGATCTTCTCAAAGTCTCACTAGGTTGCTCAAGGCTTTTGAGCTTGATCAGTGTATTGTCCTGCTATTGCAGGAACAGACTGACAGGCAGAATATAATTTCAGGATGCACCATGAAGCAGGGGGCATATGTCTGTACCTGGCATGGGCTTCACATTCTCATCAGTCCTTTCCCTTCCATTCCACTCCTCTCCTTAGTTATGGGTTAGTGAAGGAAGTCCATAAAGGCTACACTTAATGTCTTCGAAGCTCAAGGAGGCTTTCCAAAGAGCACAAATATTTTTTCCCTTACACCACTGTCAGAGGTACCCTCTAATTGATCTTTTAAATCTCTAGAAGTTGCACATTTCAGTATGCATGAACCTCTGGTGACAGAGAAACCCTTTGTACAGTTGTCTGTCACACAGATGATGTGTGCAAGATCAACAGCAGAAATACATGCTACAGTGCCCTCAGGTGTAGATGATCATATGTCTTTGAGGTAGTGGCATATGTAATCTAACACTGCTGTTCAAATGGGAATGCTTTACCCACTTGAAAGCTGAACAGGCTTAAAAAAAATTTCAAAAGAATGGTCATTTTTGTCCAGGTCAAAGGTCCGTGTAAGCCAGCATTCCATCTGTGGTGGTATTGAGTTTGGTACATATTTAAGAAAACCCTAGAATCAGGCAAATATAAAAATACTGAACATGGCAGTGAAGTGGCTTATTCAACTGTGGTGTCAAATAAGCTTTGTTGAACCTATTTATGTGTTTAATTCTCTTCTGAACCCCCAAAATATTGGGATATTTGTAGCATCCTTCAACAACGATTCTCACGAAGCAATTGCTTACTGTGCAATAGAAAACTTCTTTTGGTTCAATACTATTGCTTCAGTTTTTCATTGTCTTCTGTTGTCAAGGTGGTTTTCCTGTGTAATCTAGACCCAATACATCAATGAAGATAACAGAAAGATCAAAACTGAAGTTTTTCCTGTAGGTCACATCATTTGTGTTTTGGTCTTTAAGACCTGGGGGTAAAAAGTTTGCATTGACAGGAGGCTATTGTGGCAACCCCCTGAAATTATAAATTATTTCTCTGAAGAGAGTGGGATTTACATTTTAGTAATTAGCTGTGATGGATGGCACTGTCATAGAGAGTGTTTTTTTTCCCTAGAACCATCTATTTATATCTAAGAGCTCATTTCCATCTCAAAACTGCTAATTATTGTGGCTCTGGGGTTTTTTTAATTGAAGACATAAAATAGTAGTGAAAAACTCATTTTGAGAAAATTTTAAAAATTGTTTTGATCCTTGTTGGCACTATTGCAATGTAAATGGATTGCATTTCATGAACAATCAGGTCAATTTTAAAAATGTATGATTGTTTTCAGGATAATCCAGAAAAAAATGCTGCCTCTGTGTGTGGAAATTTTTATGTTACCGGGGACAGAGGGATTATGGATGAAGAAGGGTATGTCTGGTTTGTTGGAAGAGCTGATGATGTAATTAATTCTGCTGGGTAAGTCTGTTGCTTTTTGATTTTCTCATTTACCTGTTAAAGTCAATCTGGGAAGACCAAATGAATGGCCAAGTGACTGGATACCTGCATTTTCTCCTAGGTATCGTATTGGCCCATTTGAAGTTGAAAGTGCCTTAATACAACACCCTGCAGTCTCTGAGTCAGCTGTTGTCAGCAGTCCTGATCCAGTTCGAGGGGAGGTAAGAAGGAATTAAAAAAAAAAAAAAAAGATATAGAAAAAAATGCACTTTATTTTAAGCAGCAAGTTCCCTATATTCCATCCTTGGAATTAAATATGTAGCAGTTTCTAAATGAGAATGGTTTAAAAGTATTTTAAAACCTTAGAATCATAGAATTGGCTGGGTTGGAAGGGACCTCAGAGATCATCAAGTCCAACTCACCTTGACAGACCTTAGAATTTCAGAATCATTTCCATGTCTGCGGGGTATGTTGTGAAAAAAAAGCTTGGCTCTTCAGGCTTACTGTGGCATTTTTGTCTAAAAAATGGAATATGGATTATTTCTCTTCTTGTCACTAAGTACCTGGTGGCAATGATGCCCAGAAGATTTAATTTTTTTTTGCATAATTTTCAACTTTGCAACATTTCTTTGTTCTTTGAGCCCCACAGTGAGATTTTCAGCTTTTTTTCCTGTTCTACAACTTCTTGAAAGTTAAGTAGTGTAAGAAGTTAAGAAGAAAAAAAAAAAGTGGAAAAATAGCAAAAAAATTCTGATACTTCATAACATTGCATTCTGTAATAAACAGTCTAAGAAAAGGAAAATTAAAGAAAAAAACCATATTTTTCCATTCTGAAATGTGATTTTCAAATTTTGGCAACACATGTATCTCTTTATTCCCACATCTGGAAGTTAATGGAAGCCTTAACTTTTGTGGCACAGGTGGTCAAAGCCTTCATTGTTCTGGCTCCTGCTTATGAATCGCATGATCCAGAAAAATTAACCCATGAGCTTCAGCAACATGTCAAGAAGGTGACTGCACCTTACAAGTACCCAAGGAAGGTAAATACACCAGAGAAAACAGGCCTTCTAATTGCATCAAAAATTAAACAGGTTTTGTCCTTCCTTGGCTTCTTTTTAACTGCATTCTGACAAACACTCCAACTGTAGTTAAATAAAATAAAATCACAGGGTTTCTTGCAACTGTAACCTTGAGTTCACTGTGCTGTAAGGAACACGAAGGGGTCTATTTGCATCCTGTTTAGCTCTTACCATCCCTCTTTTGAGCTCTGTGCATATTTTCAGTCAAAGCTAAGGCAAAATTCTGCTGGGTGTGGAATCCATCCTGTACAGCCAGGAAAGACAGCAGCTGAAGCACTCACCTGTTCAGGATTGTGGGACTTGTCCCTGCAAATACTGCCTCTGCAGTCAGCTAGAATGTATAGTAAAGAATTTCATCATCCTAGCCACAAGCTCTGCAGTTTTTCCATCTTTTTACCCCAGCCATAATAAAATTATATCTTTCCTTGCACCTGAAAGACTAACTGGAATGTTTTTGGCTAAAAATGAGCATTTTTGCCTCTCAGGTGGAGTTTGTTCAGGATCTGCCCAAGACTGCTACTGGAAAGATCCAGAGAAAGGTTCTAAGGAACAAAGAGTGGGGGAGAGTGTAACATGATCTGGAAACAGAGGAGAGAAAATTTCCATCATCTCTACCAGCCACAGCTCATCATACTTGGCATGTGGTCATGACCAGAGCACTAGGATAACACATGGAAAAACACATTACAATAAAATAAAGGAGCTCACACTCATACGGCTTGAGGATGTGTGGTATTAGAGCCACTTTTGCCATTGACCTACAAACTTTCAGAAAGTGCAAGTAATTAAAAATGAGGAATGGAAGAGAGAAGGGGACAGATCCAGGAGCTTACAAAGGCTTAATTTTTTTACTGGAATTAGTATAAACAGCTTCTGGGGGAAAAAAGAAAGAAAAAAATTGTATTTTGAAAATGACAAATAAATGAGAAATTAATGAAAATAATCTTTGTCCTGTAGTGGGTATCAGCAGTGAAGTAATATTCTCTCTTCAGAAACTGTCACTGAAATATTCTCAGTTTCTTTCTGCATAGAAGGAGGAAGACATTCTTTAACTACTATTCATCTTGATGAATCTGTGGTTTCCTCAAATGGTTAAAGTGGGGGAAAAGAGGATACAAAGTACTTTAGGTTAAGATGCAAATTATGCATGAATAATGGTGTAAATGATTACAAGAAAAAAGTTACCCCACAGAAAGAACTGGTGCCTGCTCTGTTTTGTGTTCTGTTCTCATTACTTCAAAAGAAGCAAATGATAAAGTAGGAAGGGTTTCACTCCAAATCCTTTTTGACACAACATTCACGTTTCACATCTCCAGATAAAGGCTGCTCCTTACAGTGCTTCCTTTGGGAAACTCATGTTCTGAAAGCTGAATGAAGAGGAGCTACCCCAGCCAGCTTCAGTCTGTACTGCCCACAGCAAACAGGTCAGGAAAACTGTTTTTATCTGAATTCCTGGTGTTAACTGATCATTGAGAAGAAGCAGGGGGTACTAAATCAGGAAAATAATTTCTGATTATTGCAACAGATCAGAAGACATTGCCATTAGTGGGTCTTTTCCTCAATTTTCTGCCTTCATTTTCCCCTCTTAAGTTTGCAGGTGAGGAGGTGCTAAAAACTGTTGAAGGCTCTTCCAGCAAAACTTTTGCAGACATTTTTGTAGATCACCACAAAACCCTGGATTTAAAATGTTTTTCATCTTGTCAGTCTTGAATACTGATCCTGATTATTCTTTCTTTCTTTCCTCATTTCTTTACAGGCTATTGTGTAGATTTTGTCATTGTGAGTCTCTGAGATCTGTAGATTAGAGCTGAATCACAGAACTAGAGAGGGCTGAAAAATGGGAAATGTCTCTTATTTAAAAGACTAATAAAAGTCAATAGTCTCTTCAGTCAAAGGGATGAAAGTGGATTGATTGTTTTTTAGCATTAAGTGGAGGTCATAACTTCAAAGAAAGGTTGCACTGAAAGAAAATCATGTTATTTTTCCAACAATTGTTTCCTTAAGTAGGAAAAAAAACAAGCATGTCCCAGAATATAACATAAACCTCCTTATTAATGTCCACTTTCTATGGACATATTTAGGGAATATTTAAAAGACCATTTTTAATCAATAAAACCTTTTTAGGCTTTTTTTTTCCAGTACGTCCTGTTAATAAGAGTTTTGTTTTAAAATGTAAATACCATCTAACTAAGTATCTGCTCTATAATCCAGATTCTGTAGTGGGTGGCACCTAAGGAGATAACACTTAACTTTATACCTCTGTCCTATGATTTTTTTTTCCTCAGGAGAAAATTATATCCTATAGGATTATTTCCAGTTGGTAAGAATTCCTCTACCACAGTCTCTATGTAGCACAGAGAACACAGTGAATTACTGATGTTTTTTGATGGTTTTCTCTGTTCTAGGGAGAAAATCTGCATCCAAATTTTGTATGCTCTCAGGTACAACAGAAAAGCTTAAGTTCTGCAAGTTCTAAGTATTTGAGTTCATTCACCTGACAGGCAGATTAAATATTACTGTAAAAGATCCTGCTAAGGAATAAGCAAATGATGCCACTGTTAAATAAGTTACTTCTTTATGGGAAAAAAATTTGACCAACACTGAGATCCATGCATCAGAAGTGTTAGGCTAAGCAGTTACAGTTGAATACATGGCACAAGAGGTAAATAACACAAAACAAACTTTAAAACCTGGGACAAAGGGCAAAACTTTGCAACTTCACTGAGGCCACTCAAATTCCACATGGAAAAGGATTTAATCAAGAGCTTACCTATAATTTTCCCCTGGTTTGTAGATAGCTTCATCCTTTGGAAGAAAAGAGAAAAAAATTAGCCTCTATTTCAGCAGTAACTCACATAACCTTGGATTGAGTAATGTGTTTAGTGTCTGAAAAAGGAAAATAAATAGACCTGGGTTTTAGAAACATCAAAGGTCTCTAGGACTCCACTTTCTTCTGCTCTTTTGGCTTGGTGTCTTGTTTTTGCTTCCCATATTTTATAACTTTCATGTGTACTTATTGAGAAACTTCTAAATAGCATGAAAAGTTTTAGTTGAGCACAGTTCTAAAGCAATCTTATAGACTACTGAAAATAATAATAATCATAATACTAGAACAGAGAAAGGAAAAAGCTATAGCAGTGAAAAGGAAGAAAATAATAGGACTTGAGAGCTTTGAGGATCATTATAGTGAGTACAGATGCAAGAGAGCATTTAGAGTGAGCAAATATAGCAGTGTCTAAGTCAAATTTGAGGACCTACAGAAGGCATTACTGAAGTGAATGTTCTTGGGGTATGTGTGGTGAATGGATATATCAGTCAGCAACTGCTAAAGCAGTGAGAATCATGATGGAAGTGGTCTGGAAACATCCTTCAGTTCCATGTGAAGGAAAACAAATAGAGAATCAGGTACTGAATGCTTTGGTGTAAGAACCAGGAATCTTCTTTTAATGCAGACAGTAATACCTGACATTGTATTTGCCAAAGGAGAACTGTGGGCAATTAGCAGCCCCAAAGAACACATCAAGAATCTTTGAGGGTAGCTGAGCTGCAGACAAGAAGGCAGATGAAAACAATGCATTAAGTCCATAAAAAGCTGGTGGTAAAAAAATATAAGACAGGATGGGGAGCCTGGCATTTAAATGAACAGTCAAAACCATTAGTTTGGCTGTGACTAGACTAAGTGACTAAAATTAATAGCTCATCAATTCATAACTGATTTGTATTTGGATATTCTCTGGATTGCCTTTTTTTTCTTCTTTTTTCTTTTTGTTGCAGAATTCATAGCAACAGTTCTGCTAATTTTCTTGTGTAGTCTGCAGCATCTACAGACATCATCTTTTGCCATGAAGTTGTTTAAGTTACAGACTCTAAAATCCTTGTGGACTCTGAAGCCACCTAATAGGACTTTCCATGAGCACCCCAGGCTGCTTGCCTCTGATGTGTACTCCCAGTACGAGTCTGTCAGGAGGGGTGAACAGGAAATACCAGAGTACTTTAACTTTGCAAGTGATGTTTTGGACAAATGGTCTGAGATTGAAAAGGTAGATGATCTTTTGTTCTGCATATGAGATCTTTTAATTTGAAATTTCATTTGAAAGAAATTGGGGGGGGGGTTGTTTAGAAAAAAAAAAAATCAGTTGCCAAAATCCATTCTCAGCACAAAATGATGCAAAATCTCGTTGTTTCTTGCTTTATTTGGAAAGGGTCTTTGACCTTTGGAACTCCCTATGTAAGTAGAAAAAGAAATGTTAAATCCCTTTTGACTTTAATTAAACCTTAGGGTGGCTGTGCTTATTTCTTCTGCATACTGTAATATTAGATATTCATGTCATAAAAATACAGGTAGAATAACAATAACATTGCATGCTACAGAAAATCTTCCCACAAATATTTAATTGCCTTGCTCCATAGTGGATTCTGCATTTGTCCAGATGCCCTGTAGTTAGAGATGGTTGAACCCTTTCCTGAGAAGTCAGGATTAAAAGAGGATACTGTGTTTGCCTGTTGTTTTCTTTTTCAGTCTGCCTGTGCTGCTTCTGTTTAATTGTACTGCCCAACTCCAGCCAGAGTATCAAGAGTATTATGTGAAGTATTTCATGTTATCTGTTATTTTGTATGAAGATTAATGCCTAGAACAAGGCTCAATCCTAGCTGAAGTAGAATCCAGACTATGTCTGGACATTCCTGGTTCAGAAAAGGAGAATTTATTTGGAATATCTGAACTTGATGCATAGCAAATCTTAATCCATTAAGGACAAGGGAAAAATAATATTTTTTATGCTGGTTGTGAAATACTCAGATCATTCATAATTTGCAGGTATCTGTTTATTATAATTTCATAGTCTTTCTGAAGAAAATGTTTTGGTTTTGAATCCCTTTTGTTTTGTAGGCTGGAATGAGACCATCAAACCCTGCCCTTTGGTGGATAAATGGACAAGGAGAAGAAGTGAAGTGGAGCTTTGAGGAGCTGGGGTTCCTGTCTCGGAAAGCGGCCAACGTGCTGACTCAAGTGTGTGGCCTGCAGAAGGGGCAAAGAATTGTTGTCATCCTGCCACGGATCCCAGAATGGTGGCTGGTGTATGTGGCTTGCATGAGAGCAGGTCAGTGAGCATATCTGAGACTGGTAAAACTGGCTGGTGAAAACTGGTTCAGAGGATCAAGAATTTATATGGTTTATAAAGGAAAAGCAATGTAATAATCTCGTGGGTGGCCTAATGACCAACTACATAGGCAGTGCTGAAGGATTTGCACTAGGTGCCATAGGTCAGGTGGCCTCTGAGCAGGTGTGGAGGTGACAGAAGGCAGAAAAGAGCCCTGGAAGTCACCAGACAGGTCCATATTTCATTCCTTACAGGAGAGCACAAGCAGCTGCCTTACTGCACTATAACAATTAGGCTTGAGAATGCCAGAGAAGTTCATCTCGCGGGTGGTTTGGGAATAGTTAATATTTTGCATTCTTAGAAAAGAATCAAATGTAAAAAAATGCCACCAAAAATAGCTTTATTGCTCTTCCAGGAGTTGTTATAATTCCAGGAATATCACAATTATCAGCCAAAGATATCCTGTACCGACTCCAGGCATCGAAGGCCGCGTGCATCATTACTGATGACACGGTGGCTCCTGCTGTGGACTCAGTGGCATCTGAGTGTCACTTTCTGAAAAGGAAGCTGATCGTGTCCAAAGGCTTTAGGGAGGGATGGCTCAACTTCACTGACCTGTACAAGTGAGTATGAGTTAGTGACACTGCAGTGTCCTGATGCAGAAAGCAGACCCTGTTCTCTGCAAGTTCTCATTTACAAGCATTCATTGACTACAAACACTCATCAAATGCCACCATTACAGTGCTTATCATGACTGCTTGATTGCTGATCCACAGCTGAGCTGAAGTTTTTATCCTGTTCTTAAGAGAAAGCCTGAGGAACTGTAACTGTAACTCTACATTTTAGCCTAATTTGGTGAAAAGCTTCTGTGAAGTTTGTTTGGGTTGGAATTCTGCAATATACAACACTTCATCACATTCTGAAGACTGTAAAGTAACCAGTGAAGTCATGGTTATATTCTCTGTTTTAAAGAAACCAATCTCCTGACCATTCCTGCATCAAAACAAGGATTCAAGACTCGATGAGTATCTTCTTTACCAGTGGAACCACAGGTTCTCCGAAAATGACTGAACATTCCCAGGGTAGTCTTGGTTTCAGACCACTTCTAAGTGAAAGGTATGAAATGCTTGAGCCTGGCTGAATGTGGGATAATTGAAGGTGCACAGAACTGACAAAAAACATCACTGAATAAGATTTACCAGTGTACATCCCCAGTCCTTCTGAAATCAGACTAGAAACTCCAGCAAATTTCTAGGAGAGTAGAATAACCCTCAGTGTTTACATATTTCAATTAATATCTCTTCCCAGTTCTTTGGAGTGGTCCCAAGGAAGGTCATCAGCTGGGAATACTTTAGCCCACATAACAAGAGATACATTGCTGTGTAGGCTGCAAAAACCTTTGTGACATACAGCTGAGCAGGAGCAGTTTTTGTTGGTTGAACAGATCACCCTGGATCTTCAGCAGCCTTAGAACTTGAATACCTGGTGTCCAACACAGTATCCATACAGCATCCAGGAATGCTGCTGCTTCAGCCCTATCTTCCTACCTAGTGGAAATTCACTTTATTGAAATGCAGACTCTTCTCTGTCCCTTAATCCATTCTGTGTTATGACTGACATCATATATGTATGATATATGTTTGTGTGTGTGTATATATATGTATTTATACAAACATATAGCCTTTTATCCTAGCTCATAAAATAAATTTAACCAGTGCCCAGTGCCCATGTGTCTTGTCAGAAATCTTGGGCCTGTTGGGTTCTTTTTCTTTGTTTGTGAGTTGGAAGGGGGTTTAAACAAAAAAAAGTTATTATTTATCATAATTTTCTTAATTTTTTTATTTTTTGTCAGATACTGGTTGGACTCGACTCCCTCAGACGTGGTGTGGAGCACAGCAGACACAGGGTGGATATTAACTTCAATAGCATCTCTTTTTGATCCCTGGGTTTTTGGATCATGCATCTTTATACACAGGCTACTACAGACTGAATCAGCAACCATCCTAAATGTAAGGAAAAACTCATGGAGATGTGTTAATCTGCAGCAAGGGTACAAAGCAATAATTCCCAACAGCATTCATAGATTTTGAGGGTTGTGTCCCATAGTTGTTTGGGATGCTGTATCCATTGTGTAAAGCTCTTCTTTGCTTGTTTAATGTACACAGAAGGAGCCAAACCTGTGGTCTATTCCTATGGTTTGCTGGTGAGCATGTGAATTAAAGTCACCCATATCAGCACTAATTCCTTGCCTTTTGTTCTAATGACTGTCAAGTCTTATCAACTGCTCCTAGTGCAGGCTGAAACACAAGTGGTTTTTGCTGGTGTGTTCTGGCCATGCTTCAGGCTGGTCTGGGTTCTGTCTGGCTGTCACGTGGGCACATGAGGATGAGATTTTGTCCCATTGAATATGCTGTGAATCTCTGCATATTACACCAACTGTAGGAGGGATTCTTACCCAACAGAGCCTATGGTGCCTTTATATAGGAAGGAGAGATACATTTGCCCCTTGTATGACCTATTTACTGTACATCCACAAGACAGTTTTTTGTCTGAGCTTCATATGTCCCTCTTGTTTAACTCACCAGACCCTGTGCAGATTTCCCATTGGCACACTGGTTGGTGTTCCAACGTTGTTCCGCATGCTGGTGCAAAGTGATCTCTCTAAGTAAGTCAAGAAATTATTTACAAATGTTTCTCTTACCCTAAGTAGACTTTAGTGATCGCCCTGATCTAGCTGCTTGACCCAAAATAGAATAGTAATTTAGTTTAGAACATCCTTCATGAAAAGGCAGTCATATAAATTTAATAAGTTTTGCTGAGTTTTATGCTCGAACATACAGAAACTTGATGTTTTCCCTCAGAAATGTGAGACTTTCACTGCTGAACCTGTGAGCAAATCCCTGAGGGTATGGAACTGAGTGCTTTGCTCTTTGTCTTGCCCAATAGATTTAATCACTGTCTCTCTTGTTTTTTAACTCCCTGTGAAGCTACAAATTCATGAACCTGAAGTACTGCATGAGTGGAGGGGAACCACTCAACCCAGAGGTCATGGAGCAGTGGAAAAGCAAGACTGGGCTGCACATCCATGAAGTTTATGGCCAGACAGAAACGGTACAGCTACAGGGACAGTATTAAATCTTTGTAATTCCTTTTTGCTTTATGGGGTTAAAGTATTTGTTTACAAAGAACACAGCCTGCTTCTTCCTTCACATTTCTGTGAAGGTTTCAGTAATCTCCTTCCCTGATAACATCTTAAAGAACACCCTTTCCTGGCTCTTTCTGAGGCATGATTGCTGGGAGATGTGCTCTAACATTTCTGTAAATGTCTTTAAATAAATTCCAGGTGACAGTGACAGGCAGAAGGACAGAGTTTAAATCTTAGGAAGAAGGCAGGTTAGCAGAGGATTTGAATTCTTCACAGGCAATGCACAGGATTCTTTCAGGGAATTTATTGATTTTATCTGTACCATACAGCACTGGCATATAGGATCCTATTAATCTTAAATTAAGTTTAATTATTCTAGAAAATATACTTAATGTCTTGAATGTGAAAAGACCTGGTTTCCATTGCAAAGCTTTGTTTTGATTTTGATTTTTGCAGGGAATAATCTGCTCTGTTTTTAAAGGAATGAAGATTAAACCTAGATCAATGGGGAAGGCAGCTCCCCTATTTGATGTTCAGGTTTGTTGGCTGCTCCTTAGGTTCTTTTATTGGGTTTTTTCGCTGGTTGGTTGGGAATTTGAATTTTGTGTTTTTTCCCATTGAAATAAAATTCATGTTGGTTTTCATTCTAGATCATAGACAAAAATGCTAATATTCTGCCTCCAGGACAACAGGGGGAAATTGCTGTGAGAGTTAAGCCTATAAGGCCACTTGGTTTCTTCTCTGAATATGTAGTAAGGACTTCATTTTATTCTACACCACCAATCTCCCCAAAACCTCATCAATTGCATAGTGGTTCAGAAGACTGAGTGTTTTTTCACTAGTTTATAATTCATTACCATAATAATTTGTCTGTTTAGATTGGTGAATATTAGAAAAGGGAAAAGAAGAATTTGCTAAAGATTTAGTTAATTTTTATTCTAAAAAAAAAATTTTTTTTAAAACATATTTTATTATATTTTATAGAAATATCAGTATGTTTTTAACATCCCTGACTGAAAAATTAAGTTCCAGTGCATTTAACTTTATATGTGTTATAGCCTAATGCATAGCTAAGTGCATGCTCAGAATCTAAACTACTGTTTGTAAACCCCTTTGAGGATAACCCTAAGAAAACTGCAGAAAGTGAACGTGGGGATTTTTATGTCACTGGAGACAGAGGGATTATGGATGAAGATGGATATTTTCAGTTTATTGGAAGAGACGATGACATCATCATTTCCTCTGGGTCAGTTTGGGTGTTTCCTTCCTAAATCTGCCACTGTCTGATCTTGCATCTTCTTCATGAGCTGCTGACATCATAGGCTTGTGATGAGTGGAATCCTTGCTTTTATTATTATTACTTATTTTTACTTATTATTACTTATTATTACTTATTATTACTTATTATTATTTTACTTATTATTATTATTTTTACTTATTATTACTTATTATTACTTATTTTTATTATTATTACTCTTCATGCACCTGCAGTATCATCTTGGTGATGTCAGTGGCATCTCTGTGTCCTCTGCACCATCTCATCTGTTCCAACAAGGAGTGAAGGCTTCTGTAGGCAGGGGAGGGATTTTAATCCAGTTTGCTGTTTGGCTAAAATCTGAGGACATCTCTGTCAAACTCCAAAAACATTGAAAAATTTAATTTAACACGTTGAAATTGATCAATTTTATGTTGTATGATGTGACACCATAACATGGCATCTGCTGGTACTACAGCCCCCAGCTGTCACACTGGATGGAGCTTCAGCTTAGGAACTCCATGGAAAGGGGAGGGCTGGAGAGTTATCCACAGCCCCTCTACCACATCATCACCATGAAATTCTCC
The DNA here is from genome assembly GCF_036169615.1 of Heliangelus exortis. Classification (NCBI taxonomy): domain Eukaryota; kingdom Metazoa; phylum Chordata; class Aves; order Apodiformes; family Trochilidae; genus Heliangelus; species Heliangelus exortis. The sequence continues at coordinate 2,590,874 of NC_092438.1, read as the reverse complement.
CACCTTCACCCAACTTTTCCATTCTGCCTAAAATTTCTATAGTTGGTCGTTGGTTTATTTCCTGATGCTTTCTTGTGGTTTTTTTTTTCTTCTACATGACAATCTAAAAGCATTTGGTTCTGATTTTCCAGCTTACAAAACCAAATTCTACATTTCTCTTTCTCTGCTTAGGTACCGCATTGGGCCCTTTGAAGTAGAGAGTGCCCTGATAGAGCACCCAGCAGTAGCAGAAGCAGCTGCTGTCAGCAGCCCAGATCCCCTCAGAGGAGAGGTAATGATGCTGGACAGTGGTGAGGAAAGCAATGTATTTGCTTGCATATGTAACTATATAATGCATTTCCCACTTTACCTAATAATGTACAACTCTAAGGCAGTCGTGTCATGAATAATCTTACTTGGGGTGACAGGCCAAATCCCTTTCCTTTTACACTTCTTTGCTCTTCATAGTTTCTTTTAATCCCAATAAGGTCTGCACTGAGGAGAACATTACAGTTATGTTTACCTCCCCCTTGTTAGTAAGTGTCAATACACTGGAACTGAATTTTCAGGCTGTCCTGGTGGAGCCAAAGTTGTTGTACAACTGCCTTAGCATTAGACTTGGGCTACTCCTATGGAGAAAGCAGAGTCCTGTGCTGGGATGTTATGGGCCCACTGTCCTCAGCCTGAACTTCAGAGCCAAACAAAATGTACCTCAGCTTCAGAGAGAACTCTGCAGGGACACCTCTTACCATTCCTTCTTGTTCCCTGATGAGAAGATAGAGCAAATGCTCTTCCTTTGCAATGAGGGCTTTCAAATTTCCCTTCTGCACATACACATGCAGAAACTGGGCACCATTTCTTGTATTTTGTTTCTCTGTTCCTCCCTTTTGCATGTCATGATTCCCAGCAGTATTGCTCCCTGGTAACCTGTATATCAGCTCTTAAAAAGGGATGGAATCAGATTGCTTTTGCTGACCTTACCTTACAGGTTGTGAAAGCATTTGTGGTCCTGTCCCCAACCTTTTCATGCAGTGACCTGGAGAGCTTAGCCTCTGACTTACAGGAGCATGTCAAGAAAACTACTGCTGCATATAAATATCCTAGAAAGGTAAATGCTTCTGAGAAGAAACTTTAAATCTATGGCACCCTTCCACAGATCTCAGGAGAATTACTATTCAGATTTTTATGGCTCACCTGAAATAGACAGTGGTCAAGATTCAGCTAGAGTACTAGCTCCAGAAAATCTTTCCTAAGTAACATTAGTTTCCATTGTTTTTCAGGCATTTGAGTAAAGGGTTTTTTCGACCTCTCAAAAAACTTTAGGCTTTTCATCTATCCTAGTTAGGTGTGCATCTTTTAAGTCAGGTTCACAATTATACTTCTCTATTTTGTATTTCATCTTCAACAAAGCACTCTCTGATGACTTCAGGGTAGTACCTGACTGCATCTGTAATGCAAGTTTTTAATTTCCTGGTCCTCACAGTTAATAAGAAAGGCAGGAGGAAACACTTGGTGTTTCTCAGTAATCACAGCACTATGGGAAAAGAGTTAATAGCAGTGCCCTCGTTCACTTGTGTAGAACTCATAGCAACTGAGGACCATTAAATGCTTTGTGTGATTAACATCCATTTCTTCTTGTTTTGTTGTTCACCTCTGACCTCTGATACCATTTAGGCATCCATCCTGCTTCAGGACTCCTGTTCCAGTAATCAGTTTGGTTATCTGGGACACAGCTACACAGAGGTTTGGCCATCTGGGCAGCCAATGAAATTATTTCACAAATGGCACAGTGTGCTGACTTCATCTGTCTTGGACTTGATACTTTAGGCAAGCAGTTCATCCTGATGAGAGTCCTCTTAGTTTTCCATATATATTGAGAGCCAGTCTTGGAAAACCAGCTCCCCAGAACGTGCTGCATTGTTTTCTGTCTTTTTTTATTTAGGTGGAATTTGTCCAAGAGCTGCCAAAGACAGTAACTGGGAAGATCAAGAGGAATGAATTAAGAAACAAAGAGTGGGGACGGGTGTAGCCTTGTTTGGAGTTTGACAGAACTTCTTTCATTCCATTAACACTACATAAATTCCTCTGATACAGCTGCCATCCTTCTGATCTATTTTTTGCTAAATACATGAGCATCAAAAACAATAGATAACACCAACATGTGATGTTTACACCTGCTTGCAAAGCTTCTATTGTCAGTGCCATGGTTTCAGTTCCTGAAGCAGTGCTGGGAAAGGGAATTAACCATACAACTCCATTCTAGTCCTGCATGTCCACAGCTTAACCAGAATTTGGCTGGTGAGCCATCTCTTTTAGATAACATCCAAGATCAGAGGGGTCAGATGCTCTGTGCTTCAATGCAGAATGTTTAGGGTGAAATCAGCCTTCCCACCAGTTCCTGAGGATTGAATGACTCTTCTATTGATAATGCTGTTATGACCTTCATAAACTTTTCTTTTTTAATACACATGGTGCCAGCTTTTCCCATGTTTTATTCACAAATACTGTGTCATACAGAAGTAGCCTTGTTACTTGCCTTCTTCTGTTCTCATCTTCACACACAATAGACAAAACTTCTGTACCACTCAACAATCAATAAAAACCAGACAGCTGTGCAGCACCTGGCTTGGAAACTTATATTTCCACTGGCTTGAAAGAAATGTGATTGTAGAAAATGATGTTATTCATCTTTCTGTTGAACATTGTTCAAGTTAGTGATTGCTGAGTGTTGCCTTACTTGAACTCTCTCCTACAGGTGATAAAAGCTGTTATTGTTCTGTCTCCTGAATTTACATCTCCTTATCCTGAAAAATTAGTTCTTCAATGTGTGAAAAAAAGTTAATGCACCTTAAAAAATACCCAAGAAAGGCAAGTTTCACTGAGTTCTGAATATACAAGCAGTTCCTGGCAATGCATCTTGCAATTAAAACTGTTCTAATCAAACCTAATTCTCAGATTAGAAAAACAACCAGGTTATGTTTTGGAATAGCAGAATTTTGCTTTTTTCTCTCCAGAACCTCTTTTAATCAGGTTCTGAAGTGTAACATTCAAAGTCTGACCCCATCCTAACTAAAGAAGTTAAAACTGCTTAGCTGAATATCACAGGCCCATCCTGATAGGATCTGATGCTGTCTTCTTACATTTAAACTACAGATGAACCTGGATTAGATTTCACTGGGATTATCTATGGGGAAATGAAATATTCCTTAACATAATCAAATTGTGTTTGTAAGCATAAATGCATTGTAATTAATTTTTTAAAGAATCCTATTTTACAAATTAAATACAGTTATAAAATAACAAATGTATTTCTAGACATTTGAATGACTAATTGAACAGTGAAAGATAAAACTTGGATGTTGCAATAACAGGGGGCTGAGTACTGCAGTGTGGGCAGAAGCCTCAGCTGGCAACAATCAATAACCCATCAAGTTCCTCAGCAGAGCAGAGCTGTCATAGTTTGCACTGTTCACACCTTACAGGGCAAGTTTGGGGGAATCTCAGCATGATTTTCACATCTCATTAATGGTGGCAATGGGCTGTACTAAGCCTTTCCAAGTAAGGCAGGAATCAAACTCCACTGACAGAGTATATAGAATTGTTGAAAAAAACCCCAGGGCATCCACATTCAGAGTTAAGAATGAATTGTTTGTCAGGAGAAGCAGGATGAGCCCCACCTGGCTAAGCAGTGATGCACAGCTCCCACCAAAGGTCTTTGGAAAAGACTTCACTGTCTGTCTTTGGCTTCTGTCTGTTTGTGCACAGGGTTCCAACAACTGTGTTTCAGGGTTTTAAATTTCCCTTCCTTTTTCCTGAAAACAGAGTAATTCTGGGAGATTGCTTTTTGTTTCCTTGATTCAATCAGAACAGAGGGAAAACATGTTGGATATTTTAATCATAATCCCATTTTTTTAGCAGAATAACTAGAAATACAATTAACTTTTAAGTAAAATCATAAAAATATGTTGAAAAATGTAATCTAGCCACAATTTCAGAATCTGATTCCTTTTAAGCACAGTCAGATTTCAAATGTAAGTACTTTTTGGCAAAGTAATCCACTTTGTCTGCAGTGAAGTAATCAGATTGATCATGTAATCCATTTATTCTATGTAAGTAATAAGGTTTTTAACATAATCTAATTATGACCTTGGGAAGTAACTGTTTCTAGAGTAGTCTTGAGAATGTAATCCTGGAACAGATTCTTGGGGTTTGGTGCTGGTCTATGTTGGGCTCTAAACAAATCAGGCTGGATTTTCCCCTGAGCTGCTGTAGTGGTGTAAATTGCTCGTTACAGCAGGAAAGGTCTCACTCAGGAGGTTTCCTCTCTGCTGCAGTCACAGACTTCTCAGTCTATAAACTGGGCTTGTCAGGCTCACCAACATGTTAGTGCAGTTTTGTAATGACACAAACCCTGAACCTGTCCAGAAAAAGAAATGAAGGAACATCCAAGTGAATCAAACCATTTCTGTTCAGTGTGTGGGCAGGAGTCCCAGCTCTGCCTCACTCACCAGGGTTTCAAGCTACCAAATAAAGCCAATTAGTTGCTTCCTTTGAAGTCCAAATTGTGCTCAAATTCAGTGGCATTTGATTGTCTCACACGACTCATTTGAGGAATTACTGAGTCACCCAGGTGATGAGCTCTGTTTCTTCAAAACATAAGTTGTTCTTTGTGTCCAGCACTGATGTGCTGTCTGCCAGCTTCATCCTCAAAAGAGCCAGGAGCTTTTAAATCACAGGCTTGCCAGAGAAAAGAACACAGCTTGGAATGAAACTGTGTCAAACTGCTAAGTATTGTTATTTTTCTTTACAGTCATTTCTTGGTGTTAGTTCTTGGTGTTAGTTCAATAGCTCCCAAAATTTGATCTCTGGGAAAAAAACAAGGAACAAAGAGCAGGGAAAACCTTAGCTTTGCTGCTGAGCTCCTGACCAGAACATTCTCATCCTGCACTGCTTTTCTGCCTTCTCTTCCCTGTCAGTCTTTAGAGGTGCTGGACTACCTTCTGAATAAGAGTAGAAGACATCAGTTTTTGTTCTGGTGCTTATATTCCCTATGATTTTAAATGTACATGGGAGAATATGTTTTGAAAATAATGATAAAAAAGGGGAAATCAGACTTGCCTTTAGCTTTTGTCTTTATTTTTGCATGTGCACTGTTACCACTGAAAGCCACAAAGTATGCAGGGTATGTGTCAAATATTATTTTATAAGAACTTTTTTAATAATTGTTGATGATCAGACTTAGCCTTAGCCAGTGCTGGGTCACATATAGTTTCAGGATTAAATCAAGGATTTCCTGGTCTGAGTGGTGAGTTCAGACTGTGAGATTTCCATAACAGTCGAGCACAGTTACGTGGGTATGGGTGCAGCAGAGGTTTAGCTCATCCCTGCTAGGTCACATCTCACATTTCTTGTTACCCTTCTGGAGCACTTGCACCTCACACAGTGCTGCTACAGCACAGCCTGTGTGCTCTTTATTTTTACTTCAGAAGATGTAAGCAGTAGTTGAACTCTGAGACCAAGGCTGTATTTCATGGGAAGACAAAACCACCAGTGAGCCAATAAAAGCTGAGGATCATTTATCTCCAAATTTCCTGGTTCTGTTGTAAACCCTCTCTGCAATGCCCTTGAGCAGTTGTACCAAGAGCCTGGGGAAGCAGCAGACATGCTGCATAGTAAAGCTGGTGATGACCTTTCAGTAGGACTAATTGAGTTATTAACTGGCAAGCAAACACAAGCCCCAGGAGACACTGTGCCAGGAGGGTTCTGCAGGTGCATCTCACCTCTTTCATACCCTTAAGCTCTGCAATGGATATTGCTTTTTTTTTTTGGCTTTTTTTCACATAATTGCCTGAAGTCGAAAACAAATGCACAAAATGCCACATCCATGTAGGGCACATCAATCTAAATAGAACTGAGCTTGCACTACCAAAACCAGGAGATAGCTGAATTTTATTTCTTTTGGAGCAGAATTAGACCTCCAATGAAAAATAAACCCCGGTCTCTAGAGTGTTTGCATGTGGAGAGCATTATGTTTTTTAAGGAAATTAAAATAATGACTGAGAGGAATTGGTTTTGGCTCTTTTATTGATTAGTGCTTTGTCCATTATTTCCAAAGAGAATATTTCTACATGGCTCTAGAGAAATATTCCCTCTTTTGCAAAGTGTATACATGTACTCATGTATACATGACTACAAGTGGTATTTTGTGAAACCAATCTGTATATTTAAGGGCAAATACAGTTGTGCCAAAAGTCTGAGTCTGGTAAACAAATCAATAACAGACTGTGGAAAACTACCTCTGATTTATTTGTGATATATTGCTGTCCAGTTAATACAAGGCAAATGCCAGGGGGAGGAGAGGGCACTGTCTTTTCTTTGGGCATAAGGAAGGCAGAGCAAATGGTGCACTGTGGAATGTAGTTCTGATTAGTGTTTGTTGCATTAGCAAATAAAACAATATATTGGCTAAATGCAGAGATCAGTCACTCCTGCTTTCTAGTCACTACCCTGACTTTGTTGTTAGAACATTTGATAATCAAAGGGGCTGAAAGGGGTGGTATCTTATGGCTGATGGAATTATCTGCATCATTTTTCTTTCACTTTCTCTGGCTTGTGTTGGTTATGTTAAATCAATTCATTTTAATTTCAACAGACTGAAGTTAAAGTTGCTGAATTTTATGGCCCCAAAGTTACATTTCCAATTTATACTGTGCACAGAGCAATGTATCTCATAGAAACAGAAGCTGGTTTGTACTTCTGCTCCACACATCTGTGTACAACTTCAAGTGTGGAGGACTTTCAGCTTCTCATTAGGATTAGATTGTGCTGGTTTTCAACAAATCAAGAGAAGCTATGAAGTGATCAGGACTGAAAGTGAAAAATACCTATTAAATTCCCAATTTTATTGCACTTTCAGGTGTTATCATCATTCCAGGGACCACACAACTGACAGCACAAAACATTTGCTACAGACTGCTTTCTTCCAAGGCTAAGTGCATTATTACAACTGATGTGCTGGCTCCTTCAGTGGACTCAGTAGCATCCAGGTGCCAGTTTCTGAAAACGAAGCTGATTGTGTCTGAAAGCAGCAAGGCTGAGTGGCTGAATTTCAGTGATTTGCTCAAGTGAGTGCCTTCTACCTTAACTCCATCTTAGTTATCTGTAGGGGAAAATTTCTCATGTTGTTTAAGCATATTTGTGTCTCATTAATGAAATAGATACCTTTGAGGGTGTGGGACAGAAGGCAGTTTAGTCTCTCTTCTATGAAGAAGGGGAATATTTGGGAATAACCAAACTGCTAACTAAAAAATAAGCACAGTCTTATGATGTCTAAGTTTGTGATATATGACTATGGAACAATATGGTGAAACAGGCAGGAAAACTTCTTTTACTGACAGTTGTGGCCTATTTATCTTCTAAAGCTCAAAGAAAAATATTCTATACAAATTATTCCAGTCCATATTTCTAAAACTTGGATGATACTAAGGCTAATGTGAATAGCTTTTCACTAAGAAAGGCTAAAAAAGGGCACTGCAAAATGAACCTAATGTGTTTATGAATCCATCTGCCTCACTGCTGAAGAGCAGCTACTAAAATGGCATCCAACAGACAGCTCTTCACTGCAGTGCATGGAACTGTAGAAAGAGATGGAGGGGGCAGAGTGGAAAAGGGAAGCAAATACCCTGCTGTGATCTGCTCAAGGCCCTGGATGTGATTTTACAAGCTGATAATTTGTTAAAAGTATTTTTGTAGCTAAACCCATTCTTTCAAGGTGACATACCAGTTATTCAGTCATTTTAACAGCTTTACAAGATGTACCATGTGTTCTCCCACCACAGGTGTCTGAACTACCATTACCTGTGCAGCTCACTGTACAGTCCCACTGTATTTCCATTTATTCCTTGGAACACTGTCCACTTCAGTGAACTGGGAGGCAGAGAAAGCATTAACACTGCATTCTCAAACCTTCTAGAGCTAATAAAACACTGTCAAGATGATCTGAAGAATCTGCTTTCATGCTGGGCTAATATTCCATGGCTCAGTTTTATGGCAGATTGTAAAACAGATGTGATAAAACCTAAATATTGCCTGGAATTGTGTCAGCGCTGCAGAGGTGGTCACTGGTGTAGGCAGCAGGTGGCAGGACCTGCCGAGTAATGAGCTCAGTCGGTGCTCAGCCTCACCTGTGCCCAGTTAGGGCTGGCCCAAGGGCGCATGCTCAAAGATCAAGGGCCAATAAAAGGTGGGGCCTGAGACTGGCAAAGGGCTCATTCCGAAGCCAGGTCCGCAGCTGTGCTGGTTGGAGGCCAGTCCTCTACTGATCCTGTCCTCACTCAGAGCCTATCATCGTTTCGAAGTTCATCTCCTGCTACATCTGGTGGAGAATGCAGGCATAGACTCTCGTCTAAACCATCTTCTCCGAGTGAACCTCTCATCTTTCTTCCGGAACTCGAGAAATTAGGGTAAGAGAGACCCCTTTTTTCTCTTATTACTTACATTGCTAAGCCTCTTGTCGAAAGATGGGTCTTACTGCCAGCAAACCCACTGAAGCTGCCGCCACCGAAAAAATTGTGGCACAAGCAGAGAGCCAGGAACTCCTTGGCTCCCCGGGTCCTGCTAAAGCCCGGGACTTATGGGAAGAGGTTTATGACCTACTGGCGGACCTCAATTCAAAAGAAATTAACGGCGACATCATCGGCGCCGATAACACTTGGGCCAGCCCTAACTGGGCACAGGTGAGGCTGAGCACCGGCTGAGCTCATTCCTCGGCAGGTCCTGCCACCTGCTGCCTACACACTGGCAGACAGGCAGGTAGGTTGGCTGCTTTCCCCATGTGGCTGCCTTGCCAAGTGCTGCCTCTCTGGCTCTTGAGCTACTCTGCTGTCAGGCTCCAAGTCTTCCCAGAGTGCTGGGCTGCTGCCCTGCCTGGCTCCTGGGCTCCCCAGGTCACTGGCAACCTGCCTGGCTAGCGGGCTCCCTGCCCGGACTTCCCAGCTCCCCGTGCCCTCAGCTGCCTCTGCTGAGGGCTGAGCTGGAGAGGATCCTGGGGGGCTCCAGAGGGAGGGCTCCTGGGCAGCCTGGCTGCCTGCCTGCCAGCACAGGGAGACAGCTGGGGAGAGAGAGCCAGCCCACAGCAAATCAGAGCCAAAGGGAGAGAGCCGGTTGGTCTCCTTACTCTGGAGAAGGTGAACGTGGAGAATAGTTAGAGCAAGATCAGCAACACTTAATTACAGAAGTAACAGTGCAAGGGTGAGGGGATCTCAGTGGTTTATTACCCACACATCTCATGTGAACAGCCCTGCATACACTGGGCACAAAGGAGCCAAGTGAAATGTGCTGAATAGCAACAGCCTCTGTTTCATTTAACCTTTAATTTTTTTAAGGGCTGCCCCTGCTGTCTGTAACTTTGTGAAGGCAAAAAGCCAGGATCCATTGGTCATCTGTTTTACCAGTGGCACCACAGGCTCTCCCAAAATGGTTGAACATTCCTATGGAATTCCTTTGGTCTGGATTTTTTTATCTGTGGAAGGTAACATTTTCAGCCAATTATGCCTCTACAGTTCTGAAATATGAAGCAAACAGAAGAGTTTCTGCATGTGATAAAATTATGATAGATAATGAGGTTCTACAATATTGTATGTGTCATTTCTTCTGGTCTCCTCAGCTGAATTGTACCCAGGAAGCCAGGATCCTGTTTGAGATGTTTCATACCTCCATTTTAGAAACTATTTGCCTGTTAATCCAGGCTAAATAATGAGTTAGGTTACTGCTTAATTTTGTCTTTACCATCAGCACAAAGGCTCAGACATTTACCTGAGCTCTTGAATTTCAGATCAAATTTACCATGCCTTTCTAAGAAAAACAAACCAAAAAAATAACACTCCTCAAATCCAAGTAAACAAACCAAAATCCCCTCACATTCTTAATTCCCCTTATATTCATCACCTTTGTCTTCAACAGATACTGGATAACTTGACTCCCTCAGACATCATGTGGAACATATCAGACACTGTTTGGGTGAAGGAGCTGTTGAGAGGATTTTGGGTCCATTGTACCAGGACACACGTGGGTTTGCACATGCCATGCCACACTCTGATCCAAGAGCAATCTTAAATTAAGAACACCATGCTTAAAATGACCAGTTACTCATATTTCATGTTGTTTTCCAGGCAGGCCACAAAACTAAGCCTCTTAGGTTTATGGGATTAGCTATTTTAAGACTGAATGATTGTGGTGATTGTTCTTTGAATAGGAAAGTAATACAGGAAGGGTTTTGCTGCAGGACTCTGTTGGGCACAGGATATTACTACCTGCTTCCAATCAGCAGCAGTAACTGGTATTATTTAAACCTCTCCCTTCCTGTATTTCACTAGTGAAATGATGAGCTGAATTACATGTAAATTAATATTTTAATTATGCTGCAGTGACCCTTAAGAAAGCCAACTCAGTACTGGAAAACACTGAAGCTCTAAGATTGGTTTTTTCTTTAATTATTTTCCAGCTTTTTAAGCATATCTGAGTTTTAATTGTTACACAAAGGGAAGTGCTGTTCCCAAATGGCTTAGAGCACCTATGTGGAAAAGCACACATTCCTGATGTGTAGGGGTTATTTGGGGATTTTAATTCCATTTTATTTCCTTTCTAAAATGGTAGCCAAAAGTTTTTCTTTTTTCATGTCCCTGCAAAAAATGAAGTCTGATACCCTGGTGGCTGCTTTACCTGTTGTGTGGCTGCAGTGAAGGCTGGTGCATGAGAGATCTTCCCCTTGCTTTTATTTATTGCTGTTCCCCCTGAGAATTTTTCATTTCAGGCAGAAGGGAGGTTGGAAAAAAGAAAACAATCTTAGCTCAGCTGAGACCTTTATTTTTCTAGCAACATATTCATGTCCTAAGTTCTGTCTGAGGTAAAGGAGGATATATAGATTTGCCAGTCCAAAACAACTTTTTAATACAGCTCAGGCAGAGCTCATGGAGATTTGGCTCTGTGCATCAGGCCCCTTAGCAGGACAGCTCTAAAGATTTGCAAGAGTCCATTTGAGAAGGCTGGAAAAAAGGCTGGCACAGGCAAGACATTAAAAAGAAAGTTGTTATTTGAGGTGCCTCCATACTGAGGTAACTTTGTCCCAAGATGAGATGAAATGAGGGCTTTACTGAACTTTCCTGCAAAACTTGGTTTGCACCTTCAGGGCCTGGGTTTCTTACCAAGGTGTTCTCCTTATGCTTCCAGTGAGCAGGACTTTGAACTCTGACTGTTGGCCTCTGTCTGCTCTGAAATGGTTCTTCCCTATGGCTTAGGCATTGACAGTTTTAATCCATACACAAAAAGCTTTAAAATTTAAAGAAAACACCAATGGAGGTAAGAAAGCAGTTTTAATAAATGGAGGAAAGGGAGACAGGATTAGAGAAGAAAATTCAGTTGGTTTTGGTTGTGAATTGACTCTGAATGATCAGGTAAATTCATGCAAATACACTCCATCAAAGTCTTCACAAACATAACCTAAAGGCTAATAATAAAAAGTCAGTGGCAGCACGATATTGTAAAACTGCATGTCTGACACTATCAACATCTTTTAGCATCTGTGTTAAAATACCAGAAGTTCAGTTCATCTACTTAGCAGTGCAACAGAATAGCACAATCAACAATCAACACATAGACAAGGGATCCCATAATCAACATATAAACGATCACATGAATTACAACATTAACAAGAACCTATTATCAATACTATATGAAAAGCACATTTCACACTGCAGTGGAAGGACTTAAATACCTTTTTATTATGAGGAAGGTCTGGTGTCCACTGGTGCATAGAACCAAGAGGGTAGAGGAGGCTTATCTGACAAAAATTGGTCGGGGGGCCCCAAAAGTGTCCCCAGACCCCTCCCGGGTCACGGCACAGTGGAGTCCTGGTTTCCTCCATGGTTGCCAAATTGAGGCCCAAAAAGGCCTAATAAACAAAGACAGTAAAGGCACACACTTTCCCCCCCACCCCTTTTTTTTTTTTTCTTTTTTTTTTTCTTTTTTTTTCTTTTTTTTTCTTTTTTTTTCTTTTTTTTTCTTTTTTTTTCTTTTTTTTTCTTTTTTTTTCTTTTTTTTTCTTTTTCTTTTCTTTTTCTTTTTTTTTCTTTTTTTTTCTTTTTTTTTTCTTTTTTTTTTCTTTTTTTTTCTTTTTTTTTTCTTTTTTTTTTCTTTTTTTTCTTTTTTTTCTTTTTTTTCTTTTTTTTCTTTTTTTTCTTTTTTTTCTTTTTTTTCTTTTTTTTCTTTTTTTTCTTTTTTTTCTTTTTTTTCTTTTTTTTCTTTTTTTTCTTTTTTTTCTTTTTTTTCTTTTTTTTCTTTTTTTCTTTTTTTTTCTTTTTTTTCTTTTTTTTTCTTTTTTTTTTCTTTTTTTTTTTCTTTTTTTTCTTTTTCTTTTTTTTTCTTTTTTTTTCTTTTTTTTTCTTTTTTTTTCTTTTTTTTTCTTTTTTTTTCTTTTTTTTTCTTTTTTTTTCTTTTTTTTTCTTTTTTTTTCTTTTTTTTTTCTTTTTTTTCTTTTTTTTCTTTTTTTTTTCTTTTTTTTTTCTTTTTTTTTTCTTTTTTTTTCTTTTTTTTTCTTTTTTTTTCTTTTTTTTTTCTTTTTTTTTTCTTTTTTTTTTCTTTTTTTTTTCTTTTTTTTTTCTTTTTTTTTTCTTTTTTTTTTCTTTTTTTTTTCTTTTTTTTTTCTTTTTTTTTTCTTTTTTTTTTCTTTTTTTTTTCTTTTTTTTTTCTTTTTTTTTTGGTTTTTATCTCTGTATGAAACACCAGTGGACCATGCACCACAATATAAATCAATATTGAGAACCATATTGCAATGATGGTCCTTAAGCAGCTTTATCTGCTTCTAGCATTTGCTCAGAAGCTTCTAACAATTGGGCTGCTGTAGCACCTTTTGGGAGTAGTCCTAATGCACGTTTAGTTTTTTTCATTAGCATTGTCATATGCTGACATAAAAAATTTTGTTTTCATCTCTTCTGTCAAGTCGGGATGTGATATTACCACTGAATATAAGTGATCCACAAATTTTGGATATGGCTCCACTCCCTCATTTAATATTTGTAAAAGAGGGAGTTGCTTGTGCAGGATCATGCACAGTTTACAAAGCTTTATACGCCAATTCTTGTGAAAGTTGTAACACTTCAGTTTGAAACCATGCCTGCAAATCTGCACATACAAAAGGACAAGCACCAAGTAACATTTGTGCTTGCACTCCGTATAATGCATCGGTGTTCTGTCTGGGAATCACAGCTTCATTTTCACACAGCATTTGCCATTTATGATGAAATTGCAATTGTTGATTCCACCTTTCCCCCCCACTATCCCCTCCACCACCCTCCCCTCCCCATGTTGGATCTAGAAGAGGTGGAGCATTGGGTGTTAAAGGGTTAAGGGAAGTAGGAGCAGGGATAGGGAACAGATCAGGGGATAAAAATGAATTAGTGCCCCTGGGTTGTTCAGGGTGTTCCCCGGAGCAAAAAACTAGGGTTTTTTTTTCAGGGATATACTCTTCCTTGGTCTCCAGTTCTTTCAGTTTCTTCAGCAGTTCCCTGAGTTGCTTGTCTCGGAGTCCCAGTTCTTTCCTTGGTTGTTGCTCTATAGCAGGCACTGATGGTGTTGACAGGTGAAGCAGAGGATTAATTGATGGCAACTGTGGTCAAGAAGATAAATCAGGCATCGGAGGTGGAGAGGAAGCAGCAGTGGCAGAGTGTTCGGGAGCCGTGGCAGGCAGGCAGGAGGGGGGGGTCTGCATTCCAAGGTTCCTCTCCTGTGTTCTCCAGTTTCTCTCCCTCTGGGTCCTCCGACAATTCTGGTGGTGTTTTCGGTCGCTTTTCGTTTTGCTTTTCAGTCCCATTTTTGCTTTTCATCTGACCCTCCAGGGTCAAATGACACAGTTGGCTGAGCTTGAATCAGTATAGTCCCTTCAGGTGCTGGTGGGGGTATTTTAGGTGTCTCAAATAACTGCCTAGAGGTCAAGTCCATATTTTGAGCATTCATCAGTATTGGTAGATCAGGTGTTAAGGCAGCAAACGCTGAGGCTGCTACTCTTTCACTTTTCGTTTCTTTTAAGGTTTCTCTAATCAATTTCCAGAGTGTGGCTAAGTGTCGTGCCTCTTGAGCAGCCTTTTGTTCATTGTAATGTCTATCCAACTCATCAGAGACTGCCTTCCAGGGCTTTGAGTGTTTTTTAGCAATTTTATCATCATCAATCCCCTGCAACCACAAATCCTGCCCATATTTTTTCCACTCAGCCCTTTCAAAAACTTCATTAGGATCTTTAAAATATCCCAACTGTTCTGCATATTCTAATAACGGGAGCAATTCCTTTTTCCAATCTAACTTTGTTCCCCGCTTTTCTAAAAAGCATTTAAAAACATCATACGTTGTCTGCCTTTCCATGATAAAATTAAGTGTTAATACCTGTGCGCGCACAGCCACTCCGAGCAGTAACGGCTTACGACGTCTTCGGCTCACAGACTCCTCTCAGGTACAGCCTCTCATCGGGTCAGGGTACTGCCTCTCATCGGGTCAGGGTACTGCCTCTCATCGGGTCAGGGTACAGGTAGTCTCCGGTACTGCCCAGGTGGCCAAGAAGGCCAATGGCATCCTGGCCTGTATCAGAAACAGCATCACCAGCAGGTCCAAGGAGGTGATTCTGCCCCTGTGCTCAGCCCTGGGGAGGCCACAGCTTGAGTCCTGTGTCCAGTTCTGGGCCCCTCAGCTCAGGAAGGAGATTGAGGTGCTGGAGCAGGTCCAGAGAAGAGCAAGGAGGCTGGGAAGGGATCCAGCACAAGTGCTGTGAGGAAGGGCTGAGGGAGCTGGGGGTGTTGAGGCTGGAGAAGAGGAGGCTCAGGGGAGACCTCATCACTCTCTCCAACTCCCTGAAAGGAGGTTGGAGCCAGGGGGGGGTTGGGCTCTTTTCCCAGGCAACTCTCAGCAAGACAAGAGGGCACAAGAGGTCTCAAGTTGTGCCAGGGGAGGTTTAGGTTGGACATGAGAAAGAATTTCTTTCTGGAGAGGGTGATCAGGCATTGGAACGGGCTGCCTGGGGAGGTGGTGGACTCTTCGTCCCTGGAGACATTTAAAAAACAACTCGATATGGCACTCAGTGCCATGGTCTAGTGACTGTGGTGGTAGTTGTTCAAGGGTTGGACCCGATGATCTCTGAGGTCCCTTCCAACCCAGCCTATTCTATGATTCTATGCTATTCCGGGCTGGACTTCTTGCCTCCAGTTTCCATAACGCCGCTCACTGCATAAGTCCAAGACCTTCTCTGTGAAGTCTCTGTCTCGATCTTCTTCGTGAGGTCGAGAAGTCTTCTCCGGGGGTTCAGGAGCCTCTCCATCGGGTCCCTGTTCAGCTCGACCCTCTCTGTGGGGTCCCTGTTCAGCTCGACCCTCTCTGTGGGGTCCCTGTTCAGCTCGACCCTCTCTGTGGGGTCCCTGTTCAGCTTGACCCTCTCTGTGGGGTCCCTGTTCAGGCGCCACTTGTCGCAAGAAGGGGACTGACACACGATCAATGTGATCAATCAAGTCCAACTTTATTAGAGCATCAGACAGTTATTTATATCCATTACGCTAACATATGCATACTTGTCACTATCTTATTGGTTACTGATTTAATTAGTTAATACATATTGCAAAAGCTAAGCTCATTATTGGTTATTTATTAACTGTCAACCCCTCCTCTTGCGAATTCCAGTCCCACGCTTATCCTGCTTCAGTAATCACAGCATCCTGTTTTTCTATTACTTGCAAGGTCCAAAGTTGATACATCTTGTTAATGTCAGCAGGCATCAGCACTTTTGTCAAGGGTCAGCACTTCTTTTGCCATCAAGATGATACTTTACTCTTGCTCAAAGCCTCTTGCTCAAGGCCTAGTACAGCCGAGGCCTTGCGCTGGCAAAACCCAATCTTCCACAAGAGAGAAAGAGAGAAAGAAAGAGAGAAAGAAAGAGAGAAAGAGAGAGAAAGAGAGAAAGAGAAAGAGAGAGAGAGAGAGAAAGAGAGAGAGAGAAAGAGAGAAAGAGAGAGAGAGAGAGAGAAAGAGAAAAAGAGAGAAAGAGAGGGAGAGAGAGAGAAAAAGAGAGAAAGAGAAGAAGGAAGGAAAGAGAGGAGGAAAGAAAGGACGAAAGAAAGGAAAGAAGGCAAGAAGAAGCATCAGCAATAAGCAAAAAAGCTCCCAGGGCAGGTGCCACAAACAGGCAGATTTGCTGTGGGAAAAGGAATCAATTTCCTATTTAATAAAGATCCCAGCTACACGAAATCTTCATCTATTGAATGTCAAAAGAATTGAGCTGGAAAACATTTCTGTTCTTCCAGTATGTTTTGTCATCTTGTGCTCTGGGAACATCTTGAATAGCTGTTAATAATTTATATGTTACAGTGGCACATTAAGTCACTTGGCTGTCACAAAGGCTTTGAAACACAGGGTCCCTGGGTCTGCCCTGGATAATGAAGGGAACTCCTTCATCTTCCAGCTGCCAAAGGTTTCCTTTTATTTCTTGCAACAATATAATCTGCAGCCCGTTAGGACTCGATGTATCTGTGAACACTTGGAAGCAGCTTCAGGCTGACAAAACCCCCAAAAAACCCAAAGCCCAGCCTGATCAAATCATCTCCCAGCTCACTCTGATCCCTCTCATTCCAGCTGGGATAACACCCTTAAAACTCCACACTGGAGTAATCCTTGCACTGGAGCAGGAAGACTTCACATTTTTGTCTGCAGGGTTATTCCCCAGGGGTTAAAATGATGATTTATTCATCTTAATTAGGGGCTGGGGATCAGCTCCTAAATTTGCAGCCTCAAACACATCCCACACAGCCCTGACTGACCCAGCTTCTGAACTGCCTGGGTGACACCAAGTGCCCTGTGCTGATGCCACCAATAAAACCTCTTTGAAACCTTCAGAGAAAAATGCAACTTAACAGCCAATCGTTGCTGCCCTTATTTAAAAAAAAAAAAAAAAAAAAAAAAAAAAGCATTTTTCCATGCTAAGGATTTTCACTCCCAATGGCTCAGCAGGGCTTTTCCTGTAGATTTCTTGGACTTTTAAACCACACCATTTGCACAGATCATGGCCCAGAGAAGGAGAGGAAAGAGAAAGCAAGGTGCAAGCTGGGCCTGAGGAAAGGACCAGACAGAAGAGCCAGAAGAAAGATGAAAAAGGAAAAAAAACTTAGGTCAAAGGTGTCATTACCATGACTTGAACAGTGCAAACAGATCACCCACAGCTGCTAATTAATTATTAGTGTTATTATTAGTATTATTATTATGTTATTAGTATTATTATTGTTCTAATATCATATTAGTGCTATTAGAATATTTACAGACGGGAAGGTGAAGGATTCCTCCTCTCTGCTGGGATCCCATCTCCTGTCCGTGTGCTGGGCACCTCCTGCAGCTCCGGGTGGGTGGGCAGCACCCCACGGAGATCCTCGGGAACAACCCCTGGGGCTTTCTGAAGAGCACGAGTGGCCGTGACCACTGAATTTCTGTGGCTTCAGAGCAAACCCTCCTCAAGCCCGGTGTCTCCCATGTCTCTGGGCACCCAACATCTGCACCTCCCCACCCCAGGAGCCCTTTGGGTGACACGGGGAGGGGGGGCAGCGCTGCACTTGGCTTTTTCTTCTGGTTTTTCCACCAAAACGAGCGGAGCTGGGGCAGCGCAGGGATGAGAGTGCCCTCTGTTGTCACCGTGCTCCTCAGCACCTTCCTGCCGGGCTCCCGAAGGGACCTCTCTGCCTTCCAGCCTCTCTTTTCCTCGTTGCACCGATTTTTTGTGGCCAAAAAAAAAGGAAAAAAAAAAAAAAAAAAGTCAGGTAGCTGGAGCAGAAGCTGGGGTCACCTCTGCCAGGGAGAACTGAACGGGAGCTGCCGACTTCACATCCACCTGGACTGCAACGAGGCCAGAATCGGACAAATTGTCTATCAATGAATATTTTAAGACTGGAACGCGGTAAAAAATGTATTAAATTGAACGGCTTCGGGGCAGGGGGTGCTGCAGGGCCCGGGGCCTCCCCAGGGCCTTGCCCGTGGCTTGAGGGGGTCCTGGGCCTCAGGGCGAGCCCGGAGGAGGAACTCAGGGTCTGTCCCTCGCCTCCCCCACAGGCTGGGCGGGAATGGGGCAGAATTCCTGTCAGGATCCTCTCGTATTCCCAAACCAAAGAGGAAAACAACGTCCTGGCGCAGACGCGTTGGGAAAGAGAAGCTCCCTCAGCACAGAGGGGAGCGGGGACGCACCAGGAGGAGCTCAGCGCCTCTGCCTTTCACCCACACAGTCGCTGGTGCGAATTCCAAGCGCTACAGGGCGCACCGGGCCCTGTCCCGGGCTCCGTCCCGGGCTCCGTCCCCTCCTCAGCCCCGGCGTTGCCCCGCTCCCCGCTCCCTTCCCGCCCGCCGCCGCCATGACACCGGCTCGCGCCGCCGCTCCTCCCCTATTGGCTGTCCCCGTCACCATAGCAACGCGCGCCACGGGGGCGGGGACGAGCAGAGGGCGCTGCCCAATCCAAGGCGCCCCGGCGGGGGTTCTGCTTTCTGATTGGTTGTTGTCACGGTGAGGCGTGGGGGGGCGGAGCTCCTCCCCGCACGATCGCCCCGGGTTTCCCCTGGCGCTGGGGGTATCCGCCTCCTGATTGGCTGCCGCTGTTGCCACGGCGACGGGAGGACGCGCAGGGCCTGTGCGGGGAGCCGGAGCCGGAGCCTGCGCTGCGGGGGTCCCGCCGCCATGGCGCTGCCCAGAGTCCTGCTCACCAAGGAGCCGGCACCGCAAACGGTGCCCATCTCCCAGCTGCCCATGAAGGTGTACGAAGCCCCGCTGAAGACGGGGCCGGACTCCTCCAGCGGGCTGGCCACGGCCGGCTACCGCACCGCCAAGTATCTGCCCCCGGAGTGGCACCAGACCAACTGCGAGCTGCACCACAAGGCCCACATCGGCTGCGAGCAGGCGGAGCGCAACCAGGATGAGTCCAAGGAGCTCGCCGAGCACACCGCTGCCGCTGCCATGCGGGCTCAGCAGGACTCCACCACCGCCCTGGGCCTGCGCCTGAAGGACCTACACTTCTGGAAGTCCGAGCTCCAGAAGGAGATTGAGGACCTGGATGAAGAGACCAGGCTGCTGGGAGAGCAGAAGCTGCGGCTGGAAAGGTCACTGGATGCCACTGAGCTGTGCTATGCCATTGCCAATGACAACCTGCAGTGTCGGGAGAGGAGGCAGCCCCCAGACCTGGTCAGTGATGAGGTGGAGAACGAGCTGCTGAAGGTGAGCAGGGGGCAGGATGCTCAGGAGCTGTTGGCAGCTCCCTCTTAGTGCTGCTCTGGGCTCCAAAATAACAACAAAATACCAAACAGCTCCAAAATAACAAACAGCATGGGCAGAGGTGGTGACTGAAGCTCTACAGGCACCTTCTTGGGATGCACGGAGGCTGAGGGCTCCTTCCTGGCTCTGTCTGGCACTCCGAGGTTTAAGAAGGCTTTAAAATCCTTCCTTTGTTTAAAAAGTATTTAAAATCACATGGGTGTGAGTAGAGGAGACCAGAATCCCCCTCTCAGACCAGATCCAAACCAAAACACAGGTTTCCTAAACCAAAACACAGGTTTCCCACACCAAAACACAGGTTTCCCAAACCAAGGTGGGCATCAAACTTCTTGCAGCCTCCACCTGGCTTCAAGTCCTCTCATCTTTGCAGGTTACACCCTAAAAATCCAGTACCCAAGAAGCAGAGAGGCTGCTCAGGAGCAGGGCAATGAGTGACACTGGGTTATCTGGCACTGAGATCCAGCCCTGCATGGAAGGTGCCTCCAAAGCTGATGTAATTCTGGTACAGAGACCAAATTCTGGATCAGTTTTCATTCTGGAAGGACTTCTCCTGGTGTCCCACAAATAATTAATGATCCTCTGCCTGCAGCTTCCAAAATACTGTGAAAGTTGCTTCATGATGAGTTCCTGATTAAACCTGATGATTCATGTTTGTTGGTAGAAAAATATTGAAGAAACTTCCAGAGCTGATGGTGTGATAATATTTAGCATGGTAGTATTTAGCAATATTTGGGACAGGAATTGCTAAATTGTAATGAACATTTAAGAGGTTGGTCCAGGTTTTTCAGCCTGTGACACAGAAAATAGAATCACAGAATCCTAGAATGAGCTGGGTTGGAAGGGACCTCAGAGCTCATCAAGTCCAACCCTTGCTCCACTCCCCCCGTGGTTCCCAGCCCATGGCACTGAGTGCCACATCCAGGCTCTTTTGAAATATCTCCAGGGATGGAGAATCCACCCCTTCCCTGGGCAGCCCATTCCAATGGCTGAGCACCCTCTCCAGAAAGAAATTCTTTCTCGTGTCCAACCTAAACCTTCCCTGGCACAACTTGAGACCTCTTGTGCCCTCTTGTCTTGCTGAGAGTTGCCTGGGAAAAGAGCCCAACCCCCCCCTGGCTCCAACCTCCTTTCAGGGAGTTGGAGAGAGTGATGAGGTCTCCCCTGAGCCTCCTCTTCTCCAGCCTCAACACCCCCAGCTCCCTCAGCCTCTCCTCATAGGATCTGTGCTCCAGTCCCTTCCCCAGCCCAGTTGCCTCCTTTGGACCTGCTCCAGCACCTCAATCTCCTTCCTGAGCTGAGGGGCCCAGAACTGGACACAGGACTCAAGCTGTGGCCTCCCCAGGGCTGAGCACAGGGGCAGAATCCCTTCCCTGGACCTGCTGGCCACGCTGTTCCTGAGCCAGCCCAGGATGCCATTGGCCTTCTTGGCTACCTGGGCAAATTGTTTCCATCAGCTCCTGATACATTCTCCTATTTTGAAGTTTCTTTAAAATTTAAAGTCACTTTCTGGCAGGATTTCTCTCCTGTATTTCTTGCCTCCTGCTCTCAGAGAGGTTCATTGCTCAGAACTGCTGCTGCTGCTGCTTTTTCACCTGAACTTGTGACTGTGGCTTTGTGAGGCCAGAGCCTCCCCAGCCAAGCAGAATCTCAGCTCAGAGGAATGGGGTGAGTTCAGCTGAGGGGTGGATACCAGCACCAGATGGACTCTGGAGAAATGAAGATTTTGTTGCCATGCCAATGACCTTTGCTGTGCAGAAGAAGGAAGAGGAGTAATGTAATATCAGAGGAAATTCTTCCCATTTTTCAGAGAGGAATGGATTTTCTGGCACCAATGTTTGCAGCTAGATGTTAATATCAGGCTTTTGCCAGCTCTCTACCTCTTCCACTCCAAGGAATCAGACAGTATCTTGGATTTCTCACTCTCTCCAAGTGTCACTGCTAATTCCTGACACTTAGAGCTGCTCTTCCATGAACTCTGAGTGTTCACCATGCAGATTTCCAAGTTCATGGCCCAGTTCCCTGGTAGCCAGCTCTGTCTTACAGCATTTGGAGGAGTTATGCATCTCACTAAAGCACTGACACACTTTTCCTGCATGGTGCTTTCTTGCCCAGCCACTCTCCAACCTTATCTCTCTCCAGAAATGATCATGCAAAGGAAATCAGGAGTAAAATATTTTTTTCCCATGGAAAAACTGAGAAGAAGGAACGTTTTCCCCAAATCAGCTGTCTCAGGGAAGATGCATTCTTTTCCTTGCAGTTTTCATTACTCAGTGCAGCATTTTCCTTCCTGTGGAATTCCCCCTCTCCTCCCAGCCCCCAGGTGTGTGTTGCTGCCATTTTCTGGGATATTTGCCCCTTCCCTGCAAGCTCCCAGGGGGAATCTGCAGCTGGGGGAAGAGCAGATCTGGGCAGGGGACCACCTTGCACTTTGTCATGGCAAAGCTTCTCACAGGACACAGCTTTTGTTCCAGCTTTCTGCAGCAATAAAGCACATTTCCAGCTCCCAGCTGGCAGCAGCCCCTTGGCAAGTGACATTTAAAGAGACCACATCAAATCCATGTCCTCAAGCAGTGCTGAGCCTCTGTGTCCTCTTGCACTCTCATCTCTTCAGCAGGAAGCACTTCAGGTAAAAAAGAAAACAGGAATATCTCCAAGGAAGGTTTCCTGGGTTTTTGACCCACCATCTGTTTCTTTCAGGGAGTTTTGGTTCCCTCTCCTCTGTCCCATTTGCTTTGCAGCATGGAATTATATTTGGATCACCTGTTGTGATTGATTGACCACTAAATAGCCCCAGCTGCCCTCTGTCACAGGAGGGATGAGGGTATTTAAGTGAATGCTCCTCAGCTGGAGAGTAAAATCAGCTGTTCCTCAGAATTTCCTTGATTTCACAGCATATTCATCTTTTCTTAGTGCAGTTCTGGTTAAGAAAAAGCAGCAGAGGACACAACTATTTTCCCCTGAAGAAAGATCTTCGATGAGCAAGCAGAAGAAAAAACTTCTCCAGTAGAATAATTTAAATTTCTTTGTGCTGCTGCACTGGAAAGAGCAGAATTCAAACAAAACACCCACGAATCTCTTTTGCATGAGCTTCTTGACTTTCCTACCTTGGATGGCACCCCCTCTGGAAGCCCTTTGCTTCACTTCAGTGCCACTTTCATCCATCTGTGTGTATGCAATTAATACTGGAAATGCAAGCCCTGGCAAAGGCCTTCCTATGTGGTGGAATCCTGTCAGTAAATCCTATTTTAGCTGCATAAATACTGCATTTCAAGGTTGTTTCTGCATACCCACCATCCAGGCTCATTATTTGAAGCAGATCTGAGTGTGGAGTAAGGGGATGTACTTAGATTTCTGCCCTTTGGTGACCCTTCCTGATTTCTTCTGTGTTTGCTTCCACAGTGAACTCAGCCCCAGCAATTCCCTGGTGCTAAAGACAAAAGGGCATCAGCCAAGGTTCTGTCAGCTCTGTAAAATTAAAGTTGAAAAAAAAAAAAAAAAAAAAAAGTGGAGAAAGGATCCACATGGATGTGTTCCTGCTGCCTGCAATCACAGGGCAAGGGAAGGAGCAGAATAATATTTCCAACCCTCCTGTTCTGCAGCTTTGCCAGGCACAGCCCAGAGCTTGTTCCCAACAGCTGGATTTTGAAATGGTTCTGGTGGAGCAGCAGGAAAAAAACCTGGATTTTGAAGGCTGTTTTTTTACCTGCTTTTGCTCCCCACTGGAAGGAAAAAGAGTATCTGGATCTCTAAATCTGGTGCCAATCTGAAATTGCTTTTCTTTGCTGTGCTGATGTGGGGGACATCTGGGGACACCTTGCTGGGGGTGGATGGAGTTGGATTTGTCATCGAGGGCAACTGCACAAGGTCTGTCCTGGGGCTCTTTCAGCTGCTCTCTCCCCGGGTCCTTCTGGTGCTGTGTTCAGACATCTGCAAATCCCTGGTGGAAGGAGACAGGCTGCAAAAAACCTGGATTAGGAAATCCACAGAAGGCACAAACAGCTGCTCTGCAACATTTTCTTTGCACCATTAGGCACTTCTGAAGTCATGAACTGGGATGGTTTTATGGCTGGGTTGGAGGAAAATCCATCTTCTGCATCATAAACGTGGAGTGGCGTTAATAAAATAAATGGCACTCTGAGCCACAAAATGTTCTCTCCCTGCTAATTGACAACCAGTTCTGATAGCAGAGGTTTATTATTAGTAGCAACTGCAGAGAAGACAGCTGAGAAGGAGCCAAGATCCCTTCAGATTTGACAGTATTGCATGTGAACAGACAGCACATGAAGACAGACGGGAGAAATAAGGAGGAAAAAAAAGAGATTTATCAACCAAGTCCCCTCGTGAGCTGAAGAAATGCAAATCTCAGTTCCTGTTCTTCTCTGCTGAAACTCTTCCCCATGCTTTTTCCTCTCTCTTTGGGCAGCCTGGGCCAGCAGAGGAGTTGCCAGCACAGTTCTGTACACACTGCATTCAGGTTCATCCACTCTGCTGCTTGCTAAAGACCAGGGGTACCCCCAGGGTTTTAATGGGGAATAACCCACATTCTTATGGCTGGAGTCAGAAGGTCTGGGAGAGCTGTGCTCCTGGCTTTTTAAAAGCTAAGTAAAATCATTTAGTTGATAAAAGTTGAAAATTCATTAGCTTGAGACTGCCATTAATTAGGAGAACTGGATCCTCTGGTTTGAATGTCATCTTTGAATGCATAGCTCCTCATCAGGGAATCCATTTAAAGTTTTATTTTAGGTCATTCAACAAGGGAATTCTTTATTTTCCCATTATTCCACTCTTGCCATGTCAGAGACCTTAAATGCCAAAGGAAGGCTTTTCTGATTTAAATCTGTGCAGGTTCTTCACAGGAAACTGGTTATCTAGCTCTTTATTTACTGACTACTCAGCCCCAAATAATACCAATTTCTAGAAATGTCATTTTGAATGCTGGATCCTTCTAAACCTTTCAAATCATCCTGAATTTTTACTCTGACAACTCAGCCACTGGAATCCCTCCTCCCTGCAGGCTGTGAAACGATACCTTCAGCCATGTATTGATGGGAACTGAGCTCTTTCTGAGCCTGAAACAAAATATTTTCTTTCCAATCAGGATTATCCTTTTCCAGTTAGAATAAAATGATCCTTGCTGTGCTCCCTGTTGGTTTCTTCTGAGGGAAAAACTGACACTGCAGGGACAAGCACACTCATTTATTTGTCAAAAACAGTTCAAGGATCAACGAGTGTTCTGGGAATAAAGTTCATTAGTCAGAATATACTCCCTTAGCTGTCATTGCATGAGTGTCATTGAGGTAAACCAGCAAAATTAATTAGGAGATTTTAATCTACAAAAGCTCTTTTTTTTTTTAATAGCCAAGCCTCCTATATGAAATTCCTTTAATTAATACCAAATAATGTGTTGTCACCAGGTCAGGAAAGCCACTTCATAGAGCATTGATAGTTAATCCCCACAGCAGCATTCATTACTGCAGTCAAAAATGAGCAGTGGGGACTTTTTGCTCCACAAGAGATTATTAGAAAGTCTGCTCTGTGTTGTTGGTTTTTTTTTGTTTGGTTTTTTTTTTTTTTTTTTTTTTATCACATCTGTGTTGAAACAAAGGTTCCTGCTAATACCAGCTGCAGCTGAAACTTCAGCCCCTGGAGCTGTTGGGGAGGGGAGACAAAACTTGAAGATTTAGAGGAAATTAACCCCTCAGAGAGTGTTGTGAATTTGAGAGAATTGTGCAGCCTGAAGAGTTTTCCAGGGTTATTGCAGAGTTCTGGAATCAATAGACCTAGTAAAAAAAAAAAAAATAAAATTGAAGTGTCATTAAGTTTATGTTACGACACCTTTCCTGTAGCTGCTGGAGCAGATCAGGGAGGAATAACTTCTATTTTTAGTTAATATAAAGCACTCAGAGGGGACAGGCCAGCAGATTAGGATCACCACATCACCACAGGGCAGAGCAGCTCTAGGTCTGGAGATCTGCAGGACCCTGGTGGAAGCCTCTCCCTTGCACACAGCAACAAAACTTGTTATAAAGTCCAGAGCAAGACTCTGAAGGGATCTGCAAAGGGGCCCCAGGTTCTGGAAGCTCCCAGGTTCTGGAATCCCCATGTTCTGGAAGCCTCTGTGTCTTGCCAGAGCAGCTGATCTGCTCCATCCTGACCTCTGTGCAAGGCAGCAGCCCCTAAATTCTGAGTCTGTCCCCCTGGGGTGGAGGCAGTGACTCTGCTCTCCTGCTGAGGAGGAGGCTCTTGCCTTGATTTTCCTTCCTTCAAATCATCCAGATATTCTCAGGCTGGAGAGTTGGGCAGGGAGAAACATGATGAAATTCAACAAGGGGAAGTGTAGAGTTTTGCATTTGGGGAAGAACAACACGATGTCCCAGTATAGGTTGGGGGCTGAGCTGCTGGAGAGCAGTGTAGGTGAAAGAGACCTGGGGGTCCTGGTAGACAAGAAGATGCCCATGAGCCAGCAATGTGCCCTTGTGGCCAAGAAGGCCAATGGCATCCTGGGGTGCATTAGAAAGGGGGTGGTTAGTAGGGCAAGAGAGGTTCTCCTCCCCCTCTATTCTGCATTGGTGAGGCCACACCTGGAGTATTGTGTCCAGTTCTGGGCCCCTCAGTTCAAGAAGGACAGGGAAGTGCTTGAAAGAGTCCAGTGCAGAGCTACTGAGATGATGAAGGGAGTGGAACATCTCCCTTATGAGGAAAGGCTGAGGGAGCTGGGTCTCTTTAGTTTGGAGAAAAGGAGACTGAGGGGTGACCTCATCAATGTTTTCAAATATGTAAGGGGTGAGTGTCAGGGAGATGGAGTTAGGCTTTTCTCAGTGGTGACCAGTGATAGGACAAGGGGTAATGGGTGTAAATTGGAGCATAGGAGGTTCAAGTTGAATATCAGAAAAAATTTTTTTACTGTAAGGGTGACAGAGCCCTGGAACAGGCTGCCCAGGGGGGTTGTGGAGTCTCCTTCACTGGAGACATTCAAAACCCCCCTGGACACGTTCCTAGGGGATGTACTCTAGGGGGCCCTGCTCTGGCAGGGGGGGTTGGACTAGATGATCTTTCCAGGTCCCTTCCAACCCCTAGGATTCTATGATTCTGTGACTCTATGATTCTCTTTAATCTGACAGAACATCAAGTTTTTTTCCTAGAATACACATGCAGCATGAAAACAGTGAATCCCCAAGCTTTAGAAGTATTCCAAGGATTCCTGGCCTTAGACTTCAGTTGAGTTCCTACCTGCTCACTCCAAAAATTACATCTTGCAAGGAAAGGGGGAGAGTGGGCAATGAGTTAAGTTTTTGTTTGCAATATTGAAATCAAATTGCTCTGCAGGAGGGTTGGTGCTGCTTTGGATGTCACAGAAATCTTTCTGGTTTTATCTAGGAGGCTGAGCTGATCAGAAGTGTCCAGGAGCTTTTGAAAAGAACCTTGGGGCAAGCTGTTAACCAGATGAGGTGAGACATTGTTCAGAAGAATCAGTCAGAATTTCAACAGCCAAATAATTCCTGGCATGTTGAGCTGCAGTGCCCACAGGATAAAGATCTCACCAATGCTGGGCTTATGTGTGAGTTGGTTTTAGGAAGAATATCTAAAAGGCAAAATAATAATAAATAAAATATATATATATATATAAAATAATAATAAAATAATAAATAATAAATATATATATGTTAAGGTGAGCCTTTCTCTCACGGGGACACGGCTCTTCTCCAGAGCTCTCTTGCCATCCCTCTCCTCAGGCACCTTCATCTCTTCTCTTTCTGCTTCTGGGAGATGCCTTTTATTTTGCCCTTCAGCCCCACCCATTTCCAGCTGGGGCAGGCCCTAATTATTGGGCACAGCTGGGCCTAAGCTCCCAGTTCATTAATCAGCAACACCTGGTGACTTGTGGTTCTCACTACATTTCCCCCCTTTTTCTTGTTTTGTTGAAAAATAAACTTCATTTTTTCAATAGGCCTTTTCAAACATTTCATTATTTTTCAACATTTACGATAATTTACAATTCATTTAAACATTTCATTATTTTTTAAATATTTCATTTCACAATAAATTTACAGCCTCACATTCTTAATAATTTACAAACATTTTTAAACATTTCATTATTTTTCAACATTTTTTCGCCTTTTCTATTTTTTGTCATTTTCTTAATTTTACAATTTTCTTTGCCTTTGAGGAGGGAAAATTCGGGCTCTTACCGGCTTTTTTCGCCTTTTTAGCCTTTGTTATCAGCAGGAGATGAGGTCTCAGAACACCAGCTCAGTTTTCGGTGGTACTCACCACCTCGGGATGCCTGGCCATGCAGAGGCTTCTCCGAGCATTCACCGCACCAGTCTTATCGCGTGTCCCTAGGGCCCCGTTTCAGGACCGCATCGCGTGTCCCTGGGAGACTCCGTTTCAGGACCGCGTCGCGTGTCCCTGGGAGGCTCCGTTTCAGGACCGCGTCGCGTGTCCCTGGGAGGCTCCGTTTCAGGACCGCGTCGCGTGTCCCCGGGGGCTCCGTTTCAGGACCGCGTCGCGTGTCCCTGGGAGGCTCCGTTTCAGGACCGCATCGCGTGTCCCTAGGGCTCTGTTTCAGGACCGCATCGCGTGTCCCTGGGAGGCTCCGTTTCAGGACCGCACTGACTTGATGCGCACTCAGAGCTCCGCTTCAGCTTCAGCATTCCTCGGGTTTGAGTTCCGCGCGCCAACTCGCTGCGCCTTTCGAGCCTCGGTCTTCTTGCCACTTTTTGGCTTCTCTCCTGCCTGGCTCGCCATTCCGGGCTGTTGTCTCTTGCCGTGCTGGGCTTCTACTCCGAGCTCTTCACGCCGCCTTCAGCATTTAAGCCTGGCCTTGTGGAGCTTCTCTCGTGGTTGCGTATTTGGAGCTCTTTATAGAGCGTCCCGCACCAACGTGGTGGCTCCATCTGACGTGGTTGCGTATTTCGAAGCTCTTTATATCGCCTTCCGCGTTTAAGCCTGGCTTTGTAGAGCTTCCCGCAACCAACGTGGTCGTGTAGAGCTTTTTTATAATACCTCAGCGTTCACGGCTGCTGTTGTTGCCCGCATTCTCCACCAGATGTCGCGGCGAGCCTTTCCCACACGGGGACACGGCTCTTCTCCAGAGCTCTCTTGCCATCCCTCTCCTCAGGCATCTTCATCTCTTCTCTTTCTGCTTCTGGGAGATGCCTTTTATTTTGCCCTTCAGCCCCGCCCACTTCCGGCTGGGGCAGGCCCTAATTATTGGGCACAGCTGGGCCTAAGCTCCCAGTTCATTATCGGCGACACCTGAGGACTTGTGGTTCTCTCTACACATATATATATATATATTTATATAAATATGTGCTTGTTCTGCAGGGAGAGTGCTGAAAAGCACCCAGCCTCACAGATTTTCCATGGAAATTATGTCCTTTTTTATTTGTTTTTTTTTTTTTTTATGTGCTGCTACTTCTTTAAAAGCTTTTATGCTTTTCAAGTGCAGAGTGTTCTGTGGTCTCTGGTGCAAGCATCAGCTTGAATAATTGGGTTTTATACCAGTGAACAGATATCAAAAAACAGGCTTAATAAAATGCTGATCCAGTCGAACTGAGAGACTTATTACCCTGCAATTTTTGTCCTGGAATTCTTAGTACAAGTGTCCCCCAGAGCAGGAGGAGGTGAGGATGTGTGGTCCTCACCTGAAAGCATTCTTGGTGCTGTCTAAATCATGGGAGACTTTATATATAAATAATATAAATAAAATAATAATCAAAAAAATATATATTAAAAAAATGTCTAAAGGCAAAATAATGGGAAGTGGTTGTGTCCCATCAATTGGAGTATGAGAGGAGTTCACTGAGTTTGAGTTTGGCTTTTTAGATCTTTTTTAGATTTAGAACCCTTTTTAAGATCCCTGTATGTATCCCCTTTAGCAGCAGCAGCATCTTCCTCTCTGCTCAGCAGATTCTTTGTCATTCCTTAGGTGGCAGTGACACCTGGTGTTACCAGCTGAGAACACCCCACTGGCTTGGGCAGGCTGTAGTAATAATTTGAATTAATTTGGGGACGTGGAACTCCTTTAAAGGCCACCAGGCAGCAGTTTTAACTCTGAATATCCTTGCTCTGGTATCTTTCAAGGAGGAATCACTCCATTGGAAGGTTAAATAGAAGGGCTTGGAGAAAGCCACAGGGTCACTTTGTGGGGGTCTGAAAATGCTCAATATCCAAAGGAAAGAGGAGGATAAATCTTCTACAAGCACTTATGTGATGTCTTGTCATGAGAAAAGAGTTCTGTTGTATCTGTTCTCCCCATAGTAAGAGCAGTTGTCACCACTACTGAAAAAATACTCTGTTTTAGTATTGTTACATAAAATCCAAAGTCCAGCAGCTCCTTTGCTTCAGGCTCTAAGAGCTCTGAGCCTTCAGGAGGCACAAACCAGCACTGAAGCTCAACACATCCTCAGTGCCCTTCTCCCAGGTAGCTGTGGGTGAGAGTTTGGTTTGTGTTTTCAAGATAAAAAGGAAATTTATGACAAATGCTCCAAGCAGAGCTTCACAGATGTCTGTGAAACTTTTGGTAATTGTCTTGTTTCCCACTAACAGTGGGTGATGCCATTGACTTTTCAGATTAAATCGAGATCACAAGGAGGTTTGTGAAATGGACTGGTCAGACAAGGTGGAGACGTACAACATTGATGACAAATGTGGAAGATACAGCAACCAGAGCACCAACATCCAGTTCCACCCAACTTCCATGAAGTACGAGGAGAGGTGAGCAGTTCCTGGCATCATCCCCCACAGATAACCCTGGGGAGATTCAAAACATCCTCAGGGAAAGCTGCAAAGCTGCTTGGAATTAAAGGTGCATTTGCTTTTTCTTTGGACAAATAATGTCATGGCTTTAAAATAACTGCATGGGGAGTCACTGTTCTTCTGCTCCCCCTGATCCCTGGCTCACTGCTGAGGGCAAAGCTGATCACTAGATGCAAACTGAGCTTAGAGAAGTTGTTCTTGGGAATAATTGGCTTTTTACTTTTGGAGGCTGATGTAAATCCTGTTGAGATTGCCTGTTTGCCATAGGCAGGCATGGCATTCTTTCAGGAAAGGCAAGTGCTGCTTCCAGGAGTTGGAATAAATTGGAATTATTTATTCCAATATTTATTGGAATAAATCTTGCTGCTTCCCCCTCCCCTCTCACACAGTCTTCATATCATAGAGTGTCCCAAGTGCTGTGTGGTTCCTTCCTGGCAAAATCTAAGCAGAAATTTGATTTCTTTTTGTTTCAAAGCATACACAGACTGTAAAGCTTGAATATCTTCTTGTCTGTATTTGGTGGAGACATAACTGTTTCTGCTTACACAAAAAAGTATGTGTATATTTATTTTTATTTTTTTTTTTTGCCCTAGTACCAGCTAAGGATGGAAGAACAGGTTGCCCAGAGAAGCTGCCCCATCCCTGGCAGTGTTGCTCCAGGTTGGATGGGGCTTGGAGCACCCTGGGCTGTGGGAGGTGTCCCTGCCCATGGCAGGGGTGGCACTGGATGAGCTTTAGTTTCCCTTCCAACCAAAACCATTCTGTCATTCTGTGAACTCTGGATGATTTTCTGTCAGGTAGCACTTCCCTCAGAGGCCACAAGATGAACAAGAGTTTATTGATTTTCTAAAGGATTTTCTAAAGGATTGGTCTTCTTCCTTTGTGGGAAGTCTACACTGCATGCAGCAGCAAAACCAGAGCCTGACACCACTTCTGCAGGGACACAATCAGCCTCAGCTTGTCTTCCTAAGTGCCACATGAACAAAAAAGCAAGATTCCTATGCTTATACCCTTCACCTTTTCTTCCAGTGCCTCAACACCAGAGACATGGGCCAAGTTCAGCCATGACAACATCTACAGGGCAGAAAGAGAGAAATTGGCTTCCATCAGCCTCCGGGACCTGATTGACAACATCCTTCATGATGTATCTGAGGACCTGAGGAGGCAATGTGCTGCTGTCAATGAGGCTTTTGCCAGATATTGTGAGGAGCTGAATGATGCAAAACACAAACTAGAGCATCATTTGGGAAAGGTAAGTGTTATTTTTTGCATGCTGGCTACAGGTGTGATAGGCTATCCTCTAGAAAAAAAAGTGTCTTTAGTCCATGCCAGGTATTGAACATTATTTGGGGGGAGTTTAGTATCTGGTAAGAGGCTTCAGAGCTGGATTGTGGCTCCAGTTCAGCTTTTTCTGCTATGTGTTGTGCTTCTCTAGAAAGGGACTTTCTAATGGAGTCCATTAAATATGAAGAAAGTGAAACACTTTCTTCCCTGTCTTGCTGACCTGGATATTTCCTGCACACCTTTAGTCCAAAGATCCAATGCTCAGTGCAGTGAGAGAAATAAAGAGATCAAAACCCCATTGTATTTCTACTTCTTCTGTATTCTGGCCAAACAGGAGGTCAAAACTACAGAGATTTGCTGGTGTGGAGCACACCCAGAGACAATGTCTGTCTTCTTTTCAACCTCTCTTTTTTTTCTGGGTATCTTCCTCAGGTCCTTAAGGAGATTGGAAACCAAGAAGCCAACATTGCTGCTCTCAAACAAGCTATCAAAGACAAAGAAGCTCCACTGAAAGTGCTCCAAACAAGGCTGTATGACAGGTCCTTCAGGCCCAATGTAGAGCTCTGCAGAGATGAAGCCCAGTTCAGGTAAACACCATCCAACAAATCCTCCAGGGCAGCCATTCCAGCCAGAAGTGATGCCAGAGATTTTTTTTGCACTTCTTATTTGCACCAGGTGGCCTTTAGCTTTTATTACTTGGCTTCATTCTGACACAAGTCAGAAGTAATTCCATGCAATAATTCAGTTCAAACTGTGAGGAAAATACCATTTTAACCTGATGTATTGACAAAGAGACTTAATTCTTCTTAAAATTCTGTGGTTTCTGTTGGATTTATCTGATCCAGAATAACCTGACAGCATGTGGATCACTTGCAAGCCTTTTGCAGCCAGCAGCATTTCACCACAAGGTGGACTCTTTGCCAGAGAAATTCTGCTTCAAGTGCTGCAAGAGAGAATGGACTGCAAATATTCATAGGCAGAGACTACAAAGCTGCAAAGCATTAGGCTGGTGGCACTTGATTTGCAGTCATAATCCATTTTAAAACCCAAGACCAACAAATCCTTTCAAATTAAAGGTTTGAGTGTCACATTTGGCACTTTGGGTCTCATGAGAAGCTTTGTAATTGATTCTCCTCCTGCACATTTTCCCTTAGGAAAAAAAAAAAAAAGAAAAGAAATCAGCTTTGGCAGGCTCACAAAACCCCTGTAGCAAAGGTGCCCACTGTTCAGAGCCAAAGTTCTCTTCTTTCTACAGTGAGGAAGAAGCTGTGATTAATCCAAATGCTTTATACTATGGCAGAGACCCTCATTTGAGGTCCTGATCCAACAAACCCTCCATGTGCAGTGTGTACATGGGATTCCAGGAGACAGGCAGAGCCTTTGCTGAACAGGCCTGTGTTTGAGCAAGCACCCTTGTTTTTCCAGGAAGTAAATATCTGCTTGTTCTGCAGGGAGAGTGCTGAAAACCTCCCAGCCTCACAGATTTTCTGTGGAAATTATGTCCTTTTTTATTTGGGTTTTTTTTTTTTTTTTTTTTAATGATGTGCTGCTACTTCTTTAAAAGCTTTTATGCTTTTCAAGTGCAGAGTGTTCTGTGGTCTCTGGGGCAAGCATCAGCTTGAATAATTGGGTTTTATACCAGTGAACAGATATCAAAAACCAGGCCTAATAAAATACTGATCCAGTCAAACTGAGAGACTTACCCTGCAATTTTTGTCCTGGAAGTCTTAGTACAAGTGTCCCCCAGAGCAGGAGGAGGTGAGGATGTGTGGTCCTCACCTGAAAGCATTCTTGGTGCTGTCTAAATCATGTCCAGAAGCCATGAAAATCCACTGTGCTTTTGGCCAAGCATGTAGGACCTCATTGGGACCTTTTCCTGTCAAGTTTTATGGTTCTATAGCTGTTGATCTTTATTCTTGTCACAGTTCAGAATCCTTTTGAACACGGCCTGGCTTCTGCTCTTTGGGTTTTTAACATTTCATGTAATTCTGTTCAGGTTGATCAGTGAAGGTGAAGCATTGATGGAGTCCATTAAATCCCTGAAGAAAAAGCTGCTGGAAGCAGAAGAGTCTCTGAGGAACCTGGAAGACACCCGGATGGATTTAGAAAAAGACATAGCTGTGAAAACAAACAGCATTTTTATTGCAAGGCAGAAGTGCATGACCCATCGCACACACTACCCTCCTGTTTTCAGATTAGCAGGTTACCTGCAGTAATCCTCTTCTATCTGTGCAAATTCTGGAAAAAAAATGTAGTCTGAAATCTTTCCTATCAAATACATGGATAATATGGTTCAAAGAAGTACTGGGTTCTCTGTTCTTTTCCTCTGCTTGAGGTGAAATGCATTGGCGAGGAGGATTTGAGTCTGGCCTGCAAAAGTTTTGTCTGAATTCAGATGTTTGGAGTGGTTTAAAACACAGCTTAAAAGTTTTTATCATACATTTTTATCATAAGTTTTTTATCATACACAGCTTAAAAGAATTTATCATACGTGCACCATTTGCATGCAAAAATTCATCCCATGCAATATTCAGAGCTTTTTAGCATTTTCAGGCAAGGCTGAAATGAGAGCAATAAAAGTGCTTGCCTGCAGATCACAAGTGAGCAAGGGAGCAGATGTCAGACTTTCAAGCTGCTCAAACATTATTAGTTAAAAAAAAAAAAAGAATTTTGCACAGGTTAGATAGCAATGTGACTGTTGGCAAAACCCCTCCCAGCCCATGGCACCTCCTTCTGTAACCTGAAAATGAGACCAAGGATTTTTAACCTTCAAGTCAATAAATTTAGGGTTTTTTTTTCAAAAAACCAACCAACCAAAAACCAAAACCAACCAAACAAAAAGCCCCTAACAACTAAACAGCTTGTAAATAACAATTGTGACTTCCAACTTAAGCACTTGGCTGTTGAACTGAGGTCTTGGTCAGACACAGGGCATGTGTCTGAACCCATCAGATCCATCTCCTCCAGAGGAGCAGGGTAACAAATGGCATTCACCCCTCTGCTTGGAAATCCACGTGGTTAAACAGGTGCCCTGTGTCAGAAAAAGGGGAAAAGGTGACAGGGAACAGAACCATAACTTCCTAGTCCAGATGTTGAAGCCTTGTTAGATTGAAACATCACATGAATGAAAAAAAAAAAAATAATAAAAATATGGCTCTGCTATGCTTTTCTGTGCCCAGGGGATTGAAGACCCCTTAAAAACTTATTTGGGGGAGCAAAGAAGCTTAAAGAGGAAGGGGAGACATTTGTGTAGTATTTTTATAATGAATCACTGAGTTCCTCTAAGACAGAACCTTAGAACAACTCTCAAATAATTTCAGCCTTGTACCATGTCACAGGGCACTAAAAAATTTTATACCCAGGTGGCCAACACCAGCATTGAGGTGCTCAGGTGAGAGTTTTCAGAAGATTCTGCCCCTTTTTTTGGACCCCCAAGACACAGCACAAGCAATACCTGCTTAAAATCCTGCTCTGTAATTCAGTCCCAGGGTGAGTACCCCCAGCACAGGCAGGAGCTGTGTCTTAAAGAAAGGATCTGATCATGGACAGGTGTTTTCTGTTGTTCCTCAAGGTTCTGTTTGAGGTCATTTGCAGCATAATTGCAAAATAACCCACAGAGGAGTGGAAATTAGTTGAAAATCTTTTCCTGAGCCATTTTTCCAAGGAATTTCTGGTTAGTCTCTCAGTGCTGCTGGCCCCTGTTATTGAATTGCATCTCAACAGCAGTTGTAGGAGTAATACCAGTCACAGGAACAACTTCATGGCCATGCTCAGAGCTGCTCAGTGACCTGGTTGTGTCCTAGGATGTGTCCCAGAGCTGGGTCACACCCTGAGAGAGGAGCAATGAGACACCTTGCCAACAGATCCCAAAATTCCTCATGCAAGGGCTGATTGCAGGACAATTGGGTGTTGGC
Source organism: Heliangelus exortis (assembly GCF_036169615.1). Lineage (NCBI taxonomy): Eukaryota > Metazoa > Chordata > Aves > Apodiformes > Trochilidae > Heliangelus > Heliangelus exortis. The sequence continues at coordinate 2,555,609 of NC_092438.1, read as the reverse complement.
AAAGCTTTTTTCCATATTTTAGATCCCTTTATCCATGGCCAATGTGGCAGGATGGTCTTCACAGCCCTGAGAACCAAATCCCAGCTGAGCAGGACTGGTGAGAACTGGTTGAGCAGTGAAAGGTCAGTGCAGTTCATTTGTCCCTGAGCAAACAACCTGAGCTGGAGTCCTCTTTAATAACATCATTGGGTATTATTTAGTAACTAAGTGGTGTTTGATAAACCCATTCATCTTGAAAATGGCCCTTCAAGTTTGTTTGGAAAATAGCTGCTTGCTATTTGTCACTTGTCCTCCCCTGAAGAGTTTAGATAGGTGAAGTTAACAGATTTAAAATATAAAACAGATATAAAAATATAAATATAAAAATATAAATATAAAAATATAGAACAAACCCCCTAAAAATCAAGGAGAAGCATGAAAACACCTCTAGCAGGTTCAAATCCTGCAAGCAAAGTGCATGTCACCTGCTTGTCTGCCCTTCTGCTTCTCCTCCTCCTCTTGGACCTTCTCTGGGTCTGTGGTCTCAGGTGGGACCAGAGCTGCTCTTGCAGCAGCTTCAAGCCTCAGGCTGCAGAAATCCCGGCCTGGGGGAGCCAGCTCTGCCGTGAACTCTTTGCAAATGTATTTTAACAAATGGTTCATTGCTGCTGCTGCGGGAGCCCCTGCCCAGGTCACCCCTGGGGCTGCAGAGGATGGGACATCCCAGGGACCACCCCCTGGTGCCTCTTGTCCTTTGGGCACAGGTGGAAAAATCTCATTTACATTAAAAAAAGAAAACAAAAAAACAACACATCACTGCCTGATAACTGTGAGCCCTCAGCCATGCTGCTGGAGGAAGATCTGTGAGGTGTTTGGAGATAAAAAAATGTTTCTTTCTTCTACCTCGTTGTGTTTAGGAGACCACGAGGTTTGAGGCATTGAAAAGATGTTGAGGAATTTCATGAAAAGAGCAGCTCAGCCCCACCCCATCTTTCCCTTCCCCCAGAAAGCAGAGTCATGGCTCTGCTCCCATTGACATCCATGTCACTTGAGGCTTTTAATTGTTCCCTTCTGACATTTCAATTATATGTTTTATGTAAATAAAATGTCAGCTTTGAGGATTGCCCAAAATAGTCTCTTTGTAGAGACTGTCTTCAAATCCTCATTACTTACCCAGCCTGACTTCCCAGCTCTCTTTCCATCTCTGACAGCTTGGGGTTTACAAGAGGGGAGGGAGACCTCGGAGTGCTCACAGCTCCCTCTTTCTTCCAGGTTCACAGCACTGCTGGGCTGGGAAAAGAAATATTGCTTTAAATCCAACCTGCTGCTAGCACTTTTCCCAGCCTAACATGGGAAATGCCAAAAGCTAAAAAGCATCTTGCAAATGAAATTGGGTTTTAGATAAACCAAATTTTTTAAAATCCACTTTGGCAAATGGATTGATGGGGAACAAAGAAAGCTGGAGCTGGAGTTTTGCCCTAGAATCCAAGAAATCTCAGGGCTCTGAGAAGTTTAAGCAGAGTCACTGCAAGCTGGAAGCAGCATTACCCTGCAGCCTGACTCAGATGATCTCTTCAGTCAATATTTTCCCCAATGATGAATTCTCAGCTCCACTTTTACCTCAAATAAAAGTTTCCTTAAGTGAAGGAGAGCAGTGGCTCCCCCCAGGCACCTGGTCCTGCTCCTGTCACCCATCAGTGGCAGTGACCTGGCCTTGTCCCTGTCCCTGAGCCAGCCCAACAAGCACCTTCCAGCACTCAGGATGCTGCAGTGGATTTGTAGTCTCTAGAAAAAGGTTTTTTGAGCACATTTCTGGGGTTTGAAGCTGCCTGGGTCTGCTCTGGGACCAGCTGACACTTGTGTGCAGCCAAGAGGTGAATTAAAGATCAGAGAAATCTCTCTTCTTCCCACTCCTGTGATGAATTTGGGCTGAAAATTATTAATCAGTAAAGGAAGGTGGAGAAATGGGCTGGGAAAACAAACAACCCAAACCAAAACATCAAAACACATTTATCAGCCTCTGCTGATGTGGGATTATTTTTTACACCCAGCATGTTTGCCTCAGTGAGACAAAAGTTGAGGGGGGAAAATCAAAGCCAAACACATCCTGTGCCCTGCTCTGACATGGGGTGCTTGGTTTACTGATCCTCATCCTTTTTGGATCCTGCTTAAAAAACCAAACCAAAACAACAAGAAAACAAAACCAAGCCAAAATAAACAAACAAACAAAAAAAAAAAAACCCAACCCAAACTTGATAATAGTTGAGATGGAAATATTTTCTTTGGAAAAAACAAGAGTGAAACATCCTGACTTCTCTCAGCTTTCCTCTGCAATAACTCCCAAACAACTCAGGCTGCCAGGTGAGCTGCAGCTTCCTTTAATTTAACAGAAATTATTAAATTTCCTCACCTCAGCCCCCCCAAAATATAATTTCATTCAAGGAACAAGTGGATTTTCTTATCACTGGTTAAAAAGAAAGGCTCCGGGCACATGAGCAGAGGAAAAGCATTGGGATGGATCAGGTGGTTTTCCCTCTGGCAGGGATCAAATTATGTCACTGACTGGACCTTGATGGGAACTGGTTTGAGCACATCCTCCAGGGCTGGATTTGGGCTCAGGGCTTGGGCTTTCAGAGGCATTTAGGAGCAATGGAGTGATTAGGGATGAAGATGAGAGGAGGGAGATGGGTCCTCACTCCCCTGCTGCTCACCCCAATTTAATTCCCCAGGGCAGGACCAGCAGGAGCCCAAGGGCTTTGCCCCCTTCCCAGAGCCCACAGCTCCAACTGGAGATAAGCTCTGGCTCTGAGCACTCAAAAATAATGATTTCTGTAAATGCAGTGCTTTTATTAACAGAAGGGGAAGGAAAAATGAGGCTTGCAAACATGACTGAGTGGCATAATGGGGTGTAATTTGCTGGGGTTTGCAACACCCATCTTAATTGGGAGAAATTACTTGGAAATGAGTGGGTGTCAAAGGAACTGATTGAACCAGTGCAGCATTTCCACTTTCAGAAGCTCTTTTAATCATTGATTTTTATTTTTTTTTTTCTTTTCTCAAGTGTTGCTTCTTTTGAGGTTTTCTCTCTGCAAACTGCCCCTGGGAGCTTCTTTCCTTTTCCATTCCTGCTCACACACCAGAGCACAGAGTTGGTTGTTTTTTCACCAGGACCATTCCTACCTCTGGCATCAATCCCTGGAGCCACATGGCTGGAAAACAAGAGGCAGGCAGAGCAGCTTCTCTGCAGGGCCCCATCGTGGTCACTTCTTAAAACACCTCCCCAAAGTCCCCCCAACAACCTGAATGATCCAGAAGCCAAATTTCACAGATTTTGGGGCTGTGCCAGAACTTCTTTCACCCCTTCAGGGCCACCAAGCCACAGGTTGTGACAGCAATGCCAGTGACTTTCCCACTGGGAGGTTTCTCCCAGCCCTTGGAGTTATCTCAGCAGTTTCTGGCCAACCCTCAGCTGCTCTCCCAACCTTCAATTTTCCCCATTTAATTATAAAAATGAACCTGAAAGAGCAGATCCCTAACTATCCTGTCCTCTGGAAAACTGTCATGTGCTGCTGTTTCTCCCAGTCCATCAGCACTGGGAGGCTGACTGCCCAGCAGAGAAGATGGGGATGATGTGAGGAAGGCTGAGGAGCATCAGAGGGGGCAGTTGAGGACCCAACAGGAGGTGTTCACCCCCTCTGGCTTTTTGTCACCTCCTTCTGTCCCTATCAAAGGTGACAGTTGCCTTCCCAGCTGTCCAGCCAGGGAGCTGTGGTGTCAAACCCTCTGATTGAATCCGAGTGGGTAATTTATGTGGAGGGAAAATGGAATGAAAAGGAAAGTAACCAGAAATGGGATTAGTTTTCAAGCTACATTTAACTTACTGTGACATCTGAGAGCACAAACCTTTAGCAGAAATAAGCAAGGCCCATTTGTCTGAGGGTTTAAATACTTAATTCCCAAGAAGACAGACACAATTTTTTCAGATTATAAAAATTATTTTAGACTTGAGCAGCAAGAGAGAGAGGCTTGGGCTCTTTTCCCAGGCAACTCTCAGCAAGACAAGAGGGCACAAGAGGTCTCAAGTTGTGCCAGGGGAGGTTTAGGTTGGACATTAGAAAGAATTTCTTTCTGGAGAGGGTGCTCAGCCATTGGAATGGGCTGCCCAGGGAAGGGGTGGATTCTCCATCCCTGGAGATATTTCCAAAGAGCCTGGATGTGGCACTCAGTGCCATGGGCTGGGAACCACGGGCGGAGTGGAGCAAGGGTTGGACTTGATGAGCTCTGAGCTCCCTTCCAGCCCAGCCCATTCTAGGATTCTATGATCAAAGAGTCAAACAGGACAAGGGATGACAAATTGTCCACAGGCTGCCAAACCCTGCACCACTGCCAGGGTGAGAAGCTTTGGGATGGGGAATTAGCAACTGGAGCTCTCCTCCTGACCACCAGTTTTGGAGCCACAAACAAATCTTGCCAGGTGGTTGCTTTCCCTTCCTCCTTTCCTTTCCTTTAGAGCATGAAATGCTTGCAGCACAGACACCAGGAACCCTGCCCCATGCCTCAGAGTGCTGCTTGAGCCCTCCACGTGGCCTCTGGTCTCCAAAAGAGAGCAAACCCAGGCACCCAGAGGGACAGCAGTTAACCAAGTTGCTCTTAATTACCACTGAATCAGGTGTCTCCAGGCTGAATGGGTGTTGAGAGGTTTATCCATCTGCTCCCTAACCCATTGTTGGCCCTGCAAGAAGCCCCATGGGTGCTCCCCACCCTGGGGAGCATATCAATCATGTGCCTCAGTGGGACCCATGGGTGCTCCCCACCACAGGGACCACGTCATGTGGAGCAGAGGGACCTACCTACATTTTGGAGGAGTGACCATCAGGATTTTCAGCAGTGCCACTTCAACCTGCAAGAATGGTGGTGATGAAGAGCTGGGAGCATCCTGAGGACAGGCTCTGGGGTGACAGCAGTGTTGGCCTCTTCTATCTCCCTAAAGAAAGGAAAAAAAAAAAGGGATTTCCTTTCAGCCTGGCAGCCAGAGGAGTGGATTTTCACCTCCTGTGTGTGCTTCCCCAGGGCATGATTTTGGCATTAACAACTCAAAGGGGCTGGGGTGGCAGTTACTTTTTAACCAGTTCATTTGGGGGAGTTAATTTTTACCAGCCCCTCAGATGTTCAGGAGGAATTTTCAACCCCAGGATGGTTGTAACCCACCTAACCCAGGCAACCCTCCCAAGTAATGGGAATTTTCCTGACCTGCATCACCAGGACCAGCTCTTCCACAAACAGAAGAAAACACTTGCAGCAGTAGAAAAATAATTGTGGGCTTTTGCCTTGTCAGGCAGCTGGAATTAACTCTGCAGCAGCAGCAGGGATGTGAATATGTACAGAAAATAATCCATCCCATCAGATAAATGATTAGAGCAAAGGCCACCCTGGTTTTCACTCTCTATAATGCAACTAAGAACAATTTATGTTTTATTAATTGCTGTCTCTTGATGATTTTAATTCCAATTTCTTTCTCAAATGCTCCATAGAAGTATTTGTTGTGATGAGATTTTTTTTTTTTGGTTGGTTGGTTGGTGGTTTCTTTGTGAACATTTCCAGGCAGCTGCTGAAAAACAAGGATGGTGGATGGGCTGAGCAAGAGGGTCAGGCTGATACAAAGAACAATAGAGCAGAGAAGCAAAAAGAAAGGAAAATCCAGGGAAATTTCAGTCCATGTGCAGTAATGAGGGTTTCTGGTTTAACATGATAAAACAGCAACTTTTTTTCAGGACTAACATTGGGAATTCAGCCCAAAAAGCCCCTCGTAATTCAACTGTAATTAGCAAGAGTTTTGTGTTCAGAAAGGAAGGATACAACTGCAACACAGAAACATTTCCTGGGAAGCATCACTCCAGCTTGTGAGCAACAGGATTCCAACAAATCCCTGTTATGGAGGAGATGGTGGTGGTTTGGGGCTCAGACCCCCCAGACACAGTCAGAGTTACTCCCTGGGAGCAGACAGAGGAGCAGAGTCCCAAGACATGTGAGAAATCCCTGAGCAGCAAGGCTCAGGCTGCCAAAACAGGGATGGAAAAGAGTTTTGGGTTTTTTCTGGTGCATAAATTCAGTCTTTTCCAGCTCTCCTTGAGGAGTTCAGGTCTGGGCTGTACAGAAACCTTGGGAAGAGCTCAGGGGCACCTGCCCACAGGTCCTGAGCCCATCGTGGTCCTGGGCCTCAGCATCAACCTCCTGTAATTAGCTGGAAACTGGAAAAAAACCTGAAAATTCCCCTCTCCATCTTTTTCCAAGGGTGTCTTCCAACTGGTGTCTTCAGGATCCAGGTGGAACGTTAGAAGATGCCATTGTCACCTCCCAGAATATGAGATGCAACCACATATTTTCCTTTCTCACAGCAAAAGAAGATCCTGTGTCCATTTTGTCCCCTTTTACCCCACTTTTCAATGTTTCTGCTTATTCAGCCCAGAAGAAAGCACAAGAGACCAGGTTTGAAAAAAGAATCTTGATCCAGAAATGTCTTGAGTGAAGCCTGAGGCTGTGAGGTGGCATCTCCAGCACCCACCCTGTTTGTCAGATGTCACCCAGATGTTCCTTGCCCATCCCCAGCCCCATCACTCCTCCCTGCACCCTCCATTCTCAGCTCTTCACATCCAATTTGGTTTATAACCCTTGAAAGTCAAGGGAAAGATCTGCCTTTTCTGATCTCTGATTTCAGAGATTTGAAGATAAGCTCCTAAGAACACTCTTTGTCCAAGGAGCAGATGGTTTTGAGAAAAACCCTTTTTTTTTTTTTTTTTCCTGGGAAAATGAGTCTTCTTTAAACCACCTCAGAATCATGGCTCGACTGTCCCATAACAGAAACAACTGCCACGCTCAGATTAAACAGATTTTTACAGGAATCAAATTCTTCAGCCTGGCTTTTCATCCTGTTTATTGCTCTGTGAACTCCTCCATCATAAACAGCAGCACTTGGAAAAGCAGCAAGAAGCCAGCTCAGAGCTGAAAGATTTGCTGTAATTGTACATACAGAAATTATACACTCCTGAATGTGGCTGCACCTACCATGGCTTGGTCTGATTCAGTGATGAGGGGAACATGGAAATTGATTCCAAACACATTCCTGCCAAAACGTGGCAGCTCCTGCTGGAATCCTCCCCAGTCTGCAGCCCCTGGATATCTACTGAGTGTATTCTGGGGGTTTGAAAAGGTTTAGTTAATTAAAAAAAAAAAAAAAAAAGAATTTGCCAACATAGATTGCATGATTGGATTCAGAATCTGTGCCCACCAATGTCCCAGTTGGAAAAATTCCCAAGGGAGACAATGTGATTGATCCATCAAAGCAGCCAGGCTGCTTTTCCAGGCCTGGGAAAGGAGGAACACTGGATCAGGAGTTTTTTTCTAACAGAATTCATTTCCATTGTGAAATAGGAGTCATTTTCTAGGGAAATAATAAAAAAATCAGTGCAGCTTGGCAGATGAACCAAAATTAGAAAGTGCATTGATTCCAGCTCACAAACACCTGAGATTTTCCATCCTCTCACAGGGTCAGGGGGGAAAACCACCCAGAAATCCTAAAAGCTCCTTAGGGAAATAGGGAAACCTGTTTTGCTTTCTGCTCTGCTTGAGATACAACCTTTGGTTGAGGTTTATATGGTGAGGGTGAGAGCACAGGGTGAACTCAGCACAGAGCAGACTTAGCTTTTCCAGGAGGTGCAAACACTGACACTTTGCTGGTTTTCCATGGATTTGATTCCTCCTGGCTCAGGGTAATGGCTTTGGAGAGGGATGATGCTGGATCCAGGTGCTCCTGCCTTTCCCACTGCTCTGCCTTCCCTCCTGAGTGTAAAGTCCACGTGTTTTTCACCTCTTCCTGAAAATATTGATTGAACTTTTTTCCTCCCCTCTTCCCCCCTTCCATTTCTTGTTGAATTTTTTTTTTTTTTTCTATTTGATGTATCTGTTTGATTGCATCCATTCAGGAAACAGAAGGAATATCAGGCCCTGGGTACACTAATGAAAAGCTGGAATTCATTCAATGAGCAGGAATACATTGGGCAAACATGTTTGTGAACAGCCCAGAGATTGAAGCAGGTTCTCAGCTATTGACCAGCTGTGAACAAACAAATGAGGACAAATCTACAAACCAGATCTCAGGATGATGGAGACTCAAGCTGTAATCCCAGCAATAAGTCATTAACTCCACCAACCTGCAATTCTAGGGAACAACCCAACATCTTGGGCAGCCCCAAGTCCTGGCATTGCTCTGGGATGGAGATGAAGAGGCCACCCTGTGTCCAAATGTCCTCTTCTGACCCCCCCAGCATTTATTATTATTTTTAAATGAAATAGTTTCCTTCTATGCACTTATATTTATCCCTGGAAGCATCCAGGGTCAGGTTGGACACGAGTTAGTTGAAGATGTCCCTGCAGGAGGCTTGGACTGGGTGATCTTAAAAGCTCCTTTCCTACCCAAACTATTTCTATCACTTTATGAAGTTGGAAATGCACAGAAAGCCTCACAATTGAATCACAACTTTTCTTTACCTTGAATTCCTTTCCGTTTAACTCCTTTCTGCAACATTAGAAGCAAAATGGGGTGGAATTTCCCACTTGAGGGGGAGTGCAGCTCCTGTCCAGATGAGGGAACACTCTCATCCTATGCAGAGCTCCAGAGTCCATGCCTTAGCTGCACATGGAACAGTTTGCCAAGGGATTGGAAGAAGAAGAGATGTCAAAGGAGCCTTAAATTGCTTTTCAGGAACCTCGGTGATGCTCATTGAGAAAAAAAAAAAAAAAAAAAAAAAAAAAAGAGACAGGCTTTATGATAAGTTCTGGGGTTTATCTTTTAATGAGTGGCTTTTTCTGAGAAGCAGCTCAGAACCATTCCTGAGCCTCCATAGGACACACATTGCTGATCCTCAGCTTGCAAAGCCTGGAGCCACCTGGCTCTGTGTCCTGCTGGGTCCAGCACTACCCCTAAGCAGAGGAAGGGGGATTTATCCCAGGGACCTGTGTCACCCCAGGCATATCCCATGCCTGCACTCTCTATTTTTAGCCTGAATAAATCCAGTCCCTCTCTGAGGGACCTGATGCTGGGGGTGCCTCTGGGCTCCACCAAAAACTGTAAGTCCCAAATCCTCAGCATCCATCCTCGTGGTGTTCAGGGGGGAGGACTTGGTGCTGGGAGTATTAAACCTCCTGACTTGCAGCCTGGAAGTTGTGGAAAGGTAAGAAAATGGAACTGCCAGCAGATCTGCTCTGGGCCAGGCAATGAGGCTGCCTTAATTGGAGCTAATTGTGCCTTTCCATCCCAATTAATTGGGATGCAGGATGTTTCAGGTTATTCCATGGCTGAGCCACGCTGGCTGCCCGCCCCCCTCCTTCTCTACAAAATGTTCCATGATGTTTGGTTTTCTGCCTGTACAACGTGCAGATAAAGGAGAGAACACTCCTCTTCTCCAGGAGTTTCTGCAAGTTGGCTGCATTCCCACAGCTCTATCAGCTGCCTGGGAAAAAAGCATGGGATGAAGTTTTGGGTCCGTGCTCATCCGTGGTCTGACACTGATCCAGGTGGATTTCCTGGAGATAAAAGATAACCCTGCAAGTTGTCAGCCCTGTTTCTGGAGTTGGGTGGGAGCTGAGGAGATGCTCAGGATCATCTGGATCAGCCCCCTGGCAGCACCTCTCAGGGCTGGCATCTGGATCTGCTTGGGATTTAATCCTCAATCCACCCAGACCCCACCTGGAGGTCTCTGAGATCCTGCCCAGGAAACGAGGGCAGTGCTGGAGAGATGGAAATGCTGCCCCACAGCCTGGATCCTCTGTGTACTCATGGTGTTCATGTGTACTCTGTATCTTCATGGATCTTCTGTATCTTCATGGTAAACCTCAGCTTCTCGTGGAGAATTTGGGCTCCAAAAAGTATAAAAAAATTTCCCAGACAAAAACACAGTGCTTTCCCAGATTTTGGTTGGGTTTTTTTTTTTTTTTTTTTTTTTTTTCTGTGCAGTGCAGGATGGAAAGGATCATAGATGGATCCCTTCCCCTCTCTTCACCAAAACCTTCCCATGCAGCAGCTCAAATCTCCTCCCTGCCAGACACCTCCAGAGCCCTTTGCCCCTGGTTTTACACAACACCCTTGTTCCTTACTGACTATGCAAAGCCCCAGGGGACAGCAGCACTGCTATTTCTAAGGCAGTACCTTTTCCAGGCGTGCAGGCAAGGTAATTTAAGCCCAGACAAACATCTGTCTGTTGGCAGCTGCTGTTTGTGATCAGGCAAATCTCCTCTGGCTCTGGCTCTGCTCCATGTTATGCCTCTGGCAGCTGCTTTCTCCTCTTTGCTCTGTCACCAGTGGCCATCCTGAGACAGGAACCCAACCTAATGAGGAGCATCCCTCAGATCAGCCATAGGCTTTGCTTCCTGGCCAGGCAGATGGACAGTTTTGTCTCCACCCTGTGCAGTTGATCCGTGGCAAACGCTGAAATGTTGAAGCAGGAAGGATTTTTATTTAATTTTAATTTTAATTTCTCATTTGATCCAGGCAGGAATAGGATCCTTATAATGCATGAGCAGTCTGTAGGAGGCCGTCAGCAGCAATAATGGGGCTGAGCATTGCCAGAAGCTTTGCTCTTCAAGCTATTGCCAAGAAGAAAATAAAAATCAACCCCCAGTTGTTCCACTGACCCCATGTGAACCAGCCTGGAAGTCATTAACCTGGGAAATCCGGAATGGGGGTGATTGCTGCTGCCAAAAACATTGCACGGGACTGGATTCCCATCAAAGGCCAATTTCTCAGTGTCAAGATGTCCAAATAAAACTCTTTGCTTTGCTTTGTATCAGCTGTCCAGCTATTAACAGCCTCTCTCAGAAGGCAGAGGGAATGGAAGAGCTCCAGCCCAGTGCCCAAAACTCAACTTGATTTTGCAAGTTGCTGAGACATCTCCATAGCACTCACCTGCTCTCTGTCACCTCTTTCCCTGACCTGCTCTGAAACTGCTGCTACTGTGTCAAGAAGTTTTTGTACTCCAGCTTTTTTGGGAAGAAAGAGTGCTGAAAGGCATTGCATGTTGGAAGGGTCCACGTTGGATGGGGCTTGGAGGAACCTGGGCTAGAGGGAGGTGGAACTGGATGAGCTTGAACTGGATGCCATGGAGAGGTGCAAGGCATTTGTCTCCCTGGTGACAAATTATTGTGCCCTATTTTCAGATTTCTGAGGGAAAAGTCTTAGGGTTTCAGGTGGATTTTTTTTTATGAGGGGATGAAGATGTTGGAGGCTCAAGCAAAAAATGTGCTGAAACAGCTCCTGGGGATATAGATGTGTGAATATTTTGTCCCCAAGGTGTGTTGGGCTCCAAAAAGTATAAAAGCTGAAGCTTTTATACTGGGACCTGAAGCTGCTCTTGGAAAGCATGGGGAGGGGGAGTGGTGTCCCACAGCCAGGTGTTTGAGCCATCAAATACCATTTCAAAGCTGAAAAGTAGAGATTAAAAAAAAAACAAACCTGCTAGGAAATAACTCTCCATCAGTTTTACACTGTTATCCACAACCCATCTCACTCTTACAAGTTTTAAAGATTATTCTGAGAGCATGCATGCATCTCCCTCTGGAAAACAGCAATTATTATGTGCTACAGATTTCTACCCATCATTACTTCTGTATAAGCAGGCCTGGGAAAGCTGTTTCATTCAGCCCAGCAAATTAAAGGAGCAGTTGCTGGAATGCAGAGCAGCCCTGTGATGAATGACACACCAGGTGAACCCCACCAAGGGATTAAAACAAATTTCCAAGCCATTTACAGCAAGGTAGAACACCATCTATTTGCTCAGCACCCTGTGATTACAAGTCATCTAAAGACTGGAAAGGAAATGCAATCGAAAAAGCCAAATTCCCTTTTGTCCTGGAAGCAAAACAACACAGAGAAATATTTTCCTTCTCAGCTCATTTTGGTTTCTGTACAAACAGAGTCAGTGTGATGGAGCCATCTGAACGCTGACCACGGGTGCTGGGCCAAGGAATTCTCCCCAGGTTTGGCTATTTTAATTTGGGTCTTTCATCAGGTTGGATCTTGAAGAGAACCCAAGGGCAGGAACAGTGCTCACTGCCTAATGTTACTTGAAGTAATAGGAGTTTTTGAGAAAATAAGGTTTTGAGAATATTCAAGCCACCTTTCACATGACATGATGGGAAAATGTCATGATTCCAGGCACAGAGCTGAGCAAAGACTCTGCACCATCAGAAAGGTGCTATGAGAAAGGCCACAAAGCTGTCCTGCTCCCTCAAAAGGGTTTAGATAGTGTTCCCAACACAACCCTACAGCCCCATAGGATTAGCTGGTGCTAAACACACTGAGCCCTGGATATAAAGTAAATTCATGCTCTATCTGAGAGGCTGGTCAGCAAAACACAGCTGGTTTTGTTTCCAAAGGAAGGTGGACACGAGGATGGATTTGCTGTTTATGACCACTGTGAGCTCCCATTTCCATTGAATAAAGGCTTACCTCAAAACCAACTCTCAAATCTTTCAGGATTTCCAAATTTAGATGCAAGGAACGGGTCTTACACATCTAAAGCTGGACAGCTTATCCATGAGGTTTAATGATGAAGCAATATTCCCAGAACTATTGAGGCTGGAAAAAGACCTCTGAGATCATCAAATCCAACCTAACCCCACCACATCAGCCAGACCATGGCACTGGGTGCCACATCCATCTTTCCTAAAACACCTCCAGGCATGGTGACCCCACCACTTCCCTGGGCACTCCATCCCAATGCCTGATCCCCCTTTCCATGAGGAATTGCTTCCTGATATCCAACCTAAAGCCATGTCCTCTCCTTCTGTCTCTTGCTGCTTGGGAAAGGAGCCTGACCTCCACCTGACACAACCTCCCTTTAGGAATAATCATGGAATACAGAATCTGCCAAGTTGGACCCATGGGGATCACCAAGTCCAACTCCTGGAGGGCACCCCAAGAACCACACCTGAGAGCATCATCCAAAGGCTTCCTGAACCCAGGGAGGTTCAGTGCCATAACTGCTTCCCTGGGGAGCTTGGTCCCACTGCTCAACCCCCCTCTGGCTGGAAAACATTTTCCTTATTTCTAACCTCAACTTCCCCCAACACATTTTCCTACCTTTCCCTCAGGTCCTACCCTGGGGTCACCAGAGAGAACTCCGTGCCTGCTCCTCCTCCTTCTTCCCTGCTGAGGAAGCACTCAGCTGCCATGAGGTTTCCCCTCAACCTCCTCTTCTCCAGCATGAACAGACCAAATGCCTTCAACTTCTCCTCATATGGTGCCCCTGAACCCTTCACCAACCTCAGGGACCTCCTCTGGACTCTCCGGTAGCTCCGTGTCCTCTCTGGACTATGGCGCCAAAAGCTGGGCAGAGCGCCCAAGATGGGCTAAGTGGGACACAAGCACCTCCCTTGACCTCAATAAGATCCCCTCCATGAGTTTCCTCTTCTCCAGGCTGAACAACCCCAGCTCCTTCATGAAACTTTCCCCTTCGCCAACCTCCTTGCTCTCCTCTGGCCCTCAGCGTCCATTTTGAAGCCAGGATCCCGGACCCGGGTGGGGAAACTCGAGGCGAGGCCTCACCCCTGCGCGTAGGCCGCGACTCTTACAGCTGAACTTCTTTTTAATTTTAAAATAGCGCCGGCAATTTGAAAAGTGTCACTTGGTCACTCAGCAGGTTCCTGGCAAAGCTGACCCCATGCCTGGCCAGCAGGACTCGTGCCATAACACTTCATTAGCCAGGACAGTGGGAGAGACCAACACCCCCCCCTCCCCACAACCCTCACCCAGCTCCCCGTGCCAGCCTGAATTAGGATCACCGACATTTCCTTCTTTCTTTTTTTTTAATTAAAAGGTTTTGATCGGTGTTTTGCTGCTTACCTGCCTCAAATCAACTGGTAACATGGAGCAGCAATTAAATCTGCCAGCTCTGCTTCCCAGCAGCCCGGGCTGATTGGCACCCGCTGCCTTCCCCTCCATTAACTCTTCATTAGAGAGCAGCTGCAGCTCAGGGACTTTGACAGCTGATTAACCTCTATTTATCCAGGTCCTCTCCTTTCCCTTTTGCAAATATTACTCAACCAGAGCAGCCCTGGAAAAGCTCCAGCAGCCTGGAGAAAGCCACCCACTTCTTGTTACCCGTTACTCTTGTTACCGGTGGCATTTTTTCTCCTCCAGAACCTTTCGGGTCCCGCTCAGACTCAGGCTTTAGCTATAAAGATTTTCTCACCCTGTTGTGAAATCAGCTTTCACTCTCCTGAGTCAATTATTCTGAAGCAGCTCCCAATTATCATTCACACGCTGCTGTTTGAAGTCCTGTTGGCTCCTTGGTATTTTTTGGCTTTGTGCAATTGGGCACTTGGAAGCACCCATGCAGGTGGATGTATATAATTTATTGCATTAAATGAGATTATTGGCTGGGGGTGACTATTTCAGAGAAGCTCCTCCTGGGCTGCCATGACAGTATAGAGAGCTGCTCTTCACTTTTTCCACTTATTTTTGGAGTTCAGCACAGCATTAATCACATCTCTGCGTGCACACCCTCCCGGCTGCCCTTGCAGGGGCTGGGAAACACTGCCAAGGTTTGGCTGCATTTTGGGAATGCTGTAGGGGGGGTGCTGCTGGGATCCAAAGTGACCCCCCCAGCAGAAAGCCAGGGGGAAACTTAGTTTAATATTTAATATTTCCATAGGAAAAAACATCCTTGTGTGCATCCCTGCCACGTGGTGCAGACGTTGTCATGGCTCAGAGCCCCAGCCTGGAGAGCAAACACACAGCACTCTCACCCTGTTCAGCCTGGTGGAAAAATCCATATAAAACATGCCTTTTCATTTAAAGAGCTGGTTATGACTCAAATAATTCAGCTATTATATATAGTGTGTTTGAAAGCTGAAAAAAACAACAACAAAAAAAGAATATGCTTTCATTTAAAAGCAGAAAGGATGAACTGTGGAAGCTGCTGAGATGTTTCTGATGCCTTTTTAGGCAGAGCTGGATCAGGCAGGTGAGCTGGAGCCACTGCTCATGTTTGTGTGTCTCTGGGGGTCCTTTCCCAGCCATAATATTTGTCCTTGACACATACTCCCAAATGGACAAAGCTCCTCTTCTTCCAGCACCCTCACTCCCTGGTGGCCACCAACCTTCTCAGTGGACTTGCCCGTGGCCAGGACCACCCTGAGCCCAGGCAGGACAGGGTTGGAGAACATCTCTGAAGATGCTCAGGAAGAGCAAGGAGAGCAAAGAGCATCCTGAAGCTGCACAAAACCTTCCTGAGGCTGACACCAAAGCTGCCCCCACGGGAGCCACCAGTTTGGTTTTCAGCAGGGAGCTGAGTCCTTCCCTTGCTCTGGGCTGTCCCCAGGACCCCAGACACACACCTACACCCTCCCCCAAGTCACTGCAGGGGCAGCTTCCATTGCTGCTCCCATTTTTGCCAAAATCCAAACCTTTTACTCTGGATTTTTACTCTGGGTTGTTTTTTTTTTTTTTCTCCTTTCTCCTGCCTAAAAAAGATGCTGAAATCTCCCACAGAAAAATCAGTTCCATGTGATCCCAGCACTTTCTCTCTTGGCTGGAACACTGGATGTGGTTTTTGGGTCTGTGGTTTTTTTGATCCTTTTTTTTTTTTTTTTTTTTTTTTAATTCCCAAATTTTTTCAGTCTTCATAGCGAGAGGCACCGCGCAGACTGACTGTGTGTCCCGAGGAAACTCCAGCAGGACAAAAACCCAGGAACCCAGTTAATGCAAGCAAAGAAACTTTTTTTTTTTTTTTTTTAAAAAAAAAGCAAAAAGCAAAAAAAAAAAAAATCCCTGCTTTTACAAACAACCTCACTGCTGGGCTTCACAAGGAGCAGGGCTGACTTTCTGTGTTTCGTTTGGACTCCAGCTGGGAAGCTGCAGAGAACACCAAAACCCCAATGAACAGAACCTTTCATAGCATGCACCCTGCTCAGGGACAGTGAGACAGAGGTCCTGAAACACCAGGTGAGTTAAATGGGGCTGAGTAAATTGGGAGAAAAAAATTATTATTGCTCTGGGGATCAAAGTGTGCCCACCCTGCAGAAACAGGTTGCTTGGGTGAGGTATAAAATGAGGTGGTCTCTGCTCGAGCTTCTTCAGTTTGCTTTTTCTGCTTGGCTGCAGCAGGAGAAAGAAATGCAAGGCCAGGTTATTGCTGAGCTGGCTTTCGTTTGGTCTGAATAATGCTCTTTATTTCATTACTCACCCTCAGCACTCCGGAACGCTGCTCCCTGCTAGCCTGGCTTTGCTCCTCACTGTGGCCAGGCAGAGGGATGGGGATGGAGCCCCAGCCTGATGGGCTCTGAGCTGAGTTCCTGGGAATCCTGGACAGGGAAAAACTCTCTCCTGGCATCCTCTGCAGGTCTGGAATCTTTCATGGACTCTGCTTCTCCAGCTTTGCAGGAAAACTGCAGCTGTTTGGGAAGTGCTGCTCCTGCATGAGCTTTGAGCGGGGATGAGATGGGATGGGATGGGATGGGATGGGATGGGATGGGATGGGATGGGATGGGATGGGATGGTCTTCCACTGCCAGAACCAGTGTCCTGGTACTCCCACCTACCCATCTGAGACAGCACAGCATGGGACCTGCTGCAGGGACACCTCTGCCAGCTTTCTTTGGGCACACAGCAAGCCCAGGTTCCTGGAATGGCTGAGCCAGGAGAAAGCTGACATTCCACTGGGAAGGACCAAGGAGTGTTGGGTGCTGTCTGCTTGGTCAGGATGAGCTGCTTTATGGGAGAGGCTGCCCTGGGAACGTTTTACTGGAACTTCCCCCATGTGTCACTGGGTGAATCACCAGCTGGACGTGCTCTGGAGACAAGATACTTCTCAAGAAACCTGCCCAGCCTGGAGCAGGACAATTTCCAGGACATTGCCAAGTACTGTTTCCATCTGACACAACTCCTCCTTCCACAGGGAACTGCCTGAAATCCATCCCATCTGCCAGGTCAGAACTGTGCAGGTAGTGGGAAGGGATGTTTGCTTGGGCTCCATCATCTCTTCCCATGCCCAACAGGTGAAGTCTCAGCTGGAAAGAGCACGGGGTGACTGCAGCAGCTGCTGCTGTGCTGGGCCATGGACTAGTGAGGTGAAGGTGTTTTCCACCTCCTCCCTGCACCCACCCTGGTAACAGGCACACAGTCTCAAAGAAATTAAAAAATCAAAAACCAGAACAAAAAACCCCCACAGAGGATGGAACTGCAGCTTCCCTGTCTAAATGTCCCCCCAGGCCAGTAGCAGGATGGATGTAGCTCACTTCCCTGGACCTCTCCAAGGCTGGATCCTGGCTCACAAGGCTCAAGGCTCATCCCAGCTGGCTGTGCCAGCTCTCCCAAACCCACTTCACTTCCCCCCAGCTCCTCTGGAAACATCGTGGGCGAGAGGATGTTAACAGTGGTCATCTGCAAAACACTGCAGAGGAAATGGTTTTAACCACACTGCCTTTTGGGATCCAAATACTCTTCTCTGCAAGCTCTCAAGTCACCCCATGGCTGCAGAGGGGCTCCTGATCCTCATCTGGAAAGGAGCATCCTTCCTTCCAGCCCCGTGTTGGGAAGGAGATGCCTGGAGCCCATGGGCAGAGGAAATGTCTGAGCCTTGGAAAATGCACAAGCTCCTTCTGTGTTTTGGGCTTTTCTACAAGAAGTTGCTCATGCAGAAATTTTAGATCCTCCCAGGGAAGAAAATTTAAAAGAAAAAAAAATAAAAAATAATAATCCAAACAAATAATTTCCAAGAGGAAGTCCAGTGGCCAGACAAACCCAGCCCTAATGATGCTTCGTTTCCTGCTGCTGGGGAGGCAAGGAGCTCTGGAGCAGTGAGGGGGTCAAGGCTTGACAGGAGACAAAAGGTGAAAAAAAGCAGAACTGGGATATTTTTCATCTCTGGAATGGTGCCAGGGTGTGAGGCTGACACATCCATGTGTTTTCCATCTCGACAGTGCAAAAAATCAATTCCAGTCTTAACTCCCCTCTGGGGTTTTCAGTCAAGATTTGTCACTAATTCAGTGGGCAGTGGCTGGTGTTGGGCTGGGAATTCAGAGCAAAGAGAATCAGGGATGGCTTTTCCCAGTAAAGTGCTAGGAATAACAGGAAATAAAATGTATGCAGAAATTTGAAAGCACAGAGCAGGGATCCAAGAGCAATTTCTGCCTCATCAGCTTCCCATATTGCAACGTGGGAGCTCAGGAAAGGGGTCAGTGGGATTTATTCTTTGAGCATCTCTGCAAGGTAAGGAGATATTTCATCTGCACCCAGTGAGAACAGAGGTTTGGGGGGGATTTAGAGCTGTACCTTTAACCTAACCTCTTCTGCACCCTATGGGCTGCTTGCAGTGCTGAAGGCCCCATCATGTGATGGCCAAAATTCAGCCTCAAGCTGCAAACTCCCTGTTGCTAAGCACAGAAAAACTTTTTGGTCCAACCTTCAGGCAGTTCTTGCCTTGTTTTCTCTGGGTGCAGAGCAAGGGAGCTATTTCTGCAGCCACTGTGGGGATTTCTGATCATTCCTGTTGCCCAGATGTGTGACTTTATATCAAAGTGTTGAAATCCTTCAGGTACACAGAATGATATCAAAGCTTTGCATGAGCAATTGTGCCTCATACATAAATTGATTACCTTGAGCTGGAAGATTAAACTCAATCATGAACCAAAAAAAAAAACCAAAAAAACCAACAAACAAAAAAAAACCCCAAATAAACAAAAAAAAAAAATCAATCAAGGTTCCCTCCAGCTTTAATAGTGTTGAGAAAATATATTTCAATAAGAAGTTGCCCACAAGAAGAAAGAATCACATCACTTAACTCCCTGGACTGGAACTAATGGTTTCAAACAAAGGCTTTTGGCACCTCTGAAATCCTCCATGGGAGGAATTTGGCTTTTTTTCTGGCAGGCACCAGGAATGCCAAGTGTTGCTGGAAAACCAGCCCTTCTGAGGGGGTTATTCATGGCAGGTAAAAAAAAAAAATGTGCAAATAAAAGGCTTGATGGATTATATTTAAAACAGAATACTTTCAAGGTCAGTGCAAAGCAAAAATATGGGTTTTTGTCTTGGATTGAACATGGCAACCAACAGCATGCCTGGGTTGGGCACTGCATCTTTACCAGAAGCAGTCAAAGGGTTCTTATTGCCAGCCCTGGCTAGACAGACAGACAGACAGACAGACAGACCTTTTAACAGCAGAAGCATTTGAATTAAATGCAAGGAAATTGATATTTTTGCTTGCTTTTTCTTCTTGGTTTGGGCCAGGCAGAAAGAGCTGAACAAACAATCCCTTTTTGGTAATATTTTAGTTTTGTCTCTCTGCTGAGAGACAGAAAAAGGGACAGAAAAACCAAAAAAGGGACAGAAAAACCAAACAGTTTTTTTCAGCCTTAGCTGAAGGTTTCAAAGAAAGCTCTCATGGTATTTAACCAGCTCTCCAGGGAGAACACATATTCTCATGTTGGAGTGGATGTACCCACCAGCCATTCTCACCACCAAAATTCACAGAAATTAACTTTTTTGTCAGGTTCAGGTGCCTCATTCCATCCACCACCATCCCTATAAATCCCTATAAATCCCTCCTCAGACTGGCACCTGGAATGAGACAGGATAATGAAGAGAAAGATCACTGCAAGTTAGGAGAGTTTTGATGCTGTCAGAAGGAAAGTGATTATGGTGCTGCTAACAAGAATTCAGCAGGGTTCCAGGGAGCTGGATTACACCAAATAAAAGGTGTGAAGGACAATTTTTCTTGTGCAGGTAAGAACTAGAAGAAAACATCTCCCAAGGATGCTGGTACCATCTGATCACCTTGCCCCATACTGACAATTTTTCCCCTATTTTCTCAGCTGGTCCATTCTGTACCCAGTGAAGCTTTTGCAGATTCTCTCCATCCCTCCATGGATGGGACCTGTGTGTTCACTGAACCTTATTTCTAAAACCCAAGAGATTTTTTTTCTAAAACCCAAGACCCTGCCTTCCCCAGCCATTCCAGGAATTAAAGCTGGTAGAAGAGGAGCTGTAAAAGCTGTTCCCAGCCTGAGGTCAGCAAGAGTCCAGCTGACTAATTTAATTTTGGAAAAGGTCCAGAAAGGCATCAGTCCAAAGTCTGTCCTGTAGGAAACCCCTCTGCAATCAGCAGAATGACACTAATTACACACAGGATCACTTATCCCAGCTCCAGTCCCCCCTCAAAAGAAGGCAATGGGGAGCTGGAGAAAACTCACCTCCTTTGCACCACCTTTATTTTTTTTTTTTTAGGAGATAATTACATTTTATTATTCCATTTGCTCTCTGTTATTTCACTCAGTCTTCAGGACCTTTGGAGCTTATTCCACTCCACACCACTGTTTGGTTTTCCATTCTGCACGCTGGAAAATAAAAAATGCAAAGCATCCACAAAACTTTTACTGGGAAGAGCAAATAAATGGTTATGATCAAAGCCACAAACAGCTTGGCAAAGCCACCTTGGCAAGTGGTTACCAGCAAGAGGCTGGGAGAGTCTATATAAAGAGGCAAATGCTTTTAACTCCTTTTATTTTCATTTCCCTTCAGGTTTTTCCTCAAGGCAAAAACCAATCAGGTTGAGGTTCTCTATTTAAATAAAGTTTCATTTTTTGAGGCTGATTTTGAATTTTTCAGGGTGGTGATGGGATAAATGGGGCAAAACTTTGTGGTTTTTTTCCCCAGCACCTTTTACGAGTGTGCCCTGAGCAGAGGTCACTGGGACAGCTCTGAGCATCTCAGCCTCAGCTCCCCATCTCAGCAGCTTCTGGCTGGGTTTTGGTGGTTGTTTTGTTTTTGGTTTTTTTTATTATTTTGTTTACCTGGTGTCTCTTGTTAAGTATTTCAACTGGAGGTAATGGGAGCCAGGGATTGCCTTTTCCCTGGCTGGTAAACAGTGGGTTGTGGGGCACCCTTCCCACCTGGAGTCTCCACTCCAAGAGAAGCAAATCATTAACCAGGAGAAACTGCACCCTGAGGTGACATTAACAGATGGCCCATCAGGAGCTCTGCTTGGAATCACCCTTTTAATCATTTCTGTTCCTTTCCTCCAGCTGGCTCTGCTGAAGATGAGGGCTCTGCTTCTCCTGCTCTTGGTGTCCACTGGGAACACAGAGAAGGAGCTGCCAGGACCCGTCCAGGAACCCCGGCGCCTCTCGTGTGTGAGATGCTGTGGGCCCTCAGAGCAGCCCAGCCCCATCATCTCCTCACGATACACAAGGAGGAGCAGTGCCCCTGCCTATTCCCTGCCCAAAGTCCAGCCCACTATAGATATCACCATCCTCAAAGGTGGGTGAAGCCAAGGAGTGGGGGGACATCTCCTTTGTCTTCCTCCCTCCCCCTCACTCTGCAAACCGTGCTCATCCCGACACCAAGAAACTCCCAGAATGGCTTAGGTTGGATGGGACCTTGGAGATCATCTCCTCAGCCTCCCTGCCTTGGGCAGGGAAGCCTCTTACTAGATGAGGTTGCTCTCCAATCCTCATCCAACCTGGCTTTGAACACTTCCAGGGAGGGGGCATCCACAACTTCTCTGGGCAACCGTCCACTTTGGCTCCCAAAAAGAAGGTGAAGGGGTGGCATGGCACAGCCTGCAAATTATCTCACCTGGCAGTTTAGTCCTTCTGAGAATTAGGAATGTTCTGGTAGCTGACCAACACCCCCAGATCTGGGGAAATGGGGGTTCAGCAGCTGCTCTGCTGGTTGTCTCCAGCTCAGGGCTGGTCGTGACAGGGTTTTCCTTTATGCTCACAGGTGACAAGGGTGAAATGGGAGAGAGAGGGTACCCTGGAGCAGTTGGGAAGGAAGGAGAAAGAGGGCTACGTGGCTTTAGTGGACGGAAGGGACAGAAAGGCCAGCCTGGCCCCCAAGGCCACTCCTGCAAGCAGCTCTATGCTGCCTTCTCAGTGGGGCGGAGAAAACCTCTTCATAGCTCCGACTACTTCCAGCACCTGACTTTTGACACCGAGTTTGTGAACCTCTACAAACACTTCAATATGTTCTCGGGGAAGTTCTTCTGCTACGTGGCAGGAATCTACTATTTCAGCCTCAACGTCCACACCTGGAACTTCAAGGAGACCTACCTGCACTTGATGAAAAATGAGAAAGAAGTGGGAATCCTCTACGCCCAGCCCAGTGACCGGAGCATCATGCAGAGCCAGAGCCTGATGCTGGACCTGCAGGAAGGAGAGGAGGTCTGGGTGAGGATGTTCAAGAGGGAGAGAGAAAATGCCATCTATAGTGAGGAGTCTGATGTTTACATCATCTTCAATGGCCACTTAATCAAGCCAGCTGTAGAGTAGCCCCTCGTCTGCTTTAGGCTCAAAGCTTTGGTAGATCCGTGTCTTCCCTCTTAGAAATCCATAGGTCTAGTTCCACCTGGGAGGTTTGCAGTCCTCCTGGCCTGCTGCCAGGGTTTTCTGTCCATGCCAAGGACACCTCTGTGGATGGAGGTAACTGTTTTGAGGTGATGCAAGCTACCCAAGAAAAGGCTTCAGCCCTTATGTGCCCTGGAGAAGACACATGCAGTAAGCTCTGATTCTGCAACCCTCTACAGACCCCCAGTAACCTCCCTAAAGGGTTTGCCAAGTTGGTGGCAAAAAATTCACTTCTGTGCTCTGCTTCAGAGAAGCCATTTTAATGACATCTGAGGAGCATCTTCAGGTACCAGGTATCTGGGTGCTACTTAAGGAATGTCACTGACTCCTCCACCAAATCACTGATAAGAGCCCACACTCACCAACATCTCCACTCAAGTAGGCAAGAACACAACAGTGTTAATACTATTTTGCCCAGTACATTTACTCTAAATTATAATTTTTGTCCCATTTTGTGCACTATTACATTCTGAGAGCACGATGCCAGAATTAAATAAAGAAGTCCATGGGTCTGGCAAAGCTTTTTCAGAGGCACAAAGTTTTCAGTCCAGCTGGAGCCACGTGCTCCAACTTGGCTAACTTGGGTACCCCTAGCAGTGCTTCTCACACCAGAACCAGCCTGAGTGGGAATGGGTGTATTTCCCATTTTAAGGAAAACTCTGGGCCCTGTGTTAAGATCCAATGTCAGAGGGCTTGTTGCCAAGCTGGAATTTGAGGCCATGCTCATGTTTGGGAATGACCACCTGATAGCACCTTCATTTCTGAAAAGGGGAAAAGAAACCTTGCAAAGAATAAAAAGTTTTATGGTTGGTTTGGTTTTTTTTTTTTTACCACAGAGATATTTGGGGGGATTTAGCTTCTTGTTTCCTAGAAAAATCATTGCCACAGCAGTGGCAAAGTACATAAAGCAGCAAGAAACATCCTTTTCCCCACCTCCACCTTGCCCCCTGCCTCCTGAGTGCATCCCAAGCCATCTGCAAGAAGGAAACATGGGAAGTTCTTGCTAGGAAACTGCTTCACTGCTGGGCTTTGACTGCTTTGGAAAAGTAGCTGAAATAAAGAGATTGCTTTGAGTGCCCTGGCTCTGTTTCTCTTCTCTCCATGTGCTTTTTCACTGTACAGGGCTAAGAGCACCCCACTGACCATCCACCTAGCAGGTTTAGGTGGCAAATTTAGTGAATTTAATACCAAAAGACTCCCAAAATTGGGCTGACAGCAACTGAACAGCCAGCCCCAAGTATCAGGATGGGGAGACAAAGAAGTCACTGACCCCTTGCTGTAAAATCAATACCAAATCTTGGAGATCTCACAATATTCAGGAGGATGAGAACGTGTAGGAAGCCTCTCTGCAAAGTAAATGAATGATGGAAATGGGCCCAGAAGCTTGAAACATCACACGTGCTCCTGTTTCCATCACAGCCTGCAGCTCTGAAAAGTGGAAAAATTGCATAGGTCTTAAAAAAAAACCACTCCCAAGGGCATTTTATGCAGATCCCAGATGCTTAGGTCAGGCCTCTGCCCAGCATTTCCTTCCCACCCCCCCCCAAAAAAAATCTCCTTAATCTGCTGTGGCCATCAGAATGCTGTTGGAAGCACCTTGGGGGGTGCTGAGTGCACTAAGGGGAGATGCCAGCCCTGGGCAAACACCAGCACTCAGCAAAGTCCTTTCCAAACTGGTTTTCCCAACCAGGCACCACATTTTAGAGTTCAAAATCCTTTAACCCCCATCTTTGGTCCCTACTTGTAAAGCATTCCCCACCCAGATCCAGATCTTGCAGCTGCAGAAAATCATATTCAGGGTGCAGGGTGGTGGAGGGACCTCAGGAGATGCCTGTGGTGGAGCAGGGATTATTCAGGGAGGGTGATGTGGTTGCAGAGCTGCCTAAGATTCCTGACATGCTGAGCAGCTTCAGCTCACTCCCATCTGCAGTTCACTGGGTGGACTGGAATTAAAAAGAAAAAAAAGAGAAAAAAAAAAGTAAAAATGATCCAGCTCTCTTCAAATGTCATGCCCAGCTGGAGTTATTGACTGTGCTTAAACCAGTGCTGGAAAAAACACACCCAGAACTGATTTTGGAAGTTACTTTCTACCAGGAAGCAAGAAAAATCCATCCATCCATCCATCCATCCATCCATCCATCCATCCATCCATCCATCCATCTCTAGCACTTTGTGTGCAGATCTCCAAGACACAGTTCCAGACAGGCTGCTGCTGCTGTTGTTATTATTATTACCATCATCATTATTATTATTAAAATGCTCATTACTTATTTGCCAGAGGCATAAGCAGTTAAATTATTAAGGCCACAGGAGTTTTGGGTGCAGAATAACCTTTCAAATAAGAGAAAAGGTGATTGCCATGCACGCATTATTCAAATTAATCATTTATGGGGTTAAAAAAAAACCCACCACCAACATAGAAGTTTCAGCCTGCTGAGTTCTTTGAGGAAAAAAAAAAAAAATTGGCAATCTTTAAAAAAGCTTAATATACAGTGACATTCCCACTGCCACCTCTTGAATGCATCCATCAGGTTTTTTCTAACTTCCAGGGTTGGGACCAGCATCCTTGTTTTAATAAGTCAGAGCACAAATATTTGAGATCTGCTCATCAACACACAGGCAGCTTGCCAGGGTCTCTCATATAGAAACAGCATTTAAGTCTTTTTTACTTGTATTTTTTTTTTTCAGCAATACTTACATTGTAAATTGAATTTAAAAAAAAAAAAAAAAGCTTTCCAAGTTCTCTTTAGAAGAGAAGAAAGTGGGAGGCTTAAGTGCTGAAATCTAAATGAAAAACGAAGAAAACTTAATTTGCATTTGTTTTCCCAATTATTTCCCTAAATTGGCAATTTGTGTCTCATGCTTGGAAGCAGCCCATCGGGGATCTGTCAGAATCTTTCTTCCAAATCTTTCAGTCAAGAGTTTCACACAAAAATGACAAAACTGCCTCAGCTGCCACTAATCCCAAGTGCATTTTATTAAGAACCATCAGCTCTCCTCTGGGTCCCTTTCAGCCCAGGATTCTGGGGGCAGACGAAGCCCCCGTAGTACAAGGTCCCCATAAACCAATTTTCCAAAAAAGTTTCCTTGTCCTTGGGGCAGGACCAGAACCAGAACCACGGGAAAACAGAAAAAATTATGGAAAACATCAAGTGAGAGACGTCTAAAACCCCCCCAGAAAAAGTCTTTTGGTTGGCATAGGGAGGTTAAAATAGATTTTAAGACAAGAAATAAATCTGTAGGAGATTTACAGTTATTAGCCAAGACTTTGGCAAGAGGGAGGAGGTGACCCCAACTTCCATCCTCTCT
This sequence comes from Heliangelus exortis, assembly GCF_036169615.1. Lineage (NCBI taxonomy): Eukaryota > Metazoa > Chordata > Aves > Apodiformes > Trochilidae > Heliangelus > Heliangelus exortis. Next base: position 2,529,927 of record NC_092438.1, on the reverse strand, counting down.
GAAGTTCTCTGGCTCACAAGGAATGTGCTGAGCCAGCGTCTGTCCTTGTCCCCAAGAGGTGAGGAATGGCAGGGAGCAAACAAATGATCATCCCATAGTCACTGGGAGTAAAGGCAAAATTTAAGTGTAATACAAGGAAAAAAAACCCAAAATCTCACTTCAGGTAGAAGGAGAACCATATTCAGCAAGCTCTCCATCCCAGGAAGCCTTCAGTTGCATCCTAGGATCTTCCAGGAGGGATAAGGACAGCCCAGGCTTGGAGCAGAGGGACAACCCCCACGGTTTCCCTGTTCCCTTGCTCTTCCTGGAGCTTCCAGTTGCAGCTTCTTTCTTGAGGAAAAGCCACGTGAAATATTTCCCCCTAAAACCCCTCCTCTGAATGAGCTGACCCAGGCTGGCTCTCAAATCTCTTTAATTACGCTTCAGTAATTGCTGGGGATTTATCTGCCCTCTGCTTAAAGCTGTCTGATGACTTCCAAATGTGCTCATTCCCCTCCCGCCTCGCATGGCTGAGCTCCCTGGAACACCACTTCACAGCTCCTGGATTGCTGCAGAGCTCCGGGTCTGCTCCTTTCTTACCCTTGCAGGTGTAAGACAGGGGGAAAAAAAAAAAAAAATCCTTGAATTTGCAGACTTAACCTAAAAGCATCCCACTTCTGAGGTCCGACAGAACCATTTGACTCTTCACAGAGATTCTCTTTTCCCTAGAAGCCGAAAAATAGCACAGATTTTCTTTCCCCTTGCTTCCCATCCCCGTTTTTTCTCCTGAAGCAGAATTTGGGGGTGGTGCTTGGACTCCTCTTTATATGGAGCAGCAGCAAATGGCTCAGAGCCCCTCTGGGTCTGTCTGACCGAGTTTGGGACCCTATGGGGAGGTAGTAAAGATTCCGGTGCCTTTTGGATGGGCTGGGAGAGGTGAATCTCGTGTAGGTTTAATGAGCGAGGTGCTGGGGAAAAAAACCATGATGATTTTTATTTAGTGTTGAAAAGAAGAAGAGAGGAGGTGCCGCTTTTAGTTCAGGATGCTCTGAGCGTGCTGATGTCCTCCTCGTTGCTCCTGAAGAATTTAAGGGGATTTTTTTGCGTCGTCTTTAAGTGATGGAACCACTCAGAAAAATTCTTTTCGAAGAGGTGTTAAAGGGTTTATGATCCCGGCTGTGACAAACCAGGTTAATAGCTCTTACAGTGCTATTCCAGCTCATTATACCTGGCAGGGATGCTGCTTGGGCTGCCCTCGGTGTCAAACAGCATTTAGGAAGCAAAAACCTCAGTGTGCTCCCTGCTTTCTCTTTCTAATTTTTCTGCTCCTGAGTGTTCACCCCAGCTCTGTACTGCCAGGCTCGACCAAGTTGGTTGAACTTCTGAGCCTCTTCTTTGGCTCTCTGAGACCCTTCCGGTGAGCTGCAAAGCAAAAGTCATCTCCGTGAAGATGACTTGAAGATCTCCTTCTTTGTAATTCTCAATAAACAGCAGCTTTGAAGCCTTCATCCTGCGGGAGGTTCATTGCTGGGATGGCAATGAGCGGTCCAAACAGGGGGAGAAGAGGACCTGGAAGGAATGTCACTGTCCCCTGGGTGTCCCCTGGGTGTCCCCTGAGCTCACCACTGAAGCAACCCGGCTCCTGTGCCCTCCCCTGCTCCCCTGTGCTACCCCGCAGAGAATCAGATCCCTCAGAGTATTAAACACCACTAAACTCTACCTCTTTTTTATTCATTTATTTATTTTTTTTATAATTTTTTAAATTTTTTAAAATTTTTTTTAATTTTTATTTTTTATTTTATTTTTATTTTTTATTATATATATATTATTTTATTTTATTTTATGCTCATAAATATTCAGAATGAGACCGGACAGCAAAAGTGCTTCTCCCCAGCACAGCTCAGTCCGGGCTGAAGTCCTAATTCTCATCCCTTTTGAAACCTCTCACTGAAGAGCAGCGATCACACAAAAACCAAAACCTCACAAATCCTTCCCGAGCACCTCTGGGGATGTGCGGAACATCCATGGTGAGGATGCAGCTGATACTGGAATTTGGTGCTGATACTGCAAATTTCTGACCATGCTGCATCCTGCCTGCTCTGCTCAGGGGGTTTGATCTCCCTCTAGCAGGAGGATGTTACTTTTTTTTCTTTTTTCTTTTTTTTTTTTTTTTTCCCCAGTATCCAACCATCCTGCATCCCCATCTTCTGCCTTGTTCTGAGGTTTCTGGAAGCATCCTTCTCTGTCAGGCTGAGAACAAAAGGAATCTCTGCCTTGGGCAACCTGCTTTCTTCCTCCCAATAAAGCAACTTTTCTTTTACAACAGGAAGGGGCAGATAACATCGAAAGCAGATAAGGGAACCAGGCAACAGGTAAAGCTAATGGCTTACATTGATGAGTTCACCGGGACTTAATGTTTCTAGCAAGAACCTCTTCACTAACAAAGATTTAAAGGATCGGATAAAAGGCAGGGGGTAGACTAGGAAAGTGTTAAAACAAATAGAAACCACTTACAAGCCAGGGAGCAATTCCTAGGGAAAAGCTTGGAGACTTTGGCCTCCACAAGCTGTGCAGATCCCGGCTGCTTCCCCTCCCTGCTCGGGTAGGAAGGAGGTCCGGGAATGGTCTTTCCCAAATCATCGATCTGTGCCCCCAGACAGAGCATCAAGAGAGGCCCCAGGACAGGCTGGGAGCCCCCAGCACCCCCCCATCAGCTGCTGAGGAAGAGGTGGGACAAGATGGGGTCCCTGTCCTTGTTCCACCTGGAGATGCTGCTTTCTCCTCCTGCCCCCTTCATTTTCCAGGGTGGTTTGAGCTTTTTTCATGCCAGGTTCTTCTGCCTTTGTTGGATGGCTGGAAGTCAGTCTGCAGCATCTCAGGACAACCCTGGGATGGGCAGGAGAAAGAATAACGAGGTGACCTGTCCCCAAAATCAGCAGTGACACAAGCAAAATGGTCTCTTTGCTCAATTAGTGGAAATACCAGAAGCTTTTGTAATTAGGTGGCATTCATCAGTGTGGGGATGGCTCCTGCAAGTCAAGTATTAGGTCTTTAAAATGCAAAAAGAGCATTCAGCACAGAATTCCCCAAATTAGTTTCACACTGCATAAAACCCTGTGGCAGCAGATGATCATTCTTCCTCAGTGACTGATGAGTTAAGTGGGATCCTGCTATTACTGAAGTTAATTGCAGAATTCATCACTGCCTGGGATCTATTTTGGACCCTTGGGAAGTGCCCTGCAATCCCTTACCCTCAGCTCCTGGGCTGAATAAAAGGAGCTTTTTGTCCGTTTACTTTAAATCCAAATTAAATCCACTTTTGGTGCCAAGTGGCTTGTGCACAGTAAGCAAGCCCTGCTGCAGATAACTGCTTGAAAAAGGCCCTTAGAGAATTCCAGGGGGGGGATTTTCCCAGCCTTGTGCAGCAGGGGAGTTTCTTTCAGGCTTCAGAGCTTGCTGTGATTGTCACTCACTGGAAATGGCACAAACTAAACTGTGTCACAAATTTCTGCTTTTATTTCCCTCAGAAATTCAGCTTTTCTGGAAAAGTGTCAGTGAAAGCTTGTGTGTATGCAAGCTTCTCCTCTGCCCTTACCTTGATGCTTCCAGCCCCAAGAATTCAGCCATAACAGGGAGTTTGATTCTTCTTTATTGCTGTTAAGCCTCAGATCTGCAGCCAAATGGAACAAAATAGCCTGAGTAAAATGATGTATTTGACTTTAAAGAGGCTACACTGGTTTGCTGGCAAAAATACCAAGAAATCATATTCAGATTGGACCATTCAGAGTGTAATTTGTGTCCCCTCTTTCCTCTCAGCCAAACCCAGTTGGCCCCAGAGCAGGAGTTTGAGCTCAAGTGAGAAGCTCAGCTCTGTGTTGAGCTGTTCTGAGCCTGGGTAACACCAAGAAATCAGCTCAGAGTAATTCTTCACTAAGTTTTTCATCTTATCTTTCTGTTTTGGCCACATTACGAATGAAATAGTTGGGAGATGTCCCATGGAATATGGATTCTCTGCCCAACCCTGGACCAGCAGCATCCTCAGCACCCAGTGCCAAGCATGGAATGGGTGCCCCAGCCCATTCCAATGGCTGAGCACCCTCTCCAGAAAGAAATTCTTTCTAATGTCCAACCTAAACCTCCCCTGGCACAACTTGAGACCTCTTGTGCCCTCTTGTCTTGCTGAGAGTTGCCTGGGAAAAGAGCCCAACCCCCCCCTGGCTCCAACCTCCTTTCAGGGAGTTGGAGAGAGTGATGAGGTCTCCCCTGAGCCTCCTCTTCTCCAGCCTCAACACCCCCAGCTCCCTCAGCCCTTCCTCACAGGACTTGTGCTGGATCCCTTCCCAGCCTCCTTGCTCTTCTCTGGACCTGCTCCAGCACCTCAATCTCCTTCCTGAGCTGAGGGGCCCAGAACTGGACACAGGACTCAAGCTGTGGCCTCCCCAGGGCTGAGCACAGGGGCAGAATCCCTTCCCTGGACCTGCTGGCCACGCTGTTCCTGAGCCAGCCCAGGATGCCATTGGCCTTCTTGGCCACCTGGGCACACTGCTGGCTCCTCTTCAGTTTCCTGTCAACCCAGACTCCCAGGTCCCTCTCTGTCTGGCTGCTCTCCAACCACTCTGTGCCCAGCCTGGAGCTCCCCATGGGGTTGTTGTGGCCAAAGTGCAGGACCCGGCCCTTGGAATGTTGAACCTCATCCCGTTGGGATCAGCCCAACTCTCCAGTCTGTCCAGAGCCCTCCTGCCTTCCAGCGAATCGACACTTCCCCCCAGCTTAGTGTTATCTGCAAACTTACTGATGATGGACTCAATCCCCTCATCTAAATTGTCAATAAAGATATTGAACAGCACTGGGCCCAACACTGATCCCTGGGGGACACCACGGCCGCCATTTTGATGCAGCCCCGTTCAGCACCACTCTCTGGGCCCGGCCCTCCAGCCAGTTCCTAACCCAGCACAGATGCCCCTGTCCCACAAGCATGTCCAAACATACACCCCAAACAAACAGCCCAAGCAAACATTGTTAAACTGAAAGGTACGCTCAACAAAACAATAAACTACAATTTTAAACCCCTATTTTTCACACTCCTTCTAGCTACTTTTAATGGTTTTTTATGATCTTCTCCAAACTAAGATCTCCCCAGTCCCAGAGTGAACTGAGGAGCTGGAGGTGTATGGTCAAAAATCAGGAGAATATTGTATTTTTTTCATCTTGAGGTGCAGGATATGCTCTACTTGGAAATTTTTCATCATTTTAATGTGATTATGAGAACGAGCCTCAGCCTTCCAGTTGCTCCTTTTAAGTGCCGGGGGAGGAGGAGGATTGGAAAAGGGGAAAGAAAAGGAAGAGAAACAGCTTTGTGTATGGGCTGTTCACACCATTCCATTTTCCCCCAGTCTCGTTTTGTGCTCTGTGGAAATTACAAATGCTCTTTGCTAAGTGCAGCTCTGAGAGTGCTGACTCCTGCCCACTGAACAATGAGGAGGTGTTTTAATATCCTCCTGGAAAATTTCTTGAGGGATTCACAAAGGCTGAAATCCACCCCCATGCAGCCATCCAGCACCAGGTCCCTCATCCTGAGATGTAAGTGCTTCATATTCACTCTACTCTCTTGCACAGCTGTTAATTTCTTCTAAATGGACTGCTTGGAGTGATTGGAGCCTAAATTCAGGCTGGTTTGAGCTGGTAGCTCTCACCCTGGCTGCCAGCATTGCAGAACATGCTCAAGGACCCCAGTGTGGGAGGCAGGGTTGATCATAGAAACACAGAATGGTTTGGCTGGGAAGGGACCTTAAAGATCATCAAGATCCAACCCTCTGCATGGCCAAGGACATTTCCCACCAGCCCAGGTTGCACAAGACTTCATCCAACCTGGCTTTAAACATTTCCAGGGATCACCAACCTCCCTGGGCAACCTATTCCAGCATCTTACTGCTCTCCTTGTGAACATTTTTTTCCTAATATCTAACCTAAGTCTCCCCTCTTTCTGCCAACAAACCCACCCAGTTTAGGGGTGCAGACCCCCCCTGCTCACACTGCTTGGCTTGCTCTGGATGTCCCAGCTCAGCTCCTTATTCCCACGAGGTCAGGAATGGGATGCAATTGGCATTTCCCCCCCATGAGATTTCACAAGAAATCCCAAGACAACTCGGTGACAGGAATTTATTCGATGTAAACGAGACTTTGCCCTGCTGATTCCTGCCAGAAAAGAAAAATATTTGCAAGGCTGAGATGGGAGGCCCAGCAGCCCCTCTGTCTGTCACCTGGCAGATGGGACTGGGTTCACACGTGTGGCTGCAGCAGGCTGGGCTGTGAGCCTCAAGAGTGCTGCACATGGGAGAGCAGAATAATCACATTAATGCTGGAAGCTGCACAATTAATTCACCCTGCCCAGGGGAGCTGCTGTCACCGTGTCCCTGCAGAGCCAGCACTGTGACATGCCACAGCCCTGGGGTGGCTGCTGCCTGCCTTTGTTCTGCTTGCTTTGCAGAGGAGGGAGAGCAGCCCTGAGGTGCCAGTGATGGGCACGAGCCATGGGTGCCCATCTGAGATGGAAGGAAGAGCCCTGGAGATTCATGGAAGTTGTGTAAATGTTGCCATTGACCCCACTCCTTGTTATTTTCTGGGTTCTTGGGATAGGTCCCTGGCCAAGGAGATGGTGGACACGGGTGATGGAAGCTCCTGAAGCCTTGGACTTCTTACCCTGGGCAAGGTTTTCCTCAGGGCAAGGTTTTACCTGTGGTTTTTTACCACAGGGCAAGGTTTCCTCAACCTTTCTGGGCATGTGGATGTTTGTTTTCAGAGCTAAGATGTGTAACACTTTGGTGAACCAAAGGGCTGGCCAAGGAGGGAGTACTTAAAGGAGGGAGAGCAGAATAATCACATTAATGCTGGAAGCTGCACAATTAATTCACCCTGCCCAGGGGAGCTGCTGTCACCGTGTCCCTGCAGAGCCAGCACTGTGACATGCCACAGCCCTGGGGTGGCTGCTGCCTGCCTTTGTTCTGCTTGCTTTGCAGAGGGGGGAGAGCAGCCCTGAGGTGCCAGTGATGGGCACGAGCCATGGGTGCCCATCTGAGATGGAAGGAAGAGCTCTGGAGATTCATGGAAGTTGTGTAAATGTTGCCATTGATCCCACTCCTTGTTATTTTCTGGGTTCTTGGGATAGGTCCTTGGCCAAGGAGATGGTGGACACGGGTGATGGAAGCTCCTGAAGCCTTGGACTTTCTACGTGGTGTTGCTAAGAGCAACAGGACACAGCTCATGGTTGGGATGACTCAGTGCTGGGGGTCAGAAACAGGGATCAAGAGCTTAAAAGCTTGAGATAGGGATGGTAAGAGAGCAAGTAGAGGAAGCTTTCACCTCCAGTGACTTTTCAGGAAAAGATGAAAAGATGCAGAGGATTAAGTGTTATGAGATTACAGCAGGAAAGAGAAAGAGAACACAGAAAGCTCAGAGCATCATCCATCTCATAGCAACAGGACTGGATTTAAATGGAGTTATTCAAACAGTACAAAAATGTGCAGGAATAGATGTGATATGGACCCAAAGTGCAGGCTGAGGTGACCAGCTGAGATATTTCAGGCAATGGAGATGGTGGAGCTGGGTAAACCCTTCTGGAAATAAAGCACAAAAGTACAAAAAAAAGCAATTTTCACCTCTTTCTGGCTGCAGAATGGTCAGGAAGGAGGAGGACCAGGGGACAGGCACTGTTTGCATGTGCTGGCAACATGATCTTGCACTTTTTTTCTAAGGATGCTGCTGCCTGTATCAAAGCTGTGCCAGATCCCAGCACTAACCCTGTCCCTGGGGCCAGAGGCTCTCAGAGCCTCAGGAAATGGAGTTCTGGTCTTCCCAGCTGAGCTCTTAGGGTTGGGGTAGTCCCAGGGAGGTTTGGACACAGAAACAAAATTGATTGTGGAAGTTAAACTGTGTTTAGCTGCAACTTACAGAGCGAAGGAATAAAAAGAAGCCACCGAATACAAAACTTCTCCTCTTCATTTACACCCAATTTTATTGGAATAAAGAGTGATCCACTAAAAGCTGCTCCTTTATCCCAGCTCCTGCTTGGTTCCCTTTTACACACATATTTTAGCAAAGCATTCCAGCCCCCAGCAGTTGGAAACCAGTTTATTGAGAGGTCTGCATGAGTCTCAGTGAATATCCCTGGAGAGAAGAAAAAAAGATTTTGCAGCCTCGGGGAGGTCAGCTGGGCACAGGGCAAGGTTTCCTCAGCCTTTCTGGGCATGTGGATGTTTGTTTTCAGAGCTAAGATTTGTAACACTTTGGTGAACCAAAGGGTTGGCCAAGGAGGGAGTTTTTAAAGCTGAATAGGAAGGTTTAATTTGAAGAGTTGTCTGGCGAGGTATTAAAAACGTCAGCCAGACCCCCAGGCTTAGGGACTGGATTTGAAATGTGTAAAAAAAAAAAAAAAAAAAATTAAAAGAACTGCATTGGGGAGTGTCATGCCTGTCTTTTGCTTTCTGGGAATGGCTGGCTGGGAGGACAGATTTTCATCTGATTTTGTCAGTCTTTGTCAAAGCATGACATGTTTTGATAAAATGTGTTCAGGGATGCTGTCAGCTTGCTTGGCTCCTCTGAAAGCCACAGCCAAGCTGCTGGGGAAAACCCACATCTCCCCAGGAGCAGTGTCTGGGCTTGGGAGAAAGAGTGAGAGGAGCTTTGGAGGGCACAAGGAAACCTGAGAAAATTCCCTCTGGGATGAGGAGGGCATCGGGGCTGCAGGGCTCTGCAGGAGGCAGGGGGGAGACCTGCAAGGAGCAGAGCTGCTCCTGGAAAAAAACAGGGCAGGAAAACCTGCCAAATTGGCACTTAATTGGTTTATCTGGGCCGTGCTGAGGGGATGATGCCCCAGAACCCAACAGGGGCTGATTCTCCTTGGGGGTGGGAAGCAAATCTTCCATGTGGACTTGGCTTGGAGCTGCCAGTGTGGTTCCTCCTCTAATCCCAGGTGGGAACAGCCATTTGTTGTGAAACCTGGGTCCCCAGACAGTTGTTTGTTGGAAAGGTCATTTGGCTGCCTTCCCTGAAAATGGAGGCATTGAAAGCTTCCCTAAATTTGCTCATTAAACACGATGCAACATTAGCAACTAAATTGTTGGCAGGCAGGTTTCTGGCTGGCACATCTATTTGCCAGCAGCTGGGGTCCTGACCCAGGAGGTGTGGGAGTAGAGGTGGGGTAGGTCTGGCTCCAATTCTAAAGGTGTCTTTTCAGAGCAACCTTCTTTGCAAGTCCTTGTAGTGGACAGACCCAAGGATGAGCAGAGCAGAATTAAAAGGCCACGAGAGATGATGGAGCTGGGGTGAGGTGTGGGAATGCCCACAGGTCAGGGTGGGTCTGACCTGGAGGGATGGCAAAGCAAGTGTAATGGAGAAGAAATCTCCTAGGAGACATCCTTCAAGAAGACAGAGCTCAGCTCCCTGCAGGATATTATTGCTCCTTCCAAGATTTACAGGGACTGAGGCACATCAAGTGATGTGAAGAGCTCTCCAGCCCACGCATGGTCCCTGCCAGTCCTGTTCTTCTCCTTCAGAGTCACAGGAGGTGGAGATCAGGCATTTCCACAGCTGCTGTTGCAGCTACCACTGTCCTCCCCAGGGGACCACTGTGCTTGAGACTGATGTCCCAGCTCCCCCCATCACTGGTGGGTGAAGCAGTGGGGTTACAAAATGTCCTTGTCCCCTCTCCCAGCAATTGCTCACTGGGGTTTTCCATTAGGGAACACGAAGAAACTGCTCAATAAACCAAATTAACCATTAGAGGCTTGGTAGCTGAGGTGTGCTGAAGATGAATTCTGACTGGGGACCAGAGGAAACAGGGCTGGGAGAGGAGCAAAGAGGGGCAGACACAGCCAGGGTAATGCAAGGATGAGTTTCCTTCCTGCAGGAGGGGAGGGAGTCAGGTGCATTGCAATCACTGTTTAACCACAGCCTTTGCTCTGATGCCAATTCAGAGCATGCTTAATTTTTTAATGTATGTAAAGAGAACCAGGCAAACCCAGTGGTTTTATTTTTCATGGTATTTTAGCAAGAGAAATGACACATTTCTCTCCTAGTCCATGCCACACAGTCCCCTCTGTACTTCCACAGCACACTCAGTCATTTCCTTGCCAGTCATTAACATCCAGCAGAGAATAAAATCAGTCAATACCATTTAGATAAGAGACGGGCAGAATCCTTTCACTGCCTGTGCCTGGAAATTTCTCATCAAGCCAGCCTGGCAGATCCAGGTTGCTAATTCCCCCCCTTGAAGGCCTCTGGTGCCCTGGGTGGGAATTTTCTTGCTCTGACAGAGGGGATGGCAGCAGATCCCCAAAAAAGCTGCTGAAGGGGAACACCTGCAGTGGCATTGGATGCAAAACCTCTTCTAAAAAAAAAAAAAAAGCCCAAAATGCCTGGCTCCCTTGGGGATTTGAAGGGAGGAGGAAAGGAAGGCTGTATTTTTAATCTGAATTTTAATTCAGACCAGTGCAGAAGGCTGGGTGAAATGCCTGGACACAAAGCACAGCAGCACCCTGCTCTCTGAGCTCTGCTTGGGGGGCTGGAAATCTGCTGCTGGCTCAGAGAGAGGGAGGGAAACTGCTGACAAGAATGAGTGGGATCAAACATGGGCCAGGACAGACACAAAAGAGGAAATCTCAAGGGTAAAGTTGGCTACAGGACTCAGCCAGGCTCTGGCAGCCCAGGTTTCATTCCTATTTCAGATTCCTGTTTCAGCAGTCAGGTTATCCAAGCCTCCTGTTGTCTGCTGGGATGCTCCTTCATAGAATCCTAGAATTGACTGGGTTGGAAGGGACCTCAGAGCTCACCAAGTCCAACCCTTGCTCCACTCCCCCCGTGGTTCCCAGCCCATGGCACTGAGTGCCACATCCAGGCTCTTTTGAAATATCTTCAGGGATGGAGAATCCACCCCTTCCCTGGGCAGCCCATTCCAATGCCTGATCACCCTCTCCAGAAAGAAATTCTTTCTAATGTCCAACCTAAACCTCCCCTGGCACAACTTGAGACCTCTTGTGCCCTCTTGTCTTGCTGAGAGTTGCCTGGGAAAAGAGCCCAACCCCCCCCTGGCTCCAACCTCCTTTCAGGGAGTTGGAGAGAGTGATGAGGTCTCCCCTGAGCCTCCTCTTCTCCAGCCTCAGCACCCCCAGCTCCCTCAGCCTCTCCTCACAGGATCTGTGCTGGATCCCTTCCCCAGCCCAGTTGCCTCCTTTGGACCTGCTCCAGCACCTCAATCTCCTTCCTGAGCTGAGGGGCCCAGAACTGGGATGTGACTTCCCAAGGCTTTCCCCAGCTTTCATTCCTCCTCTTCTGGCACTGGGGACAAATTCTCCCCATAAATCAAGGAGTTAATTTCCAGTTTATGTGGCAGGGATGTAGATAACCCCTGAGAGCTGGAAAAAGTTCTCTGCCTCATGCAGCCCCATTTGCCTGATTTCTGAGGAGCATCACAAGTGGCTGGGACCCTGGGAACCCACCCAAGGTTCATGGCTTAGCATCCCCACCCTGGTTTTCCCACTCATGGATGCTGTGTTAATGTGTTGGCTGGGCCACCAAGGCCCCTTTTGTGGGATCTATCCAATCCTTTTTGCCCCAGAAGAGCCACCCAGAAGCCAAATTTTCATTTGAAGTGGTCCCTCTTGGCCAAGGTGATGACACTCAGGCTCGTGGCACCTGGAGCAAGCTGCAGATCTGGTTTGCCCATCTAGCACAGGTTTTACAAGCAAACTCCCACTTTAATAAGGGAAAGAAGATTTTGTCACACAGACACAAAAATCAGTGCTCCAGAGCTTAATCCTTCTCATAAAACTTGACCTTTCCTGCAAAGCTTGGGCAAAGCTGCTGGGAGAGCTGTGCTGCTGGACATGAATTTTGTGATGGGACTTTCCAGTCCTTCTGCCTTGTAGGACAGGTGGGAGAAGGGAAGAACTGGCTTAGTTTTACAGGCAGAAAAATTTGGGAATTCCAGCCTACCTCCCATCAGACAAAGCTGTAAGGTTAAAATTAGGAACTGAACCAAGAGCTGTGGATTTTAGGTGACACCAGAAGCAGAAGCCCATGGATTCTACACAGCATGACACAAGAATCATCCCTTCCTTGTTAATTCCCTGTTTTTATGGGAATCTATTGCACTAAATTAAATGTATTTACCCAACACGAATTCCTTCTGAGATGCACATTTATTCATTCACTGGAGCGTGACCATTGCTGTCTCCTTGGTAAATAAAATTACATTTGATTCTTTTGAAATTAAAGAACAAATCAGTCATTAGCATAATGGAAAGCTTTTTTCAACTTCAAGGGTACATGCTGGATACATTTCCAAATTGTTTTTTTGTTGTTTGATATTTGGTTTTGTTTTTTTTTTTTTAATTTTCATTTTATGGCAGATTAGTAGAAGCCAAGTTCTGCTCCCCTGCTGTAAGTCAGGAGAGGAATCAGAAAGAAATTCAGACCCTTCTGAGTTTTTCCTCATTCTGGTGCCATTCTTTCTTGGAAGGAGTTAATCTTGAGTGCTTTATCAAGACCAGTTTCCTTGGAAATCAAGGGAAAAAGGATCCTAAGCTTGATCAGCAGATGGATGGTGCTTTTTAGCATCCTTTGTGTCTTTCTGATCATCACTTGTGGTCAGAGCACCAAATGGGCCACTGGAAAAACTGGGTGATTAGTGAGGTGCAGCCTGTCCTCATGGGCTGTAAATTTGATTTCACCCTGAAATCAGCACTGATTTGTTCCACTTCTGCTCAATCTTGAGGTGGGAGCGAAATCCTGGGCTAGGTTGGATGTGGTGGGAAAGGAGCTGGGAAAGGAGCTGAGGTAGCAGCCTGGCCAGGTGGTCTTGGAGAAGCTTTTCACTGCAGGTGAGAAACCCAAGAATTACCAACATAAGTTACAGACAGATAATCTGGGGAAAAAAAAAATGAGGATTCAGAAAATAGGCAAAATTTGATGCATAAATTGTGTATCTTGTCCAGGTTTTGACAGAGGGAAGTGAAGAAAATCTCTGCAGCAGAAGCCTGAGGACCTGGGTAGGTGATTAGACCAAAGTAACTCCACCCCATCCCTGCTGACCTGACTTGGAGTCAGAGAAAAGAACAGGAATTGTGCCTGGTCCACACAGAGATTACAGCTCCCACTAAAGCTCTTCCTCTGTGCTAAAAGCTGATGCTTTTGTGAGCAGGATATTACTGTTTATAAAACCTCTTGGCATGAAATATTGTTGTTTTCTTTTCTTGTTTGTTTTCTTTTTTCTTTTTTCTTTTTTTTTCTCAGCATGTTATAAAATCATCATGGAAAGAAAAACAGAATCTCCCTAATGCCCAGGTGGTGACCCTGGGGCTGGCCCCTGGGGCTGCACTAGATTAATGTGGCAGAGCAATAAAACTCTGCATCTTCATCACTTGCACCTCTTTAGGTCTGCCCCATGCTCAGAGAGGTTTGAAATGAGTAGCAGCTTTTTCCCTGATGAGAAAAATAAGATGTTACCCAGAAATCATTGATATTTCAACTCCACATTTTTTACTCAGTCCTTCTGCCTTCTCACCTCATCCACCAAGGAGCTCTTTTATTTTCTTTGCCACTGGAATCTCTTTTTTTACTTTCTTCTCAGTGCAATTCTTCATCTTGAGGTGTGAGCCTTATTCTAGCTCTATATTTGTATTTTTTTCTACAGCAGCTTCCACACAGTCCCTGTGGGGCTGCTTCTGTACCTCTGTCTGAAAGATGCCCACAAGGAATGTCCAGTCCTGGGATGAAAAGTCTGGAGGGACATTTGGGGGTTGCTATCTCCTTTCTGTCCTCAAACCATTGCTCTGGGGCTGCTGGATGTTGGTTTATTTTCTCACTCTGATTTCCTTCTTTTCTCTTCCCAGCAGCCTTCTGGCAAACCAGTACCAGGTTCAGGAGGTCTCTGGGCTGCTCTGTCTCACCTCTAAGTTGATTTGAAACCAAAGGAGGAAAAGAGTGGGACTGCTGCTCCTTGGACATGTTAATTCTGTCAGTCCCAGGTCTATCAGAGGTTTTGGGGGGACTTCTGGTTCCAAGGGTCCCTTAGCAATGCTTCCTAAGCCCCAAATGAAAGGATTTCTCTCAACTGAAGCCTGAGATGCCCAAGCAGCCCTTCTCCCAGGGAGCCTGAGGATGGCAGGGCTGACAACCTCCATGGATTGCCTCTCTCCAAACCTCCCAGCTCAGAGGTTTCTGGAGCTCCAAGCACCTTGGCAGGAGATGGCAAATCCGAGAGGATTTTCCTTGGATGCTGCCCCTCAGCCCTGAATTCTGTCTGACAGGGTAACTCTGTTCTTCTCTGTTTTACAGATCCAGAAACTGATGCACAAGGGGTGAAGTGGCTTAGGCAGAGTCTCCCAACCTAGGCAGGGGGCAAATTCCTGAATTTTGCCCTGGAATTTCATCCCTCCTCTGCTCCCACCTGGGTCTTGCTGCTCCCATAGCCAACCCTGCTATAGCACCCGGCTGGGGAGAGCAAGCAGCACCTCTCAGCTTTGCTGGGAGTGTGAAGAACCCTCTGATTTCTTCATTCTGCTCATTTCCCCCACGTTTTAGAGCTCAGTTGGTCCAGAGGATCAGGCTGGTGATGGATGATTTGAATTCTGCATCCCTGTGCTTCTGCTGAGCAGGTGCCTGATGCTGCATCCATGGGGCACTCTCCCTCCCTGAGAGCATTAATTATTCCTGCTGCTTGCAAAACTATCTGTGAACTCAAAATAAGGTTTTCTAATCCTGTCACTGGAGAAGAACTTCTGGCTAATCAACTGGAGGCAGATGGAGTTGGCAGAGATGCCATGAAGGCCTGGACTAATTGCTCCACGTGTCTCAAGAACTGATAAAGAGAGTTGATTGATGCCTGGAACAGCCTGATAATTCCAGAAATAATAAGATCTTGCATGACCTAATTAATCCATATAAACCTGGTTGTGCTGTGAGTTTGAAATAGCAGCCAGGGTGTAGTGAAGGTGCATGGAATGTGGCTCCTGCCCCAAATGTACCTCCCAATGGCCCAAAACAAGGACCAGGAGCTGGATACATCCCTCAAAATCCTCAGTAATTTCAGCACAGGGTCTCTCACTCTAAACACCTGTGTCTGCCCTTCTCTGGGTTGCACTCAAAGGGGGAACCATGTCAGCATCACACCCTGATTACTGATACTTGAATAACCTGTCTTAAGCTGCAAGGGGTTGGACTGGATGATCTTGAGAGGTCCCTTCCAACCCAGATTATTCTCTGTGACTGCTGCTGGGGCCAGGGCTCAGCCACATTCCTCAGAGATGCTGTAGAAAAGGTTGGAAGGATCAGCTGAGATTCCCCCTCCTTCTGTATCCCCTGCCCTGCTTGCTCTCAGGTACAAATAAATTGATTTGTAGAACTGTTTGACTTCAATGGGTGACATTGGTTGTAGAAAGCAAATACTGAAGAGAATAAAAAGTTCCCACCTGGCTTTAAGAAGAAGAAGAATCTCATTTGCTTTCTTCCTTTTTGTGTCTGAAGGGTCCTGGTTATAGAGTGATGTCCTGGGTTGGGCCAGGATAAAGGGGATTTTCTGTCTTGTCCTTTTGCTTTCAGCTCAGTCTCTTGGAAGCAGCTGCACTGCTGAAATTCACAGAAGTTTCTCAGTCAGTGGCTGCTCCTAGGACTGATCCCACTGATGTTTAGAGTTCCAGCCAGAGCCTGGGGTGCAGAGCCAAGGCCACTGCTCAGCTCTGAGGAACATTTTACCCTCCAGGAGGAATAAAGAGGTCCCACCTGCAGCTCCTTTGGGGAGGAAGGGACAAGAGAGATGCCAGAATTGACCAAACAGAGGATTCCATCCCATACACCTCATACTCAGGATAAATTTGAGGGATCACAAGAGCTTCCAGTGCTTCCAGCTTCCTGCCCTTCCTGCTTCCCTTCCTTCACCCGTTCCCTGTTTCCTTCAGCATCCTGGGAGGATTCCATCCCTTCCTCTGCCTGTGGTCCTGATCCATCCCAGCCTGAATCTGTGTGTTCTGCCTCCAGCTCCCAACTGCTGCTGACCCCAGGATTCCAGCCTGGACTTTCCCAGGGCTGCCCTGCAGCCTCAGTGGGGATGGGAGAGTTATTGGGGGAAAGGGGGGAAGGAACGTGGGGTCAATTTTCCTGTGTATTTGTATATATTTAGTAATTTTTCCTATTTATCATTAGTGTTTCATTAAAGTTGTGTAGTTTAGTTCCAGCCCATCAGTCTCTCTCCCTTATTCTCTCTCCGTTCTTTATCAGGGGGGAGAGAGAGATTAACAGAGAGCATCTGGCACTTGGTTTAATTGCTGGGCCTGTGTTAAACCCTGACAAGTGAGCAGCTTAGATCAAATAGGAGGCAGGAACTGGGTCTGGGTGCTGCTCCTCATCCTTCCACAGGGTCCCACATCAGCTCTTGGATCTCCCTGGACCACTGAACTCCCAAGGCACCTTCCTTTAGGGTGCTGAGTCCCCCTGCCTGCCCCTGCCCCATTAACCTGCATTGCACCTCCAGTGCAATTTAAGCAGCAGAGACTCAGCTGTACCTTTGGTTTTGCACAGTGGGGAATGCATGAAGTGGAGAGTCAGGGGGGGTGGAACTTGGTTTAATTTCTGCAAATACAGTTTATATTCACAGCCATACTTACATTCAGAACCAATAAATAGACACAACAGCTTTCCAGGACTTTACAGCCATCATCACTTACAGATTAATAAAGGGGTTACATTACATTTTTAGGTGCAGTTTGGCTTAGAATGGGAAAGGACTATACATACATTGAATCCTTCCAACATTTTTTCCTAATCTTTTTTTTTTTTTATTCTTTCTTACTCTGTTTGAAAGATCCCTCAGTGCTATGAATCTATTCTAGGGGCTAATGACAGAAAACCAATGCAAATGGACCTCAGAGCACTTAAACCCATGGCTGCTACACACATTCAAGATAAGTGCTGTGACCTTTTTTGTCTGAAACTTCCTCTACAAAATCACCTTCCTCTTTTAAGAAATCCCCTCAAAGACTTCCCAAAGACATCATCTGAGCTGTTTTCTCCTTCCAGCTGATCCCCAGAGTGCAAAGCAGCCACCAACTCAGTTTAACAAGGCAGTTAAAGCAGGTTTAGTGTTGTTTTGCCCCACCAGAGCAGCAAGGAGCTGGTGGTGTGTACCAGTGGGTCAGTTCCCCAGGGTCCAGAACATGGATACACACCATGAGAGCTAAAGCACCAGCACAGCCCATGAACACTTCCAGCTGGGAAAGGGAAGGGAGAAGAGAAACCTATGTACATTTTTTGAGGCTTGTGGGTCTCTCCAGAATTTTTTTTTTTTTTTTTTTGCTCTGGATTCAGCTCTTCTTTAAGTCCCCAAGAGTTTTGCAGTCCCAAAGCATGCCCTCAGAGCTTGCTGGTCTGCATGTGCCCATTGAATTCCATATTCCTTTGGGTTAACATGGACTCCTGCAGGCGGCTGCTGTTCTCCTGCCTGTGCTCCATGGGGTCACCATCTTCAACACCGTTGCCCTTCCGAAGGCAAAGGACTTTCTGAAAACTCTGCTTGAAGTTGTCAGAAAGGAACCCGTAAAGAATGGGGTTGGCACAGCTGTTTGCATAGGACAGGACCACCACGAAGAAGTACACCCCGACCAAGACGGGGTCTTCGGGCAGGATGAAGATCAAATTGACAATGTTCATGGTGTAAAAGGGGAGCCAGCAGAACACAAAGACCACCACGATGATCACCACCATCCTGGTCACTTTCCTCTCGGATCTCCTGCGTCTCGTTGAGCCAACTCGGATCCCTGATGATTTGACTTTCACCACGATCAGCAAGTAGCAGAGACAGATCACCAACAAAGGCCCAAAAAACCCCAGGACTGAGGTGTAAATGATGAAGGCTGCTGACCAGATGTTGACAGGCTCTGGCCAGTTCATATTGCAGGTGTGAAAATCTTCCTGCACGTCCGAAAAGATGATGACTGGAAGCACCACCAAGAAGGAGAAAGTCCAGAGAGTCAAACTGATGAGTTTGGCCACCCTGGGACGTCTCCACTTGGTGGATTTGATGGGATGAACCACGGCCAGGTAACGATCCAGGCTCATCACAGTCAAACAGAAGATACTTGTGAACTGGTTAATGCCATCTACAGTCATAACCAACCTGCACAAAAAGGAGCCAAAAGGCCAATAGGAGATGGCATTCTGAGTGGCCAGGAAGGGCAGGCCCAACATGAAGAGGACGTCAGCGATGGCTAAATTCAAGATGTAGATGTTGGTGACAGTTTTCATCTTGGCGTAACGCAGAACCACGTAAATGACCAAGGTGTTGCCACTGAGCCCAACTGCACACACCAGGAGGTAGCAGATGGGGATCAGGACTTTGTGGATGTATTTGAAGGCAGGGAGGTCTGAGAGTGTCCTGTTCTCTGTCATGTTTGTCAGCAGTGAGGAATTGGCATCACTGGAACCAGCTTCTGGGCTAAACGTGTTGGGGAAGTATAAAGGATCCATAGCTTTTACTCCTCACTTTTCTTTTTAAGGCTCAGAGACATTAAAGTTCAGGGGCATCTCGTTCCTAAAAAGAAGTGGGGGGAAAAAAAAAAAAAAAGGAAGAAAGGGAAAGAGAAGAAAGGGAAGAAAGGGAGAGAGAAAGAGTGAATTCAAAGTTGTCAAGAAGATCATTTTGAAGGATTCTGACTAAACAGCACACACAGCCCAGACTGAGAGCAGAGCCCAGGCATGAGCACCAGAGCTTTAAAGTCCAATTTGGTGCCTATTCTGCTGTCCCTAAGCAGAGGGTGCCTGGAGAGCTTTGAGAACTGACTCAGCCCCATTTCAAACCAACTCTGGGTGCTTTCAGAACCCAGAATCTTTGTGTCTGAAGCTCCCTGGTGCTGTTTCTCAGGTTTCCCCTGTATACAGACTCAGTCTGTTGGATACAAACACCACTTCTTGCCTGGCAGAGCCAACCCAGAACCCCCAGGGAGCACCAGCAGCTGAGTAGGTGGGGAAATAAACCCCTCCACAACTGATAGCATCTTAGAAAAACAAAAATATAAACAAATCAATTCACTCTGAGATGGAAAGAGCCCTGTCTGAGAACAGCCTCCTGTCAGGTCAGGCCATGTGTGTGCTGGTGATGTGAAGGCAGCACCAGGAAGGAACAAGCTGTTCCTTTGCCAGCTCTCCAGACTGTTCTTCTCTAAAGTGTTGCTGAATCTCTCACCTTCAAGTGTGCTTTTTGTCTAAAGAAACACTTTTCTTCTGCCAGAAATGCAAGCTGCAGTGGGCAGCTTCAGGATGCAGCCAGCTCAATGGGTTTGCTGATGGAATGGGGCTTGGGGAAGCCATCTGGAAAGGGTGGAAAATGTCCACATTGTTTCCCTGGCACTCTGGATTCACATGATGATTTTTTCATTCTCTCTGAATTCATTCCTCTTTCTCATTCTCTGACTGAACACTGTCTAAATCAATTATAAAGCTTTCTGCTGTCAAAACTTGAAAGCATCTGCTCTAAAAGCAGAGACTCAAAACACCCATCTGGCCCAAAATCTCTCCCAGGCCTGACCAGCAGACAGTGGTGAGGATGCTCCAGAGAGATGTGCCCAGCACCTTGTGTTCCCAGGGCCTGGTGGTTTGATTTCCATAATAATCTGAGGGCACAAATGTGGATTCAAACCCACCCCAGTCCACCCACACCTTGCAAGCCCAAGCAAAAATCTTGTGTCATGGAAACCCGTGGAAGATTTCTTGTCTCCAAGAGGAATGCAAACACCTCCATGGGCTGGTTGCTGGGCTTTCTCTTTGGGTGAGAAAAACTGCAGTGGGTGAGAGTAGAAGTCCCTCCAGCTACCAAGAGTAATCATAAATATTCTGTCCTGATTTGGAACTGTGCAGATGGGAGGTAGGTGTCTCACATGGAGCTCCAGGGCTGGGAGGAGATGTACCAAAGAAAGCAGAAACCCAGGGTGATGGTGAAACTGAGAGCTGCCACAGCTCCAACAAATGCTGGCTTGAAGGTGGGGAAGGGGCAGGAGAGGAGAAAAAGCAAAATCCTAAAGAATGGATTCAGTAATTCTGCACTGACACCCTTTTTAAATTGGAAAGTTGGATCAAAACTTAAATTAGTTGTAAGGGAAATCTAGGAAAAGCCAAAGCAGCTCCAAACTCTTCTTGGGCTCTGAGGGTTTTGATCTCTGCAAGATCCCATTTTCTTGCAATCCCAATGCTGTGTGACTCAGTGGGTACCTTTGGAGGGAAGAGTATAAAGAAAATCTCGAGCACAGATCCTATGAGGAGAGGCTGAGGGAGCTGGGGGTGTTGAGGCTGGAGAAGAGGAGGCTCAGGGGAGACCTCATCACTCTCTCCAACTCCCTGAAAGGAGGTTGGAGCCAGGGGGGGGTTGGGCTCTTTTCCCAGGCAACTCTCAGCAAGACAAGAGGGCACAAGAGGTCTCAAGTTGTGCCAGGGGAGGTTTAGGTTGGACATTAGAAAGAATTTCTTTCTGGAGAGGGTGATCAGACATTGGAATGGGCTGCCCAGGGAAGGGGTGGATTCTCCATCCCTGGAGATATTTCAAAAGAGCCTGGATGTGGCACTCAGTGCCATGGGCTGGGAACCATGGGGGGAGTGGAGCAAGGGTTGGACTTGAGGAGCTCTGAGCTCCCTTCCAACCCAGCCAATTCTGTGATTCTAGGATTCTATGAAAATGGGTGGTGGGATGGAGCAGCTGCTTTTGATAAATTCATCTTCATGGAACTGCATCTTGAGGACCAAGGAGGAATGCTGAGGTCTGGAAGGCACATCTCCCCAGACTTGTTCAGCAATATCCAGCTTAGGTCAAAAAGCAAAATTTTGGCTCTGGGACTGCAAGAGGACAGTAAAAATACCCAGTGCTACCACTCCACAGGGGAGGGGGAGGAAATGCAGTCGTGTGCAGCTGTCATCCCAGTGCTATGAAAAATGAGGATGGACATCTCCTTCTTCCCCACAGTACATATCCTTCCAAATGCTGAATATAGAAATCAGGCAGTGAAAGTTCAAGCCTGGTTCTTCTTCCACAGCTTTTGGAGTCCAAGCTTTGGGAGGAGCAGTGAGGAAGAGGAGTTCTGTTGTTTGGATGCTCACATTTCTTCTCATCCTGAAAAAACCCTACAGCACAAAACCCCTGCTTGCCACGGGCCTTGGGATCTTCCAGCCCATCCATTGCTGATGCACCCAGAGGATTTTCTTGAGAAACCTCTGTATGTTTTCCATGGAAGTGGAGAGGTCTCCCAGTGTCCTTCAACAGCAGCTGGGGGTGTTCTCCTGCTGCCATCCTGCCTCCAAGAGTTAATGATGCTGCAAGCAGTTTGTCCATCTGCTTCTTTAGTATTTCGGGGCTCATTTTAGTTTTATTTATGGGTTTAGTTTTAGTTTTTTTTAGTTTAGGTTTTAGCTTTTTTAGTTTAGGTTTTATTTAGTTAGTTTTATTTAGTCAGTTAGTTTTATCTTTGGGGCTCATTTTAGTTTTCTGTGAACATCAGCCTTGAGTCTCAGGTTTAACCCTTACTCTCAGCTTTTTTTGTTCCCTTTGAGGGATTTTGTAGCTTTCCCAGCCTTAGCAGGTGGGCTCGGAAGGAACCCATTTGAGGAGGCTCTTGTGCAAAGTCCTCAGTCAGTTCAGGTGGTGACAACTGGCAGGTTGGCATCATCTGAACCTTCCCTGTACACTGGCTGAGGCTGTGGGGTGCTTCAAGTCATCCAGATCTGAAAACTGAGCCCAGACCTCAGGCTCCCTCTGAGCCACTGAAACCTCGTGGCCTTTGTCTCATAGCCACAGGCATTTTAAGCTTTGTTGTGGCATGGCAACAACAGCAAAAAAGCCCTGAAAGGCTGCAAAAGCATGATTTGCTGGCTGGCCTTGGTGAGCAGAGTGATTTTCCCTCTGTTTAGCTGAAGCTTGCCCCTCACCAGCACAATTTTGCCTGAATTTCTACTGCCACTGCAGCAGCTGATAACCACAAACCTCAACAAAGGATGAATTAAATATAATTAAGGCCTGCTGACTGATAGCTTAGACACTTGTGTTGGTATTTTTAATTAATGGATTAATAAAAAAAAAAACAACCCACACCTCTAGGGGACTTTCTCTTGGCCAGATTTTTTCCCTCATGGTGTTTGATCCCTAAGACATCACACATGTAGATTCCATAAATTGTGCTTTCTGCTCAAAACATACAAACCAAAAAGGACAAGCTAAGAACACAGATCAATCACCAGCATAATTTCAAGTTCTCCTTTCAGAGAGCACTGCCCTCAAAAAGAAAAAAAAAAAAAGATAAAAGGCACCCACTGCAGCTGAACACTGTGTGTCTGACTCCCTCTGTCCCTGCCCAAGAAAAGCAAGAGGAGAAAGAGCAGAGATGTTACAGCACAGAGCATTCTGCTCAGGTTTTTAGCTATTAGCTAAATTATTATTAGCTATTAGATTTAGATTGTGAAAGCCCCTTTTGCAGGTATCCTCACCAAAGGTGCTTTTGCTTGGCACAAGAGAAGGTATCCAGCAAAAAAAAAGCACATTAGTGACTGTAGCATCATCACAGCATAAAGAAAAGAAAATTTTAAAACTGTCCAGGAAGCTCAAGGTTGAAATTCCTTCTGGCTGTGGTTACAATAGCAAAGCAAAAATAACTACAAAGTGCACTGTAGCAGACTTAAAGCTGGGTATAGCTGGGACCAAGAAGGAATTACATAAAAAAACCTAATTTTAGGAGTCAAGATTTAGTCTCCCTGCCTGCTTACCACTGGAATCACAACTCTCTCTTCTGCAGCATCAAACAGAATTGCTGTGATGGGAATTAAGACAACAGAACAGCAGACTACAGCTTCCAGGTGCAGGATAACTACAAGGAGCAGGCAAAATGGGAATCCAGACAGAAAAGCTTTTAAAACACATGGCCTGGGGGAAAAAAAAAAAAAAAAAGCACCTGGAGAAGCACTCAAAAAGTCTCAAATAGCAGCAGAACTTCATGAGTTTTCCCCCCATCCCATGGAGCTGTCTGAGATGTGTTAGTGCAGCAAATTTCTAACCAAGCAAAGAAAAAAAACTCTTGGTCCTGGAGTAAATTTGCTCTTTTGAGGATGGATGATCAGCTCATCACCTGCTTTGTGAGGAAGGAGGAGGAGGCAGAGCCAAGGGGCTGCTGCAGGGAGGTGAAAGTTGGGGTGACCTGGCAGAACAGCTCTGAACTACCACAAACCCCCAGGCAGGGTGAGAGGGAGGGAAATGCAGCCTCATTCTCATGTTTGCTTCAGCTTCTTACAGTTTAATGTTCTGGTACTAAAGCTGGAGCTCTCTAGGAATCTCAGCATTTCACACACAAAATTATTGCTTTGCCCCACTCCCATCCCTATTCCAGCACCTGGGCTAAAAAAGCAAAAGGATTCAGCTCAGATGGGAACTTTCTCCTTGTTTAAAATCTGCCATCTGGTATTTCTCAGGGTGTGTTTCTTGCTTCCCAAAAACCCTCAAAAAAAACCCAACCCCAGAGACTGATCTTTCTTTGCAGGAGACAAAAGAGCTTTCTTCCACTAAATTGTCTTTCCATCTTACCTGGTTGGACTGTTACTAAACACTGACCAACTGATATCCAAATTTAATAATGTCCTGCCACTTTTAGCATTTTTTTAAACCTTTTGAAACTACCTTTTCAAGTTGGCAACACTTCTGTTATCCCCCTGCTCAGGCCAGCCAAGTTTCTCAGAGCTGCCTGCAGAGATGTTACCTGATTATTTGGTCCTATTTTTAGTGTACAAACAGCCCATAAAACACTTTTACTTTTGTTAAATATTTACTAAATACTCCCCCCCCCAGCCCTTAAACACATTTCAGACTCTGTTTTGCTCAGATTACTCACTTTGACTGAGCTGGTCCTGTCACACCAACATTCCTGCAAATCACATGCTTCTGGTTTTGCTGCTAAATCAGGTGATTTAAGCAACTTCAGCCAAGGGAAAGCATGGATGGAGCCCAGCATCTCCCTACTCACAGCTGGGCAGATGTGGCTGGGGCTGAACTCCAGCACCCAGGTGAGCACCAGGGGTTTTTACCAAAATATTTCTCTTGACACCGGATAATTTCAGGGATTTAACAGCTTCAAAACCAAACCAGCTGAGGAGAATTTAACTATGGGCTGTGGCTGCTGTGGGAGAGCTGAAAAAACCCCACATCCCCTTCAAGCTCAGGGACCCCTTCCAGGAAAAATCCCCTGGGTCAGACTGAGCTTCTCTTGCTGCATGAAGTGGAGCAGCTCCAGAAGAAGACCCTGGAGAATCCTTTCCCCCCAGCACTCCCTTGGCCCTCCCGAGGTCTCTGGCTCTCCAGCAGCACAGCTCCACCAAGCCTTGGTGACAGCTTCCCCCAGGAGCTCCCAAAACAAGGGCAAACAGACTCATCCCAGCACCCTAAGTCCCGGCTGCCTGGTGTGACCCACATGTCTCCTCCCCCTCAAAACTATAGAAAAAAAAAAGTCTCTACTCTTCCCCGACGCCAGCTCAGTTGCAGTTTGAGCTGCAAGTTCAAAACACATGAGCCAGGTTGTTCTTCCCCTGCTCTTTAATGCACAAACCTGGGCACAGGGAACAACCCGTGCCTGGTCCTGGGGTGACCTGGGGAGCACAGGGACACCCAGTGCTACCTACACCCAGGACTTGGCTTTCACCCTGACCATCAGCTCCATCCTGACCGCCCTGCAGCCCATCCCGACCCCTGCTTTTCCCTCCTGTGTTGCAGCAAACAGGAGCACGGGGCTCTGAGCTTTGCTCCCCATCCTCACCCTCCCGCTGGGCTGGGCACCATTCAGGGCTCTGGCACCTTTTTTTGGGTGCCAGTGAGGCTCAAGCAGCCCCGAGGGGGTGATGGGTCGGCTTGTGCCCGAGCACCCTTCCCCTGGGTGTCTTCCTCTTCTGTCGCAAGCTTTAAAGCAAAGAGAAGGCTCGTTCCGTTCTCAATCCCGCATCCTCTGCCCGCCCAGCGGGTCCTGTCCCCTCCATCCCCTTCTCCTTACCACCCCCAAGCCAGGATTGGGCCGCTAGGCAAAAACCCCTTTTTTTGCTAAACTGGGGGTGCCCGCAGAGGGGACCGAGCTCCTTCTTCATCTCAGAGAGCCCCCCAGAAGCGGGGTGCGCTTCGCAAAGCCCCCGCTGCCCCATCCCTCCTGCCTCTATCCCCCCATCCCTTTCGGCTCCCCCAGTCCCTCTCGCTCTTCCCTTCTCCCCAAGCCTTACCTGCAGCTCCAGGGGCTCCTCGCCACCGGGGGGAGGCATGAACCGCCCCGCAACCCCCACCCCGGGGCTGCTGCTGCTCCGGTTGCCGACCCCCGACCCCCAACCTCCCCTTCCCGGAGCGCACCCCGAGCTCCGCCGCTTCCCTCCGGCGGCGGGCGGGGACGGCGGCCGCTCCCCCGGGGAGGAGGGACGGGGCTCCCTCCCGGTGGGATCTGCCTCCTGGGGAAAGGGAGGCGGAGCAGGGACAGGGGAGGGGGCAGCAGCCCGGGAAGGGACAACACGAAGGCACCAGGAGCCCAAAAAGTTGGAGCCGTCGGTGCCGGAGGCAGCAGCTCTGCACCGGGATGCTCTGCCCTGCTATTTCACTCTCCCCCTCTGCTCCTTGTCTGCCTGTGCCCCCCTGTCCAAGCTCAGGGACATCCTTACCTGGATCTGTCGCCTCCTTCTGCTGCCGGTCCCCTCGTGTCCCCCACCCCAAGCCGCGGGGGCTGCGCCCTGCGCGGGGAGCGGCGGCTTCTTGGGGTGACGGGGTGGGTGGTGGTGGGGGGGGATGCTGGGAGCACCCGCTCTGTGCCCACGGAGAAGAGCGGGGGCTGCCACAGGAGAGCTGCATTTCCTCCTCTGCTCTGGCTTCCTTGCAGCTCCGAGAAGTCCTTTTAAAGGCTCCGGCAGGCAGCGCCAGAACGAGCCCCCTCCCCGGCACAGACCTGCGGGGGATGGGGTGGGGAGGGTCCTGCGGGGGCGAGGAGAAGGGATCGGCATCCTCAGCACATTTCTTTTACGCTCCTGTCCCTGAGCAGGAGGGATGTGACAGGGACAGGGACACTCTCGGCATCCTGCCCTTCCAGGGAAAACTGGAGTCGAAATCCCACGTGGGGATGTTTTACTCCAGCTGGTTACAAAGCAGGCCCTAAAACGCCCAGGTAGCAGAAAGATGCAGGGATTCTCCACTTGGGGCTTGTTTTACCCCCTCCTAAACTCCTATTGATTTCACCTGCTGGGAAGCAAGGGGCTGAAATATTTCCCCCTTTAAATGCAACAGGTGAATAAAAGTCATACAGAGCTCCCCCAGCACCCTCCCTCTGCTGTTCCATATCCAGCCACTTCTGTCATTGTCACCTAAGCCCCTTTTGCTCTGCCATGGAGGTGAATCCAGCCCAGGGCTCTCCAGCCCCTGCCTGTCCTCATCAGCATGCACGAGGTGTCAAGCTTCATAATAATGAATCTGATCTTAATCCAGGGCTGAGGCATTTCAATTAGAGATCTGTGATTGAGTCAGATGTGTGAATGTAAAAAAAAAAAAAAAAAAAAAAAAAAGAAAAAAGAGGAGAGAGCTGCTTTTGGCATGTCACTTTCTAATTCAATCTGCTGATGTATTTATGGTCATGTATTTCTAAATTGAACTAAGGCTTCAGTCTGCTCTTGCCATGACAATGGGGAGAGTCATCTGTTAAAAATAGAGTTCAGCTGATCAACTGAGAGGAAGAGGAGATTTTGATTACCTTCTTTGAAAACATGCCAAGCACAATGGGATACAATAGTCCCACTGTGAATATCAGCTTGAGTCAAAATAGGGCTAATTTAATGAATTTCCCTCATCTATTTTGTTGGTGTTTGATTATCAGTTGTGATATTAAAAATGTTGCTGAGAAAACACAGTGGTCCTTCCATTTCCCTGAAGACAACTGCGTTCTCCTTGTAAATAAACACCTTGCCAAAAGTATTTTTACCAGGATCTGAGCTATGTTAAAGGCAGGATTTTCAAAAGCTCTCCAGGCTTGTTGAATTCTTTACCCACTCGAGCCAACAGCCCCACTCCATTGCAGGCCTGAATGAAGGGAGCACAAAGACTATTGGAGAACACTGCCTGTTATCACCCTTTTAAGAGCTAATGCCCCTTGTCAGAGACCAAAGATCACTTACACCAACCACAGAATAAACACAGCAGGAAAAATAACTGCTGGCACCCAAGCATGGGTGCAGAAAGGTGGGAAGCATGGGAGATGTGTGGGGGACAAGCACACCAGGGTGATGTGACAAGGAGGCTTGTTGAAAATTTTACTGGGTCAGTCCTTTCAGAGCTGTCTAATCCCTAGAGCTTTAACATTTATTTTTTTTTTTTTTTGTGTCGAGGTTACAGAGAGAGGAGAGATCTGAGCTGAAAGCCTCAAAGTGCATTATTTTGTTTTGTTCCACCTTTCATGTAAAAACACCTCTCAAGTAACCATCCCTTGGCTACTGGCCTATTTCTGTTGCCATTCTTTGCCACATCCAGGGAGATCATCAGCACATGATCCCTGAAGGGTGAGTTTCCTCCTGAAGGTTGGATGGTGCTGAAACCCCTGCCAGATGCAATGGTTGTAATTCATTTTGAAACTCTGCAGATGTCTGCAGGGGGGAGGCAACAGCTCCAGGTTGCATGGGAAGCTCCTCCTGTGCTTCTCCAATTGCCTGGGCAGGATCCAGCTGGATGAGTGGGGATCAGGATTTTTAGAAGGAAGAACCCCCTGGGAATGGATGCCAGCAAGGAGAAGGGACTCAGTGCTGGGGAGGGAGGAATTCTTGGTGTGTAAATCATCTCAGAGAGAGACTTGGGTCCAAACCTACCTTGAGGTGGGTGGAGATGTTCAAACTGAGGTCCTGGGGCTGGGTTGCCTCTGCTCAGAAGGACTGAAGTAGTGCAACAGAGATGGATTGGAAAGTCAGATGGATGGAGAAACTGAGAAGGAGAAGCTGGATGGCTTGTTCCTAGTTAATTTCTGAGGCCATTGCTCTAAAAATGGGTCAGATGCTCAGGATTCAATGCAGGCTGCTGATAACCACCTGAGGACTAAGGTCAAACCCAGAGCAATCAGCACTGCAGAGCAGGTGAGGGTGCATGGCACTGCCAGGCTGGAGGAACTCTCCAGTTCTTCAAAGTCTTCCCCAGGGGTGAAGGAGCCTTTTGATTTAAAAAAAATGGGAGTTAGAGGCACTGGTTAAAGGGTTAAAGAGCCCCTTGGGGCTGGGAAATGTCCATTCCTCATCCTTACAAGATTCCCAGCAAGCTCAAAGACTGGCACAGTGAGCCAAGCTGGGGCTCCCAGGTCACAGTGTCCTTTCAGCTAGGGGTTTAAAACATTTTTTATTTTTTTTTTTTACATTACCAATTTGGAGAAAAAAGAAGTGTGTGGGGAAAGAAGAGCTCTGGTATATTACCTTGCAAGAAAATCCTCCAGCTTGTTGGATGAGAGGGGCTGCTCAGCACTTGAAGTTCTCAAATCCAGCTGAGATTTGGGCTCTAGTGTGGTCCTGAGCCCTTCATGTTACCATAGAAATAAATGGATCCATTTTCTAATGTTTACTGTTGAAAGCTCCAGACTACACTGGCTACAGATATCTGTCACCTCTCCTAAGCCCAGACCACGGGGTTGGGTTCTAATCCTTGCATCTCTCAGGAACTCCATCTGCAGCAGGGACTTTTTTTTTTTTTTTTTTTCCTTTAATGATTGGCTTGCTTTCAGCTCAAACATTTCAGAAGCTCACAGACACCATGCTCAGCTTCTCACTGGAAGGCAGTCACTCTGCTCAATTCCATCCACAGCTTCACAGTTTGGCTGCCTGAAGCCAATTCTTTTCCCCACTCCTGCAGAATTTGCTGGGCAAAGCCAGGCAGGGGGAATCCCAGTGAAGCTGAGATGTTTTCCCTCCTCTTTGTTTGAGGAAAAAAAAAAAAAATCAATGCCTTTCAAATCCGTGCATTAAAAAACCCTCTCCAATGGGCTGTAATTAGAGACCCATCTGCTGCCAAACTGTTAAATTCCTTGTGGCAGAGATGCCTGAAGATTTCTCCAGTTGGACACTGCTGAGCAGCCTGGGGTTCTTCTCCACTATGATGACACGAAAAGATGGATCTGCCTCCTGGAATCCCTCTGGGAGGAGAGATCCTGGGCCAAGAGGAATGATCCTGCAGCTGATTCTCTAAGCATTTTGGGCATTATGAGTTTTAATGATGAGTAATTCATTAAAATCATTTTGCCCACCCCCTGCTTTTCTCTGGTCTTTCCCTGGCATCCTGTAAGAGTCTCTCCAACAGACTCAAGTGGTGTTTGGAGAGGATTTTGCCACCCTTTTAAAAGGCAGAGGGAAATGGCAGGATTCCAAGTGCCAAGCAAAACCTTCCCAAGGAACTGCTGAGTTTCATCAATGGGATGAGACAGGAAAAAACTTTTCAGGTCAACACTGAGAGTGTTGATACTCTGCAATACTGCAGAGTATTTGTAGGCAGAGTTTTGCATGTGCACATTTTTCCAAGTGGGTAATTGGTTCCATAGTTGGTTGTTTTTTTTTTCTGAGAGGCTCTAATGAAACCTAATTAGATGCATTTTCATTTAATTGAAGTGCTTTGTTCCAAACAAGATGCTGTCCAAGCAGAAGATTTTCTTCAGAATGGGACTTTCCTCTGTTAACCTTGGGCTGACACCTCTCAGGAGAAAAGTGAGGTCTTGCATTTTTGAAAAGCAGGTGATTTGCAGACCTGAGGCTCAGATAAAGATATTTCTCTGAATTCTCATCATGTTCTGCCTTATGCAGCCCATCCCTAGGCAGCACTTCTGCAAAATGCTCTGTTACTCTGCATCACATCTCAAAGAAGTGATGGGAGCAGAGAGTCCAGATCTGGCAGAAGAAGAGATTTCCAGTGAAAATTTCCTATCTTCCACCAATGCAGCAAAAAGATCACCATTATTTATAAGTCAGCAGCATGTAACCCTTCCCAGCTCTCTTCTAAGCAAACTTCACCAGAATTCTTCAGAATTCAGCTGTGCACAATCCATCTCCTGCATAAATGTCACCTAAGGATGCTGGTGCTGATCAGATGCCCAAAAACTGACCTGGAGCTTGCAGTGGGGTTGGAATTCCCAGAAATGGGCTCTGTGGGCTGAGGATTCAGCTGCTGGGGTCAATAGGTCCCTTGTCACCTCCCTGGGTGGCTTTTTTGTTCTGCTGTTGTCACTGGGAAGCCAAGTCAATAGGTGAGTTACTTAATGATTCATTAATTCTTTTTGTAGCTCCAACTGGAAGCAGCAGCCAGCACCTCAAGCCTGCAAACTTCTTTGGTTTTCTGCCAGATTCCTCATTATACACGTGTAAACACAGACAAATCACTTAATAGAGCAGCTTTTATTAAATAAGGGGAGAAGCTTTGTTAAATAGAAAGCTCCTGGGCTCTAATGACAAATATTTACATGCCTGGGGATTTGTTGCAAAGGAAAACAGCAGCAACTTGGTGAAAATCATCTATTTGGCAAAATAGTGCATGGTTTAGGATTCAAATCCAGAACTTGGTCTCTGAGGAAAAGAGCAGGGAAATGATTTTTGATCCTGTTAGGAAATTAAGTCTATAGACAAAATCACTTCAATTTATTGCTTTGCTTTTAATGAGAAGCAGACAAAAAAAAAAAAAAAAAAAAAAAAGAAATATTAAAAGCAGTCTCTACACACATGTGCTGGCTTGGGCAACATAAGAGCTTCATTATTAAATTCAGAGCCTCTCATTAGTAGGCTCACTACTGTTAGTAAGTGTTTAGTTAGTGGGGAGAATAGATCTTGGATTCTCCCTGGTGCTTTGCATGCTTTGCTCTATGAAGAACAAACATTAACATTACACAGGTGTTTTTTTTTTTTTTTTACCAGCTCTAATGTCTTGTACTTCAAATATTTCAGTCCCCTCTTTTGAAATGCTCCAGCAATACTTATTTAATTCCTGGCCCCAGGGAGGATTGTGCCCATTTAGCTGGCACATTCTGTTCTGGGAAGCCTGGACTCTGAGCTGGGAACAGCACTGAAAAAGCAGCTCTGATATCTTCCCTCTCACTACATAACAAAACCCAAATGTTTACAAAAAAACAAAAAACAAAAAAAGGCACAAGGCCACAAAACCCTCTGTTACACTGCCCGGTAAGTTTCATGTCAATTTTTGTAGTTTTTAGGAGACTATGATTTTTGAGACCATTTTTTTTTCCCTATTTGTTTGCCTCTTTACGGTCCAAAGGTTTCCTGGATGTCAAACTTGAAAGTCGTGTGGATTTCTGGTGAGGTTTTGTTCTGATGCTTGAGACAAAACCTCCTTTCACCATTTGATTTTCAGCTTCAGGGAATTGAAAATGCTCTTGTCAGAGAAACCAGGAGATAAAACCTGGGAGGAGTGGGCAGGTTGGTGTTTCTGATGCTGCATTTCAAACCAAGCAACCTGCAAAACCAGGTTCTGGCTTTCCTGGCATTTGGAAAACCAAGAGGAGGCAAGAAAGAACCAAACTCAGACCTGGGAACCAGCACTGAGAGAGGCTGAAAAGTTTGGTGGTGGGTCAAGGGCTGATCTTCAAGTGATAAATTTCCCTGGAAGCAAAAGACAGGGAGCTGTGCTACACAGGGTTGTGTCTGGTGGGCAGAATACCCCCTGGGCATTTTTAGTAACCATTAATTAAAAAAAACTTGAAGTGATTGCTGATTTCTGGTCTGTCAGTGAGCTTTGGCTGAGGTGCAGAAGCAGAAGGAGATGGCAGTGTCCTCATCCTCTACCAAACCCAGAACAGCTGAGATCTTGTCACCTGCACTCTCAAGGTCCAGCTGGCAGCACAGTTTGTGGAGTGAAGGGCTGGAATGAGGATTTGATGATGAGAAGATCCATGGGGTGATGCTTTAGGAACAGCAGCACTGTTAGGAACACATCACTGCTTTATAGGACAGTCCACGTGTGCTTCTTGACCCTGTGTGGTGCCAGCCTTTCAGGGGGTGATTTCTGCTTATTGTCAATGCTCTACACATGCCAAGAGCATCTTCATGAGAACATGAAGCACCAGGACCTTGATGAAGCCCAGGCAGAGACATCCCCCAGCCCTCAGCCCAGCCTGGATGGGGATGCACCCCTGGTTATGTCCCTGCCAATGACCCAACCAGCAGCTCTGAGCCTGGCTCCTCCCTGGGCAGCCACAGGGATGTTTAATCTGCTTTTCCTCCCTGTGGTGTCTCAGGAATATGCTGGAAGTCCAAGCCATGTGTCATTCCTGGTGACCCATGCAGTCCTAGGAAGCCACCAGATCCTCAGCATCAAAGGGGTCAGCAAAAGGTCCTCCCCCCCAGCCCCCTTCCAGCAGCTGCTGGATCCTTGCTGAGGTCCTGGTGAAGCTTAATCCTGGTCTGGATGAAGTTATGATGCTTTATGATAGAAAAGATACCTCATCCAGCCCTGTGATGAAGGTAGAGCCTTAAACAACCTTTAAATTGACTTTGTGATGGATGTGAACCCCCAGAGAAGGCTGTGTCTTGCCTATGACCTTTTATAGGGCTTATCAGCTTCATTTTACTCTTTCTCTTCCCCAGCTTCATAAAAATGAAGCTTCCCCCTGGCTGCTGCACTTTGGAAGCCACATAGCTTTTCCCTTTAAGAGGAAACAAAAAAAAGCTCTTTTTTTCTTGTAAAAAAAAGGTTAATTTGTGGCTGTTGCATCCTATATAAGACCATGGAGATTGATAACTTGCATAAGAAGTTTGTCCTCTTCCCTGCTCGTTTCCTTCTTTTAAAAGCATTTTGTTGAGGACTCCTGGGTTGATAATTTTACCACTGCTTATGGCTGTGCAGTTTTAACAGATTTTTTTTTTTATTTCCCTCCACAGAACAAATGTCACAAGATGACAGATTTCCTGACGAGATTCACACGCAGTCAAAGCAGCATTTTCTTGTAAAATATTTTTTTTCTTTATAGACTTCAGCTTTGCAATCTCCAGCAGAATATTTCATCAGGTGACAGAGGATTTATTACAGTAGTAATTACTTATTCTACCTACCCATTTGAGACAACATCCCTGCATCCTCCTGGTAATATCTGGTTTCTCAAGATGTGATCATGACAAACTCCCTGAATGCTGCAACTTTTTTGAACAATTTCTGCCACTGTTTGGAAGTCAGGGGATGAATGAGCAGGGTAACAATTTCTACCCCTTTTTCCAGGCTTTACACCCAGCCAGTCCTTACCTTTCTTTATTTTCTGAAGCTTTTGTGGCTCTCACTGCATCAGGATCTGAGCATCTTGCAGCCACTGATGTTATTTACAAGCAACTCTTGGGGCTTGGCAAAGTGTTCTCTTTGTCAGATGGGGTAAATTAATTATCTCCCCAAAGTCCCACAAGATTTTTGTGCCTTATCACTGCTTTCACATCCTTCTTGATTAGGAACTGGGGAGAAAATCACTTCCTAGTGCTGCTCATACATGCAGTTATCATGGTTAATATTTAATTCATCCAGTGAGCTCAATAACATAGGAATATCCCTTTGCCTATTTTTATAAGCATTTTGTCCAACCTAAATCTAAAAATCCCAAGTGCTCAATATTTTCTGATACTTCCATCTCCCTATCCCTAGGGAAATCTTATTGCATTCTTTCATCTCACTTCTTCCTCACTTGGGTCATTTTTTTGCATCATTCCTTTGCTCTGAAAAACATTTATCTGCAAACGTGCAAGTTTCCAGCCATAAATCTTTCTTTTGGAGGCCAACCCCAGTGATTAATAACCCAAACTTCAAGAGCTTGAGAAGTGGGAGGAAATGCTGTTTAGGATGAGGAAATGCAGCACCATGCATCAGCTTGAAGCAACTATCAGGTTCCTTTCTCTCCAGCTTATTCCAAGCTGTGCTTTCATTAGCTCTGCTCAGCTTTCCTCCTAAATGAATTTCTTGAAACTCCAAGTCATGTTTGTGTGCTGAAACACCTGACTTCTTTCCAAAAGCCCAACAAAACCAGCCTCTTCTGATCATGAAGAGCTCTTAACTCTTCTTTTTCAACCACCACCACCACACACATTTGCAAGATTTATCAAGCCCTGATGAAAGATGCTGGCTCAATTTTGTGGCTCTCAGTACCTGAGATGTGAAATTAGATTATACTGAGACTAATGCACCACAACCCCCCTTATTCAGTGATTTATAGCCTGGGCTTGAGGGTTTTGGGATGGGTGTTCTCTAGAAACACAACATCCACATTGGTGGGAAGGGAAAGAAGGGGAAACCCCTTGACCAGAACTCCAAATTTCTAACTCTTTGATTAATCCAGCTATAATTTTCTGTATGTTCTCACAGAGTCACACTGGAAATGCAAACCCAACACCAAGTATTTCATTCCTTTTTGGGGTAAGACTTCTATTTTTTTAAAGGATTGTGGCTACAAAGATTTCACCTAGAATTGTACAACTTTGGTTAACCAAGGGAAACTATTCTTGAATGCAACAGGGTTATTTAATGTCAGAATTTCTCTGCCAGAAGTGACAAAGCCTGTCCTGCATTATTGCTCATCTTCTTTTAAAGCTCTGCAGAGCTGCTTTGTGCTTAATGCTGAGGAGACAGAGGCAGAAGAAGTCTGGATCACACTTCCCTACATTTTGGCTTCTTGCATCCCAATAGGAGCACAATCCCAGTGAGACTGGAAGGGAACACCAGGGTTGCTCCCCAGCTTCCAGGCTCTAGAAGTGTTCAGACAAGATATGAGACACAGGTTAGAGACTCCTTCCTGATATTCAGTAATAAATTTTGGGCCCTTGGTGGACTGAAGCTACAATTTCAGTGCAATATAAATGCCAAGAACAGATTTGTGTGACCATAGATCCATTCCCACTGCTACCAATGCTCTTTGGGGTCCTCCTAAGTGTGTTCCTTTGCACCTTTTCAAGAGCTTTGTGCTGATTGGGGCTGCTCAGATGCCAGCCCTGTGCTAACAGGGGGATGACA
This sequence comes from Heliangelus exortis, assembly GCF_036169615.1. Taxonomy (NCBI): domain Eukaryota; kingdom Metazoa; phylum Chordata; class Aves; order Apodiformes; family Trochilidae; genus Heliangelus; species Heliangelus exortis. The sequence goes on along the minus strand of NC_092438.1, from coordinate 2,494,922 downwards.
CTGTCAGAACCCCAAAAGCCAAGGGAAGGGATGGGAATGGGGCTGTTTCTGCAAGGCCCCCATCCTCCTCCTGCTTGCTACTAAAATGTCACAGCAGAGAGCACGGTGACAGCACCAGTTACAGGGTCATCTCCCTGCCTGCATGCAAAGCTTTGGAAGGAGAAAGGAAGGATATTCAAGCTGCTTCATCTGCCCTGCTGATCCCCTTGGAAAGGAGGATACAGCCCAGCAGTTCCAGCCCCAGCTGCCCTCATCAAAAATGTTTTAAAAAGCAGAGAGGCTTCAGACCCCCCCCAGCCAAGCCTGGTCCTGTGTGCAGCCCAAACCAGAGAGACAAAACTTTCCATGCAAACTGAACTGGGGCTGATGTGGACAACCTTGGCTGGAAGGAGGGGAAGGGATTTGTCAGGAGATGCAAGAGCCCTGAGCAGTTCTGCTCTGCAGGAGCTCTCCATGCCTGAATGTTTTTCCACTGGCCCTGCCAACCCCTTCAGCCGAGAGAAGATGTCACTTCTCCTGGCAAGCTCTTCCCCCCCTGGGCTGAAGGGGGGTGACATTAAAGGAAGGACATTCTTCAGGTGACAAGCTGTGATCCAGATACTCCAGCTACAAACAGGAGAAAGAACAAACTGAGGATGTCCAAGAGCCAGTGGAGCAGAGCCTCGGTGGTGGCCAACAGCAGAGCTCTCATTCTGGGGCCAATTTCTCTCCCCTGAATTATTCAGGTTTGAAAAAACAAGCTCCAAACTCAGAATGTCTTTTCTGCTTGGGTGCAACAAGCTCTGCTACCCTCTCTGCCAGCCCTCAGGAGTGCAGCAGGTATCAGACAGCACCAGAAAAGCTTCTTCTAGGGCAAAAAGAGAGTGGTGATCCTCCCAGGAGCAGCTTGGCTTGTTCTTGTGTTCTGTGATTTTCATCTCTCAGCTGCTGGGAGTTGCTCGGGCAGGAGGAGCTTGGAGGGGTGTCCATCATTCTGAACATTGATTTTGGTCTCCTATGAGTGAGGGATTCTGGACAGATGAACTGATCCGTGGCAAATGCTAATTGTATTCATGGTAAATAAAAGCTTCTTTGTGTCCAAGCCATCACTAAACCCTTGGGCAAAAGGAAGATATTGAGGCTGGTGAGGGAAGCTGAGAGCCTGTCAGGAAGCCTCTGCCTGAAAATCTCTCTCTGGTGGGGTTTGTCAGGGGCTGATTTAGGAAATTACAGGATGCCCATTCCCAGCAAAAAGCCTCTCTGACTCCATCAGGCACTTGACCTTCTGCAGTCAGGCCCTGCAGTAAATACCAACATCACAGTTTGACAGACACCCTGCAATCCACCACGGAGAAGAAACAGGGGGAAAAAAAAAATCAATAGGTTTTACTTTTGCATTCAGTAGGACTCCAGAAAAGTTCAGGCCCAGTCTATTTGCTCTGCTGCAAAAGCCTCAGGGGTACCCACTCCACTTTCAGGACATTTTTTGGTGATGCCAAAAGACAGATGGTGACAGTGATGCTGTCTGGGTGCATGGAATCTGAGCCTCATGTCTCATCCTGATGCCACAGCTTAGGGATGAGATGTACTCCATCATGAACACAGAGATTTTTTTTTTTTTCCCTGAGCTATGCAAGTTCTACACTTCACCAAAACTCATTCACAGCAAGGGAAATTCTTGGCTCTACCAGCTGAGCAGAGCAAACTCAGCAAGTTTCCAGAGGCTGAACTGTGCTTTTGCACTTGGTTAGGAAAAAATGCTGCAAGATTTGTTCTATTTTTATAGTTCTACATCTTGATCTCACCGATAGCCACAAAATGTAGGTCAAAGAACTCTTTCTGGGGTGGGAAAAAAAAAAAAAAGCATCAAAGCATTATTTTTAGTGTAAACGATTTGGTTGAAGAATTCCATCCTCACTTATTTTTCACTTTCTCTTCTAAACCAAACTTGGTTGGATGAATCCTCCCAGAAATTGACTACTTACAAGAATGGGGGAAAGGCTCAGAGTTTTATCAGGATTTTCAAAATCTTACCAGAATTCCCCATTGTGCCCTTGGGATTCAGTCTCTTTACAGACACAGCTTCAGTTTTTATTTCTTCCATCAGATCTCTCTTTCCCAGGTACCTTTGGAATGCAGCCTTGTGCTGATAAAAACCCCACAGGAGCTCACAGGGGGGAATTAGAAAAAGGCCAAGGTGTTCTGATAGTCCTAGAATTTCAAATCCAAGTATTTCAGATTCTTATGCCCTTGGGCACTCACATCCATCTTTTCCTGCTTGCATAAATGACTGCCTGAGTGGTAGTGATAAGAGCCAGGGTATTATTTTCTTTGCAAAGCAGAAACATTTAACAGATCCATTGCAAGTGGCTCTGCAAATTTAAGATATCCCCCCCTCTCCTCCCCAGCAGGATTTGCTGCTGCTGAAGATAAAAGCAGGAGTACAGAAGTCATTTGCAAGTGTGCTCCATGGAAGGGAAAAATCATTCTGTGAGCCCGTTTGACTTTCAGGTGTTAATAAAGCTTTTCTTCCACTCTCATACAGTGACTGAGGCCACCCAGTTTAAACCAGTTGGTGACTTCAGCAGTTAAGAACCACAACACTACTGAGAGGGGGTCATGGGCTTGTTTAGGGGATCCCCACTGATCTGGGAAGGTCACAGCTTGTATCCCAGCTTGTGTTGACACTCCAGGTCACTTCAGGTGGAAACAAAGCCAGTCTGGTCACCTCTCCTCTGGCTTGTCCATATGTCACCCAACTTCTCTGCAGATCATTTTTGATGTGATGGAACCTCCTTAAAACGTGTCAGCAGGCAATTTTGTCTTAAATCTTACTCCAGAGGCATCAAGGATAATCAGTCTGACCTATTCCAGCTCCTCTTGACCAACACAGAATGAGGTGAAGCTCCCATCACCCACCACATGTCATCTACACTTTCTTAAGTACTTGGATCCAGGACCTGTCATTCTTCCCTATGTTCTCCTCTCCTTAGAGCTGGGCAAAGGATGGAGCTGTCAGAGCTTTCTTTTGTTGCTTTTGTTGCATCTCCTCACATTGGTGTCCACCTACCAGGCTGGGGTTGGTGTGTTTATGCTCTAAGCAATGAATATCATTATATTGTGGAAGCAAATTTTCATGGAAGGCCTGGGCTTGAGCATCTTATTCAACACCAGAATCAAATGTCACCATTTAATCTGTGTAAGTGGTGTAGTTTGAAGGAGGAAATGAAGAACGTTTTGGCTCTTCCGACAATATTATTTCAGATTTTAGAGACAAGGTGATCTAAGTGTTTTGTGGATATGTGCTTTCGGGTCAAATAAACTGCAGGAGAAAAAATATTTTTTACTGGAAAGAAGCTAAGCTTCAAGCCAAAATTTAAATAGCAAAATAACAAGATGTTCTTTGCCAAAGGCAAACATAAACCCATTATTGCTGTGCCTGCTGAATCTCCCTCCCTTCACAGGGCTTGGTTTTTATCATTTATTGACACCTCTATCTCCAGTGTAATTTAGGAATACTTCAAGCAGTCTGCTGGATGATGAGCATTAAAACCTGTGGTGTTAGCTAAATTCAGACAGTAGAGACTAGAGCTGAGAAACCCAGCTCATGAGTCATTTAAAACTCTAATAGTGTGATTGTGAGCACCTGAATTTATTGCCTTCCCCTCAAGTTGGGGCAGGATGAAACCCCTGGAGCTGTTTCCCAGCACAGACACCATGGGGTGGCCCTAGGACCGAGGAGTCCTTCATCCCCCCAAACTCCGAGTTGTCCTCTGAATAAGATTTTTAAATATTTTTAAAAGATTTTTAAATATCTATTTTTAAATATCTATTTTTAAATATTAAATATCTACTGGTTGGATGGATTAAAAAATCAGGAGTCAACTCCTCTCTTTCCTCAGCTAACTCCAGAGGTGACCCAAGCCCCCTGGCACCCATCAGGAGGTTGGGTGGGGGGATGTTGGCTCAGAAGGCACTGGGTGCAGCGGGACCTCAGCTGCTCCCCATGGTGCTGCAGCTCCTGAATTTGCCCAAAACTGCTGCTTTTCACGTCAATTTCCCAACGCTTTGGGGCTGGAACTTAAAGCTCAGCCAGTTCCAACCCTCTGCCATGGGCAGGGAAACCTCCCACCAGCCCAGGGTGCTCCAAGCCCCATCCAACCTGGGCTGGAACACAGGGCAGCCCCAGCTTCTCTGGGCAACCTGGGTGTCCCCACCCTCCCAGCAGAGAATTCCTTCATCAGTGTCACCCAGGTCTCTGTTTTTCCCTAACTAAGGAAGATGTAAGAGCCTCTGTAGTGAAATGAGGCAACCAGGTGCCACTAATTACCAGGTAGTGGGCATGAGCTCCTTTTATTGGCCCCCTAATCCTGCTCATAAGCAGTTGGGGCCCACCCTAATCAGGCACAGGTGGGTTTAACACAAGCTCATGCCCACTACCTGGTAATTAGTGGCATCTGGTTGCCTCATTTCACTACAATCCTCCCTAGAAGACTTCAAGGCCAGGCTGGAGGGGGTTTGGAGCATCCTGATCTAACAGGAGGTGTCCCTGTCCCTCCAAGAGGGATGGAACTCGATGAACTTTAAAGTCCCTTTCAACTCAAGCCATTCCATGATGCTGATTCTGTGATAAACCCAGGCTCTGGTATTGCTTTAAGCTCTTCCTTGATAAATTTGCTAAATTAGAATAGAATCACAGAGTGGTTTGGGTTGGAAGGGACCTTTAAAGGTCATCTAGTCCAACCTCCCTCAGTGATCAGGATGCTCAGAGCCCTTTCCAACCTGATCTTGAATGTGTCCAGGAATGGGGCATCTACCACCTCTCTGAGCAAGCTGGATGAGCTCCTCACTACCCTCAATTCAAAACTGAAATCTCTCAGCCTCAGCTGGAAAACCCAGTCCTATTTTGAGCTCTAGTAGTCACTCAGATTGCTGAAAACAAGTGTGTGGGTATTTTTGAGAGAGAACACCAGGAGCCAATGAAAAGACTCTGTGATCAATGTTTTGCCTCACTGGAATTTTTAATTAATTTGTTGGCTTGGAGCAGTTTGGATTTTCTGGCACAGGGTAAGAAAGGCAAATCAGGGAGTAGCTGTTGTCTGAAGTTTGTGACCATTTGTGCTTTGCCAAGGGCCTGTTGTAAATGAACTCCTCTAAGGAGCAACATGATTGTAGCCACTTAGCAGATGTATTATTGTAGGACTTTCATCTGATGCTTCTTTTCTTTTTGTCTGTGATGATACCAGAGGTGAACACAGGCACTGATCTGGTCTCACAGTCATAAAAATGTACAGAGAATCCAGACTGATTGGCTGGCACAGGGGAAATCATCTTGTTCTGAAGCAAGATCTTTTTACCCTGAGAAGTCCTTGGTGTCTTTCATCCAGATGAGTTTGATCAGAGTCCTTCATCCTCTCATATTTTGCAATATAAGTCACATCCCAAAAGCAAGTTCCTGAGAGTATTTCCACCTGAGACAAAGCCACAGTCACACCCCCCCTGTGTGACATATCCAGAGAGAACCTGAGCCTTGCAAATCCATGGAAATGGTTGGGTTTGCTGTTGTCAGTTTAGAGAAGTTTGAAATTGAGGGCTTCAAGGTGTCAAAAACTCCCATTCTTTTTCCTGGGACTTTATATCTTGGAAAACCTTCTCAGGACATGATATTCTTGATATTGAGGTGGTGAAAGGAAAAATATTTGAGGTTCAGAACTTCTGGGAAACAAAAGAAGGGCACAAAAGGACTGGATCCAGACAAATCAAGAGTCAGATATTGGTATTTGATCAAATCATGTGAAGCTTCCCAAGACCTTGGGAGCCAAGACCCTTGGTTGAAGGAAAGATCTTATGAGTCCCTTTGATCCAGAGAGATTTATTGTGTTCTACATCTCACCAATTGTCTCCACAAGGTGAATTTCAAACAACACAGAAGTCACTGGGTGTGTGTGCATAGACTTGGAGGAAATCCATCCCCAGAGTTTGCACTAGTGAGGCTTTTGCTTCATAGCAAAGTTCACCACTGAATCCCTCAGAATGGTGCTTTGGTGCAAAGTTTTGACTGAGTTGTCTTCTGGCATTTATAGGAAGGAATTAAAGCAACTGACAAAGGAAACTCTCTCCATCTTTGTTGATTTGAGCTGCTTTACAATGAAAATAGCAAAGCTGCCAACAGCTCAGATAGAGGTGGAATCTATTTTAGGATCAAACCAGTCCATATGTTCTGCTGTTGTACACAGATAAGCTGAGATAGATCCTCAGAAAGTTGTGCATTTCATCCTTTTCTCCTTTTTTTTTCAGCCCTAATTCATTCTGGGAGAGATTTTTGCAGCTTGACTAAAAGGGGTGCAGGTAGATGTGGGGTGGGGGGTTTGTAGTTAATACGAATATGAGAGGTCCAACTGAAGATGGGATGAGGCAATTCCATTCAAAAAAACCTGTAAAACTCTGGAAAAATAAAGCAGAGTAATAAACAAATCTATTTGACAACTCTTTTCCTGATACCTGTCTTGGAAAACATCACAATCACTTCTGGAATAAAATTCAGGTTAGTTTTACCAGAATAACTCCTTGTCAAGTCTCATCTTTGGTAGAAAGATCAGTGGCTGCCCCAGAACATGCTTTTAAAACCTTCACAAGTTAAAACCTGAGAATCACTGCCAACATCCATGAAGTCTCATTAATTATGGCCCTTAAAAGAGCTTTAATATTTCCCCTGCCCTCCTTGGAAGGGATTCTTGCAAAGTAAATGTCATTGAAAGAGTTTGAGCACACATGGAAAAATAAATTCTCCCTGACAGAAGAGAAAATTTGAGGGCCCCAGGAGTGCAAGAACATAAAATCTAAGCAGAGTGAGCCAGATCTGCAATATATTAAGCCTGAATCATAGTCCTGAGTCATTTTCACACCGAAGGAAATCAGTTTTTTGGAGTCAGATCACGAGATTCCCCCCTGCTCAGGGTTTACTCCAGCAATACTCTCAGTGAGGATGACATCTAATGGCTTTACACATTTGTTTAAACTTCCCCACTTGCTGGTTGTAACCCTGAGTCTAAGGAAGGAAGGGGAAGGATTGAACCTGTTAGATATCAGGCCAGGGAATCAGGATGCTAAGTGAATCCAGGAGAACTTTGTATTTCTGGGCTTTACCTGCCAGCAGAGACCGTGCTATTATATCTTTATTTTCTAGTTGTGAGTTGGTTTTTTTTTAATTTTATTTTATTTCTTCCCTCCTCCCTGCTCTTCAGCTATGAATTGTGTTTTTACAAAAGGCTCTTGGCAGGCTGAAATTCAGCTTGCCAGCATGGTTTCCTTTGACAGCAGCACAATGCTTGAATTAAATACCAGATGTAGTCTCTGTTCAGTTGTTCAGATTGGAGACCCACAGTTGGAAGTGCTCATGGGTTGGGAAGTGGATTGCTCTGTGCCACTTTTCCACATCTTCTGTTTTTCCAGCTCTCTCTATTGATCACACAGAGCAATTTTTAGCCTTCCAGAACTTTGGAAGATAAAATATACAGGGATATTGTATTTTATATAGCTATATTTATATGCCAAGTCCAGGAGTTCCTGGAATCAGCACAAAATTTTGGTCACCTTCTTACTAAAGAGCCACTTGGGAAATGGAAAGTGTGATTTAGGGAGCATCCTTCTAACATCCTTACAAAATTTCCTGGCTTGTTTCAGCAGTCCAAGGAGTTCTTCTGTACAGTGGGAATGCAGAGTACATTGCAAACACCTGATCACCACAACCCTGACCTCCACTGATGCTGGGTTGGATTTCCTCTTTACAGGCAGCCAGACCAGGAGGGAGGCAACCTGATTCCAAGCAGGTAAAGAGCTCTCAGCTGGCTCAGAGTGTATTTGCTGCTTTGGTTGGTCAAGAAAGAGAATTTTCAAGCTTCTGTAGCTTTCCCTTTGGCCAATCCATAGCAGGCTGATTGCTCTGCTCTTTAAAGCTTGGTAATTAAAGTGCAATTAAACTGACACCCAGAACGCAGCTCTGGTCAAACCAGGCAGCACTTTATTCACCTCCTCTAAATCAGCATCTCAGCACACATCAGCTTGAGCAAGAGGGGCTAAAAGCAGCTGCTTGGCACAGGGAAGCAGAGGGAACTTGCCAAGATCCAGCCTGTAAATCTGAGCTCTGCAATCTTGGCTCCAGGATTCATCCCAGTGAATCCTGGGATGAGCATCCTCCTCTTCAGCTGGCAGGAGGCATTCAAGGAATGTCACACAGGTTTATTAAAAATCTTTTCCTGGAGGAGCACCTGCAGCAGTGTGGCTGCCATGGTTATTTGGGGTGTGCTCCCCTTCTCAGAGCTTTGGGGTTTCTTCTTCTGTCCCTTCTGCTTGGCACCTGATGGGACTTGATGGTGTTTGGGCCAAGCAGCCTAATGGGGCTGTTCCACAGCTGTCCTGTCCTGTTAGAATAATATTCATGGTGGAGAGGAATGAATAAAAACCCCTGGATTCATCAAGGGGACAGCAAGGGGCAGAGTGACAATCCTGTAGTGTCTGGTGCCACCCGGAGAGGCAAGCAAGAAGCAGCCCTGGCCCCCTCCATCCTCTGGATGTGCCTCCCCCAGGGGATGGGAATCAGGATTAAAGCCTTTGGGTTAAATTAATTTGATGAAGTAGGCAAGAGCTCTGCTTGCACAGCTCTTCTCTTGGCTATTTGAGGGCCTGACTGAGCTGGAGTTGGGATGGAATCAGTGAGAGGTGAAGTTTAGGGTTTCTTTTTTTCCAAGGAACATTCCCTATCAATTAACCCTTCATTTAAATGAGGGAGTAACCAAATGTGGGTGATTGATGCCATGAGGAAGCAGTCCAGCCCCGAGCCATGGGAACAGTTTCTATAGGAAATGGTTTCATTGGAAAGAAATAATCCAGGAAAAATTGCTGTGAGTTATGAAAAAATCCCTGATCTGTGAGGGAGAGCTCTGCCAGGAGAGCCCAAGAAACAGTTCCATAAACTTTGTGTCAGTTCTAAGGACTAAGTAATAAAACCCCCAAATTAATTGACCTCTCTGTCTCTGCAGAACTCAGGGGGTGCCAAAGGGAAAGCAAGGAATATTTTGGGTGATTGGGCTGCAAGAAATCTGCCTGTCCAGAAGAGAGCTCAAATGCAGCTAAACCACAAGCTGGGCTGAGAAGCATGGAAACAGAAGTAAATTTGGATGAGAATTGGACTTTACATCCTGAAATCAAGCATAAATATAAAACTTGTTGGCTTCAGGGCCTGATTACATGCAGAGATCTTTTTAAACAGTTTTTTGAGCCTTGGTCACAGTACATAGATCTTGAATATAGGTGCTCCTTTGGAAACCCTTTTATATAATCAGCCTTGCAAGAAAACACAATCAAGATTCCCCCATTAAAATGGATTAAAATGCCAGAGGAAGAGAGGACAAGAACACAAACCTCTAAAGGACAGGTTGGCAAGTCCTTTCCTTTGAAGTTTTGCTGCTTGTTTCCGTCTCTCTTGAGGTATCAGCATTTATTTTGTATTTTAAAGTGATCATTGTTGTGTCTTCAGCCCTTCATGCTCTGGGAGCTCCCCAGGGGCAGGACCTGGAGCCTGGGGAGAGATGCTGAGCATGCAGAGCACATGGAGCATGCAGGACATGAAGGACACATGCAGAACACATGCAGGACACATGCAGGACACATGCAGGACACATGCAGGACACATGGAGCATGCAGGACATGCAGGACACATGCAGGACACATGCAGGACACATGTAGACCATGCAGGACACATGCAGAACACATGAAGAACACATGCAGAACACATGGAGCATGCAGGACATGCAGGACACATGCAGAACACATGCAGAACACATGGAGCATGCAGGACATGCAGGACACATGCAGGACACATGCAGGACACATGCAGGACACATGCAGGACACATGGAGCATGCAGGACATGCAGGACACATGCAGGACACATGCAGGACACATGTAGACCATGCAGGACACATGCAAAACACATGAAGAACACATGAAGAACACATGAAGAACACATGGAGCATGCAGAACATGCAGGACACATGCAGGACACATGTAGACCATGCAGGACACATGCAGAACACATGAAGAACACATGCAGAACACATGGAGCATGCAGGACATGCAGGACACATGCAGGACACATGCAGAACACATGAAGAACACATGAAGAACACATGGAGCATGCAGGACATGCAGGACACATGCAGAACACATGAAGAACACATGAAGAACACATGGAGCATGCAGGACATGCAGGACACATGCAGGACACATGCAGAACACATGAAGAACACATGAAGAACACATGGAGCATGCAGGACATGCAGGACACATGCAGAACACATGAAGAACACATGCAGAACACATGGAGCATGCAGGACATGCAGGACACATGCAGAACACATGAAGAACACATGCAGAACACATGGAGCATGCAGGACATGCAGGACACATGCAGGACACATGCAGACCATGCAGGACACATGCAGAAGATGCAGACCATGCTTAGTGCTGAGCTGCAGCACCCAGGGTGCTCCTGACTCCACATTCCAAAGCCCAAGGAAGCCCCAGCACAGCTCCACTGAAGGGCTGGGGACATTTTCCCACTGTGGCCACCAGGCTCCTTTGCCAGAGCCCATTTGTTTCAGAAAATGTTTCAGATGGCTCAGGAAATCCATCTCCAAGATAAGCAGGCACGGTAAGCTGGTGACATTAGCTGGGATTTCCACAGGAATTAAGGGATCAAGTGATCAGAATCCCTTAGGCTCCAGCACAAACAACCCCTTTTCATACCTTGCATTCGACAGCATGACAATATTTTTGCTTCCCTTCCCCAAAAAACCCCCCAGCTCTTGTAGAGAAAACAGATTTCAGAGGGAACACATTTACCACCTTTGCAGGTTTTTGCCATTCATTTTGTATCCAAGTGTGAGACAAATGCAGCCCTCATCAGCCTGGTTTAGGCTTCAGTTATTCCCAGCCAATTGTGTTTATTTAATTCTCTTTTTTTTTTTTTTTTTTTTTTTTTCCCTCCCACCTGTGGAATATCACTGTCTCCCTTCCCCTTGGCAGCAGATGTTCCCTGAAAGCTGATAAGAGCAAGCAGAGCTGCAGCCTCACCTGGCAAAGCCTTGGCTTGAGTTTGCTGAGGTTTCACCTTGTTTAACTTTCCCTTGTGGTGTTGCACACGTAGGGAGAGGGGTTTAGTCAAGCAAGGAGGGGGTAAAGGAAAGGCAGGAGCATTGTGAACCCCACTGAAAGAGATTAAACCCAGCTGTGGACATCCCTGCCTTGCTTCTCCTCCCTCTCCTGACAGCCTCTCTCTGCCTCAGTTTCCCTGTCTCACCCCCCCCCTCTATTTCTGCTGCAGAACCCTGCATTGCTTCACCTCCCTGATCAAATGACTCCATCTCTGCTTTCAGCTGTTGATTTGGCTTCGTTCCACTTCAGATTAGGTGAGGAAGAGGCAGTTTGCTAACAAGAAGGAGGAGCAAGCCAGGTTTGTCACCCCCGAGCTTCATCCCGAGCTCCCCAAGATGTTCCAGCCTCATCCTTGCTGAGAAGCAAACCCTCTCCCCATGCCCCCATTGCAGCCCCCTGCACAATTCCCTGCTCTCATTCTCCTGGGATGGGACTTCCCAGGTATTTCCCACCTCCCCCCGGGTAGAAAAACCAGAAGATGCTAAAAATACCCAAAGCCCAGTTCTTCTCTTGCCCTCCCCCAGCAAAATAGCACCCAATAATGATGCCTCTCTGGTTGCCTTTGCAAGGGCCTTGGTCCAGGATGAATCCCTGGGAGCTGCATTTAGAGAAAACCCTTTTTCAGAGGAGGAAACACTGATTGCAATGATTTCATTAGAAAGCCAGGGCCTGAGAGCAGAGCAGGATGTGCCCTGGGCTAATCCCTGGGGGTGTCACTGCTCCCCAGCCCCTCCTGTCCCCTCCAGACAGAGCCAGCACCAGACCCACAGCTACCAGGATGTGGTTTATTCCCCCCCAGCCTTCTGCATCTTCAGTCATACAGTGAATTTTACACCAACTTTGCTGTCTCTGTGGGAGAAATGAGGCTGAGAAATGGGATGGGCACCAATCCTGTTCAGTGCACTTGAGATCAAAAAGATCCTCGGGTCTTATTTTTTATTTTTTTCCATATATTTAAATCCCTGAGAGGAGGGAGGAAAAACCTGCAGGCTGAGGCTGGGTTGCTCCAGAGTTTTTTTTCTGGGCAAGCCTCCTAGACCAAGAGCACCACTCAGTGCAAAAGTGACTTTGTGGAATAGCTTGAGTTCTTTTATTTTTTATTTTTTATGTGTGTGTGTGTGGGGGAACAGCTTGTGTGCTGGAAGGTCAGGGGAAGATCATTGTGCACCTGAGGAAAATGGCAGTGGGTCATGTGTGGTGAAGCACAAGGAGGGGACAGATTTCCCTGCTAGGAGTGATGGGCAGAGCTTTGGTGCTTCCCTCCCAGACTTCTGCTCAGCAGAAGGAGCCAAGGTGACCTTCCTCCTGCAGCCACCACCTCTTCCTCCACAAGCCCCAGACCTCCAAAAATGCCCCTGTTGTGTTTTCTTAGGGGAAATTCCACCCCCAGCCTGGTCCAGGGCAGAGCCTCCTGGTCCCCTTACACCCCAGCATTTAGGGGATGCTCCTGCAGAGCTTTGGCTGGGGTTTATCCTGCCCATTTGTTGAGTTCTTCCTTGGGACATCAGGGCCAGACAGGGAAGAAAGAGCAGCACAAAGTAGCTGCTGGGTCACACTTTGTGCAGATTTATTATCAGGGTAAAAAGGGGCAATTTTAGACCCCAAAGCCAGATGTGAAAATTTCTTTAAATCCAGGAACCTGGGGGACGATTGCCAAGCACATTCTCTTGCCACTTTTTTTTTTTTTTTTTTTTTTTTCCCTTTGATTGGAGGACTCACACTAGAAATGAGTGATGCTTTTTGTGAGATGTCTTTTTCTAACCAGCTCTTGCTGGAAAAACCCCACCTCACACAGCTCTTCTCTTTTTACTTTTGAAAGGGAACATGAGTGATTTACTGCTATGCCCAGAGATCTCTTGTCCTTGGCTTCTTTGCCATCATTATTTATCATCATTTCAATTCTGGTTCAACTGGAGAAAGAGAGCACAGCAGTGGATTGCCAGGCAATTGCACAAAGCAGGGAGGTGAAGTTGGCAGCAATAAATAAAATAAAATAAAACGAAATAAAATAAAATAGAATAAAATAAAATAAAACAAAACAAAATAAAATAAAGAAATAAAACTAATGACCTGGAGTGATTTTTGAGAGAGCTGGGACCCATCCCTGTCCCCAGAGCTTGGTTCCCAATGCTTTCAGACAATTTAATCAGCCAGCCAGAGTTTGTCTTATCAGGTAGAAATCAAACCCTGCTTTTGGATACACAAGACCCCAGCTCAGATGTTTCAGTTTTTGTCCTTCTTGGAGGCTGGGGGGGTTTATTCTGCAGCATCCCTGACTTTGCAGCCTCCTCTGGGGGATTCTGGGGTCACAACTCTGCAACCACCCCCTGGAGATGGGACCAAACCAGGCACAGGCCAGGTACTGCCTCCTCTCCCTTGTTCCAGTATTCAAACTGGGTGTTCCCAGCCAAGGAAAAGGATTTTTTTGGCAATTCACAAGCTTGAAGCTTTCCTGGGCTGCTCTGTCCATGCTCCTCTGCAGTGAGTTATTCCCTTCCCAACCAGCTCCTAGAAATAAAGTGCAATAAACTCTCTAAAACAAGATGATGATTTCCAGCTAGGGCTTGGGTAATGTTTTTGCCAAATTCTCTGATCTATTCTTATCCATATCAGGGGTTTTTTTCTTCTTTTTCTGCATGGGTGTTGTTTTTCTTTCACATAAATAGCAGGAAAAGGGGGGGGACAACAGCCTGACTGCCTGCTGGAGGTGGGGATGAGGAATAAGTGAAATGATGGATTAACAGGAGAAATCATAGCTAGGTTTTAAAAATACAACTTTGCCCCAAGTCTTAATTTATATAAGAAAAAATAATGTATTCAGAATTGACTTAATATCCCATTGTAACAGTAGCTGGAAAGTGCTGAATGACATCAACTCACAATTTCCCTGATTTTTAGTGTAAAATTGGCTTGCTGGGCAAAGGTGTTTGAGAGGGATCTATTCCAGGAAGAGTTCTTTAAGTTTTTTAATTGTCCTCTAATGATGCTTCATTCCTCAGGAGGAGGGCTGGGGAAGCAGCTCCTGACACCACTAGAGGCCACTGTTGGAATTCAGCAAGAAACTTGGGAGGAAATCTCTTATTAAGCCTTTAATGAAGAATTCAGATCATGGAGCCAAAAAAAAGGGATTTTGATTTCTTGTTTTTTTGTTTTTTTTTTTTTTTTTTTTTTTTTGTTTTTTTTTTCCCCTTCAGCTCTAAAGGCAGAGCTTGAATAAACACCTGGAGGATTTGCAGGGAGATTGGTTTGGGCATACAATAAAAATCCAAATGGCCTGGAGATCCAGGGATGAGCTGAGAGGTGTCCCCAGGTGCCTGTGCTGAGTTAAAAACAGGCTGGTGACACCAGGACACGGTGACACCAGGACACGGTGACACCAGGACACGGTGACACCAGGCCATGGTGACACCAGGATGTGCTCCTGCACAGATGATGGTGAGTGTTGCAGGGATGAAAAAGTGCCATGGGCTTTTTCTCTGCTTTTTTTTTCCCTTTCTTTCTTTTTTTTTGGGGGGGGGAGGGTGGAACTCTGAAGTCAGCTCCCCCAGAAATGCCCCCCCCAAAAAAAACCTCAAAACAAGAGAAATATTTTGTATTTGAAAAGATGTCAGAACTTCTTCCCCCAATGTTACTCCCTGCCTTACATCCCTGCTGGGTTTGAACACCTCTCTCTTCTACCAGGTTTATTTTGGGGGACAAACCAGTAGAACTGGCCCAGGCAGACACTGCAGAAAGGTTCCCAGCCCCAAACCCCTGAAGCAGAGACCAGAGCTGTCCCCTGTCCCCAGGCCTCTGGAGGTGGCACCAAGGGGCCAGGTGACCTCAGCTGCCTTCTCTGGCAGAATAAAAAGTCCCAGAAGAGTTTCTCTCCAGCAAATTGCTCCTCAGGACCCCTCAAAACCATTTTCCCACACAGGGGGGGGTGTCTCACAGTTTCTGACCCAGTTTCTCTCTGCTACAAGGCAGAGGGTTCTGATCCCATTAGTTGCTCCTCTTCCCCAGTAATAACTTTTCTTCCCTGACTCCAAATATCTTCTGGTGATGATGGTAAATTTTTCCCAAGGACATTCTTGTGATGCTCATCCTGGCTGAACTGGTAGCTGGAAATACCCCCTGTGCCTGGTTATGTCACCTCCAGATCTGGATTCCCAGCCTGCAGAAGCAAAGCCCCAGCCTTCTGCTTGCAGGGAAAAAAAAAATAAATAAAAAAAAAATAGAAATCTGACCCTTGAGAAAAAAGAGGTTTGAGCTCTGGGATGGTTTTTGTGGCTACACCACTAGAGGGGCTCAAAGATCTATAATATTTCCTAAATGAAAAGCCTCCTGCAATCTGGGGGCCACAGTTCCCTCCTGGAGATACTTCTGTGCCAGAGCCATGGGAAAGCTTTTCCTTATCTCCTACCAGAAAGAAAAAAAAAAACCCAACAAAACTCCATCAGTTTTTATTAATTGAATTTATCACATGCCAAGGAAACAGAAGCAATGGCTCCTGATGCTCTGTGAATTTCAGTAAGTGCTGACACCCCCAGCAAGTGAAAAACGAAGGGGAAAATATTACTTTTGGCAATATTTCTGATTACACCATCTCCAAATTGAGTGTTTGTCACATGCAGGGGGGTACACGTGTAAAAAATAAAGCAATTAGTTCCAAACCATTCATACTTCACTTTGAGAGCTTCCTAAATGAAGTGCACGATCGTTTCTTGGTAATTAGAGGAGAAATTATTATAGGAATAATAAATGTAGATATGGTGATGATTAGGTTCTTCATTCTAAAGACATCATTCATTTGCAATAATCTGGAGGTGTTAGAGCTGAAGATCTCTAATTATGATGCTTTGAGAGGAAACAGAAAAGAAAAATAACAGGTTGCTTGTCATTCCCTTCAGAAAATTAGTTCCTAGATGAAAGGGAAAGGGCCAGAAAATCAGTGATTTAATTAGTTTAGGGAAAAGAAAAAACCAAACTACCTGAAAAAAATAATGTGCAGAGTCAGGGTGGAAATTTGGATTTGGATGTGGTTTGATCAGTGTGCTGGAAACACTTTGGACATCAAGAGGGGACAAGAGCCTCGGATTTCTCTGAGGGTTTGGCTGAAGCTGCTGGGTGTCAGGGGAGCAGAACCAGCACTGCCCTTGGGGAGACCTTAAAATAAGAACCCAAACCATTGGGTTTATGGCTTCTCCCCAAGAGGAATTTGAAGTTGTGTCCACCTGGGCTGTGATCAAGCAGCAGATCATCACCTTGAATTCCAAACTGGCTCCAGCCCAGGTTGGAGGGGGGACCTATTTCCCAAATCCTTCATGGCCCACACCCCAAGGATCAGGGAGATTCCTAAACTAGATAAGGCAGCCAGGCTGCTGTCTGCTCTCATCTCTGAATTGCACACCCAGAGTCTTCTCCATTTACTCCGAAAAAGTGTTCACCACTTCTCCAGAACCAGAGGTTTTTTCCCTCCCAGGGTCCTTGAGTGGCTTCATCTGGAACCTCCAGAGCTGGCAAATACCCCGAGGTGAATACAGGGAGGTTTTCACCTCTGCTGCAAGCACAGCTTCAAATTCTCACAAAAAGCAAACCCTGCTGCCACCATTAACCTTTTATATTTTTTTTTGAGGCTGAATTCCCTCTCCAGCATACACCTCACTCTTTCCAAAAAGCAAAATGACCCATCAAAAGTAACATTTGTCCTTCCCACCTCCTGGAAAAGGATCCTTGAGAGGGACCCTTCTCTTCCAGTGGTTTTTTGGGACACTGAAAAGGAGCCACCACGGAATGAATGCTGTTTCCCCAGAGGACTGAAAAACCTCGAAATCTCAATAGAAATCAGCCAAGAGTTAATGTTTATCTTTTATCAGAGTAATGGGAAAAGTTCAAGCGAGCTGGATAGATCCAGGGTGAAGTCAAACTCCCAAACTTTCTCTTAAATTAAACCCGGCGGGGGCGTAAAAGCATCCTTGGGGACCACAGAGCTCTGCAGGAAATTATGCCAGCTCCACCAACTCCTGTTCATTATCCGTGTCGCTCACTCATGTCACCTCCACAATTATTTTAGGACCTGTCACCAGGAACGTTCTCCCACCAGCAAAATCTTTCCAGCTCGCTCTAATGGGGGGGCTGAAGTTGGCAGTGAAAGTTCCCTCTTGTGCCTCCTCCTTCTTGCTGCCTTCTCCCACCCCTGCTGAGCTGAGAAGCATCTGAAGGCTCTGGAGATCCACCCCCGACTGGGAGCTGCTGGGAGTTGCTTTGGAATGAGGGGGATGTGGAGCTGGAGAAGGTGGGATGGATGGGCAGCCGGGAGCTCTGGGAAGTGGAGTCAGGGTTAAGGTGGAATGAGAAGAGTTTCATCCACCAGCTCCAAAGTTTAGGGAGAAAATCATGGTAGGGTCTCATGGAGGTGTAAATGATGGAGGGAGAGGCCAGGGAGGAGATAAGGAGAGGGGACAAACCCCATTACAGGGCTGTCTGCTGGGTTCTGGAGGCTGAGCAGCTTAGATCCCCATTTATCAGTTAGCAGAAGATTTTTTTTTTTTTCATATTGTAAAGGTGAAGGAGAAGACCAATGGCAGACAAGGACACAAAAACACAGGTGTGAAGGGACTCCCCAGGTCTCTATTCCAGCTTCCTGCTCCAAACAGGTTTAACAGGATGAGGCAACATTCCCTCAGGCTTTGCCCAGATGAATGTGAGGTAGATCCCAGGATGCATCCTCCAAGATTTTCCCTTGCTCCTGTCCCAGGACATCACTGGTCCCAGGACCAGTTTCTCTTGCCTCTGCTGGGTATCCAGCTGCAAGGGCTGGTGGAAAAGGGTTTGGTTCCATCTCCCCTAACATCCCCTCCTCTGCAAACCCCTGAGCTTGCAATTTGCCCCACGCTTCTTCTTGGCTTCTTCTGCTCCAAAGCAGCAGAGGTTGGGTGAGGTGCTGGCTGCTGCTCAGCTTCCCAGGTGAAGATGCCAGAGGAGGCAGTGCTGGAGGCTGGAGGGATGACAGGAGCAGCTCTGGTGAAATGGATTAAGCTGGAAAACAGCAGCAGACAAAGCAGAGCAACACTGCCATGAGCTCCAGTGCACATCACATCCTCCTCACAGGCTCCCTGGCCTGTGGCTTCGTGCCCCCATGTGCATTAGGATTCAGGTTCCTGCTGCCTTCATCCCTCCTGCACACCCAAACCTTCCTGGGAATGGGGGCAGGGGCAGGCAGGATGGGTGCAGGGCACACTGACTCAAGGATACCTGTGGGAACATCAGCTGGAGCCACCATTCCTGCCACATCTCTCCCACCTCCATCTCCTCTCTCTCACTCTCTGCTCCAAAGATGATTTCCCTGCTTGGCATCAACATCACAGCCAGATCAGAGCCCATTATCAAATTTTCTTGCATGCCAAGGAGAGATGGAACTGGATTTTCTGCAGAACACACAATTTCCTTGCAGTATGAGCCAGCAAACAACAGTCTGCTTGGCTGTAAGAAAATTCCACCCTCCTTGTAAACATTTCTGAGAAGAAAAGCCCTGGGAATCCAACCATTGCCCTCATCTTGTCACCACCACCACTGACATCCCCCCTCCTTCCCAAACACCCTGTCCTGAGACAACAGGTGAGAAGCAAGGAGAATTTTTCTTTCCTCCAGTTCCCCTTTTCTCTTCCCCCTCTGTCTCGCCCTCCTGCCTTTTATAGTGTAACACATGTCAGGGTTCATGTAACAAAAAGAATTTCCAGTGTCAGACAAATAATTTTTCCATCTGTGGGGGATTTTTTTTTGTTGTTCTTTTTTTTTTCTTTCTTTTGTCGTGGGTTTGTGGTTGGTTGTTTTTTTTTTTTCTCCCCCTCCCCATTTTATCTTGTTGAACGGAAGTGGCATCTGTGAGGTGGTGGCTGCAAATGATCCACCCAGGAGCCAGGCAGGACATGACCATCACCCTCTGCCTGTTTTGGCTGCTCCAGCTGTTGTTCTGCAGAGGGCACACAGTGTGGTTCAGCTGACAGCTGCAGGCTGGCCCAGAAAATGAAAGTTTTTTTTTTTTTTCCCCTGTTCAGCAGTTGTCTTATCCTTCCCAGCACTCCCTGATGGGCTTTTCTAGTAACAGGCTAAGGTTAGAAATCATGAAAGATAGGGACAAGTGTCTTCTTGCTGAGCTTGGGTCTTGCTTTGCTTCCTGGGGGTTATCAGAGGAGCACATCCTAAAAGTTGTGACCAGTCTGGTGGAGCTGGCTGGGAAACCCTCAGGAAGGCTGCTCTGGTTTGGAAGAAATCCCATCAGAGCTTGTGACAACAGCAATTAATTCCTAAGAACAATTAATGGAATTGGGAGAAGAAGGTCCTTCATGTCCAGTGTTTGAAGTATTTCAGTAAAAAAAAAAATGCCTTGGAGGCTTTGGTATCTTCCAGGGTGGTGATTCCCCATCCTGCCCCCCACGTATGTGGGGTTAGCTTCAAGGTTCTGACCTGGTCACCTTCCTGGTCACCTTCCTGGTCACTTTCCACCATGATGATGGTCTTGACAGTACTGGGTTAACAACAAGGTTGGACCTGAGGATCTTACAGGTCTTTTCCCACTAAGACAACTTGATGATTCTATAAAACCAGCTCTGAGCATTAAAAATGAAGGACCAGGCATTACTCCCTGGGAAACCACTGGAGATGGAGCTCACCAGACAGCCCTCCCTTCCTTCCTGCTGATGCTCACCCATCCAACTGGTGTGGAGGAGAGGGTGGCAGCCCTGGCAGCCCATGGCCACCCTTCCTTCCCCTGTCCCCAGCCCTAGGACATGCTCTGATGGTGTGTAGGACCAGACAGAGCTTTCACCCATAGAAATACAGAGGATGAGTGGCCCAGGAACAGGCTCACTGCCTGCCCAGAGGAGCCAGGGCTTGCTGGAGGGAAGAAAAGGCTTTGCTAGACCTCCAGCAACGTGTGTGTGCTATTAGAGGTCTGGTAATGAAGATAAATCTTTAGGTATGGCCCGAAACCCTACCTGAACCCCCAGTCTCACAGCCCATCTGCTCGTGCTGCCATCACAGAACCAAACCTCCCCGTCTCCCCACCTGGGATGCTCCTACCCCTCACAACTCAGCACCACAGACATCAAAATCCCACCTGAGAGCCCCATGGGGGAGCTGGGAGCCCAGCAGCACCCCAAATCCTCACATCCCCTCCACCCCACGGCAGCTCTGCCCACGCCAGGGGCACCCGTGGGGGTTACACCACCCCCAGCATCAGCAGTGGGACCTTGGCTAACCAAGGAGGTTCTGATTTCTGCTGAAATGCCTGCTGGAGGTGGAAATACTCTTTCCATTGCTCTCCTGCCCACGTTCCCCCATGTGAGATCCCACACACGTGGCAATCCAAGCTGGGAAGCCAGCCCTGAATTCCCGGGGGATTCTCTCCCCTTTCTCGCCCACGGAGGGAGGTGGCAGAGGGGAGCACAGGGGGGGGATTTGGGGTTTCCAGGTGTCCAGGGATCGGGATCTCTGATGGAAATAGGAGGCAGCACTTAGCACCCTCTGCTATGCAACCTGCAAGGTGGGTGGAAGGGGAATATTTGCAAAAATTAAGCATCTTTGTTTATCTTTGCAATGAAGGCTTCACGGGGAGGATGATTTCCTTGGTGCTACAATACAGATGGTATCACACCAAGAAAATTGAAGGAAATATTGCTCATCTATTCCTCTTCAGCTGCTAAGGTATTTTCATGCATCCTTCTTTTATTAAATGCCACCTGAGACGTTTAGGTTTTTAATACTACATGAAAGCAAGGTGCTTTATTAGGTAAATGTAGTGAAATAACCATGTGTTGTTTCTCACATCGTGGCAAATGTTTCTACTTCCTGGCAATATTGATTCCAGATCAAAAAATCCTGCTTTATCCCACTCCCACTTACCTTTCACACACTCTGTTCAAGTCAGCCTAAGAGCTGTGTAAAGTTTCCTTCCCCATCCATTTCCCTTGGCTTTTTTTAGTACATTTGGGGAGCTGACAGATACTGCTCAAATTTAACTATTCATTCTACTCTTATGTATTTTCTCTTTTTTTTTTTTTCTTGTTTTCTTGTTGGTGTTTTTTTTTGTGGGTCTTACCCTTTGCACACCCACGAGAAGAGAATTTCCAGCTTAAATTGTGGAGAAAAAAACATATGCCAAAAAAAAATCTGTGGCAACTTGATTCAGAATCTTCAAGGTGCTGGTGGTAACCATGAGAAAGGACTGAATGCACTTACTAGGAGACAGAAACCCTAAAAACTTCAGAGCAAAAGGCTCTTTTTGAAATACTGTGAAGCTGCAGGTCAGTGGATGCTGTGGACAAAGGGAAGGGATGAGATTTCCTCTACAGAGAGGAATTAATTGCTTGGAATGACCACGTCCAGGCCATTTTTAATGAACTTTTTTTTTTTTTTTTTTTTTTTAGGGGATGTTCTCTTGAAGCCACATGAACAATTTCCCATGGAAACCCTGTTGATCATGTTGCTGATGGGAATGAAGCTGCTCACGTGTGCAACCAAACATTCCCTGCTCCAGTCCCCGTGCTGGATGACATAATCCCATATCACTTACTGCTTATTTCCTTCTTTTTGTCCCTTCTTGCCTCATTCAGACACAAATTCTTTGCCTCCTACATCAAATGCATAGCAGCCCACTTCCTCCAGACACTGACTGGGGAAAACTTGGCACCAAGAGCCCACTGCATATAAGATGATAATTTTTTTTTTTTTTTTTTTTTTTTGGTTGATTTAAGCAGTTTTAAGCTGTTGATTTATTTAAGGCTCTCAGCATCACCAAACATCTGATGATTTTATTTCGATTGCCTGGTTATTCATGGCCAGCCTGCTTTTCCACTCACCCAAACCTCTCTCAGTTATGAAAAAAAAATGAAATGGTGGATGTTTATTTTATCTCTTTTCCCCAGAGAAGGAGTTTAATAATTTAGCAGCAGATATGAAACCACTCCATGTGGAGTAATTTGTTTGAGGGGGGAAAAAATGAGATGATTTTTTTTTTTTCAGTCTCTCCCAGATCCCCATATATAAAGGTATGGTTTGCTTTGGATCATATTCACTCTCCGAAGACTTGGTTTTGCTATTAAAATCTTTATTTCACTACAGATTATTCTACCATTCCTTTGTCTCTCTGCTATTAGCCTGCTTTTGGTATGCAGCTGTCACCATGGCTTTTAGTAACCTGCTTTCTATTGATTCCCAGAAATGGTTTATATCCCCTTAGAACAAACCAATAAAGGATTTCAGGTGCTTTTTAACCTGCCAAATGCAGCTCATCAAGAGGTGCATGGAAAGGAAGGGCAGGAAGCAACAGATTTTTTTGACACACCTTATTTACTAACCCTGTACCCTGACTTTATTGCTTGCTTGGTCTCTTCAAGAACATTTTTAACTTATGAAACAGCACCTTGATGCTTAGAGTGACCACAGCAGTGATGGACAAGGCCACTGTCACCAAGGCAATGTGCAGCTGGAGACTGAGCCCTGAGGTCCCTTCCACCGGGCTCAACCAACCTCATTTCTAGATCAGGGGCTATCAAAGGCCCTTAGATGTATTCCCCAGAAATTGTAGAGGTTTTGTGGCCTCTGAAATCACCAGGATCTCCCAAAGATCTCTTTTCTGATGACCTGTAAGAGCTGGGTATCTCGCCAGCCTCGGCGCCTCTGCCCAGGGGGCTGGAGCTGGGGGAGCTGCTGCAGGAGCAGGAGACAGACGGGTGCATTCAGGGCAGCCACACAGGGCTCCTTTCACCAGCCAGCTGAAAGAAAAAACAACCCAAACCCTGCAAGTCCCTGCTCTGCTTTTCCCCAGGATCCTCAGCTCAAGCCTGACACACGGGTCCCCCTTGTTCCCAAGCCCCCTCCCTTGAGGACGTCCCCCCAGCAGCTGGCACCCTCCTGATGGGGAAAGGGGGGATTAAATAAATAGCAGGTTCTGAAACTTCAAAATAGTAGCACTTTTGGCAAAGCTGGTTTGCATTCTGACCA
Source organism: Heliangelus exortis (assembly GCF_036169615.1). Lineage (NCBI taxonomy): Eukaryota > Metazoa > Chordata > Aves > Apodiformes > Trochilidae > Heliangelus > Heliangelus exortis. The sequence continues at coordinate 2,471,748 of NC_092438.1, read as the reverse complement.
AATGGAAATTCTTCTTTCTAGCAGAGGGTTGGATTATATCTTTTTTTTTTTTTTTTCTTAAATACTTCTTGCGGGTTCCTCCCCCCCCTCCATCATCTTTAATGTGCAGCACGTAATAATATGAAGCTAAGGACACTGTTCTGATAATTCCTTGAGCAGCCCTAGCAAAACACTATCCAGATGTGTTGCTGGTTTTCTGCAGGGGGAATGTGTTGTGTGTGTCTGAAAAAAAAAAAAAAAAAAAAAAAGGGAAAAAAAAAAGGCCAATTTTCCCTTCCACTTGGCTTTTAGCTTTAGATGAAGTGAGGTAGGCCACCATTTTGGGGCCAGAAGATGAAAACCAGCACACCCAACCCTTCCAAGGAGGAAGGATCCAGAAGAGTTCATTTGAGGAAGAAAAAGCAGAAGAGTGACAGAGAAGGGGGGAAAAAAATTAAAAAATATCCAGGCTTAGGAATCAGGAGCAGAAATACGAGCCTTGTTCCCTGTAAGCTTGGATAATCTAAGTCAAAAACCACATGAATCAATTCAAGCTGAGTCCAGACTGCTGTTCTCTACAGAGATGTGTACACACACACTGCATTCCCTCTCTTTTATAACATTTTAGTGGCTGCTGCTTTGCTGGGAACAGTTGGGAAACACATTTGCTCTGTTCCCACTCACGAGGAGGCCCGAAAATGTTTTGATTTTCTAATAATTGGAACTTTCACAGCCCGAGTGTTTTCAAAGCAGTGCACGAGCATTATCTAATAATCCTCAAGGCAGCTCAGTGAGGGAGGTAAAAGTCAGGATCATTATCCTCATTTTACAAAATGGGGCAAAACCAAGACAGGGCTGATAAATGCTTTGCCCAGGGCCACACAACACGTCGGTGGCAGAGATGGGATTAGTGCTAAGGAGCTGCTGGCTCATAGCCTGGGATCAGGGCTCTGTCCACCGGCCCGGGGCTTCTCCCAGGATGGAAATGGATTTGTGCAGCAGGGAAAAAGAGGAGAAAGGGAGGGGAGGGCAAGATGTGCAGGAAACACGCACCGGGACGGGCAGTGCAGGGGTATTTTTAGCAGCAGAAGGATGGGCTCAGGGAGCTCTGTGGTGTTTCAGGGCTGATGCTGGTGCTCAGATGGAAGGAATGAGTTTTTCCCCAAGTGGCTGGATCCTTTCTGAGCGACCTCCTTCAGACAAAAGCAAGTTGAACTCAGAAAGGGAGCGAGCAGCAGGTCTCTGCTAAGAGGGCTCCTCTGGACAGAGATGGATGAGGGAGCACTGACCCGGTGGCTCTGCTGGCAGGGGAGCAGTGACAAGCAGCTGGTAGTTGCAAATACCTCCCCTGAAACAGCTGGATCTGAGAGAGGACATCTGGATGCAGTCTGGGTGGTTTGCCAAGAAACAACGGACACGGAGTCACCCAAATGAGTGAACCCAGGCTGGAGGGGGGCAGAGGACAGGATGTCCCATGTCATCCACGGGGACAAGGCTGCAGAGATGGGCTGAGCCTCCTCTGGCACATGGCTGGGAGGAATAAGTGCATGTGGGAGGGGGTTACTCACCCCAAAACCACCCCTGGTATGCAGGGGCTCTGAGCTGCATGAGAACCATCAAAATCCTGCAGATATAAAGGCACCCGCAGGCTCCCCGGGCTACGAATGCACCTGGGGTTGTGTGGAGATGTAACAGGTGGAGGAAAACTCTTAAATACCTCCAGAGTTTCCCTGTGGCTGCTAGTCCTGGCTTGGCTGAGCCACTGGAGGCTTCTGGAGGTCCAAGAGGGCTTTTTTTTTTTTTTTTTTTTTTTTTTTCCATGAAGAGGTAGCTCTGCCAAACCTGCATCCCAGTGCAGGCACAGCTATGTCCAGAGCATCGTGGGCAATGCCAGGTCAGTCATTTCTCTGGAGTTTTCCTGGCTCTGGAGCTACTGAATTCCCAGAACAATAGCACAATGTTCAGGAAAGGTCTCCTATAAAATCAGACACCAGAAAATCCGATTAGTGACTACCTCTGTGGATGCTTCATTGGGGAGGTAAAATTAAGTCAGAGCTTGCACCTTCTTAGACATCAAAGCCTCAGAAGAGCAAGAAATCAGCATAGGAAACCAAGTTTTAGTAGATCCCTTGCTCAGGGTTGTTCTTACCAAGATCATAGAAAATACCCTTGGGGTGTCCATCTCCACACTAGGAAGAACACTGGTTACAGGATTAAGCCCAGCTCTCTTTTCTTCAAAGTTTTACTTTCTGCATAAAGCAGTTACGTGGCTTCCATCGAATTGCTGGGTTTGCTCTGCAAGAAACCAAATGTTCCTTGGGTGGAGGCACCTTTTGCCTTCAATCCTGAGTGACAGCAGGTGGATGTCTACCCTCCTGCCAGACCCAAGGAACATGTCTGTAGCTCTGAAGCCAACCAGATCCATCACCCTCTCCAAACCTGGCACCAGAGCCCATCCTTAGGACAGGTTTTTATCAACCACGTGAAGGCTGAGCTCGCTGGGTGCCCACCAGGAGAATTGTCCAGACCTGTGGCCACCACACCACCCAGCTCTTGAGGGTTGGAGTCCCTTCTCCTGCCTTTGGCTGGAAGTTCATCTCAGTTCATACCAGTTGTGTTTTACCTTTGTTCTGCTTCCCTACGCACAAGCCCCGTGGCCTAGAGGGAGAAGAGCTGCTTGAATGTGCAGGAAACCTGGGCTGGATTCCCGTTCCCTTGCTCCTTCAAATACTTTAAAAGGAAAAGGAGTGGGGTTTTCCAGCCACATGCCTGTCACATTCTGCATCTCGTTAGGGAACTTGCTCTCCAAGCCTCATTACCTTTTGTCTCCGGTTCCAGGAACGGAGCCGACGGTTGCCAGACCGTGGTATGTAGAGCTTACCCCTTGAAAAAGAAAAAAAATTAAAGAAAAAAATTAATAAAAACCCAAAAACAAAACACAAAAACTTGCAAGAATTTAAACCTCCAGCTGCCAATTCCACATGAGACAATCTGAAGATAAATGGGTGTTTGTAATCACCCCAGTGAAGGGAAGAACCACCATTCAGGGAAGCAGCTTATTCAGTTCACCCTCCTGCCCTGCCTGATTGCACTGCAAGGTTCACCCCTGTCTGTCCACACTTCCTTACAGTGCCACTTCTCCTGAGCTCAACGCTGTAATTAGCTTGATTTATATTAAACATTGTTACCCTTCCCTTGCCCGGCCTCTGGGAAGCCAGGAGAGTTTTGACAGGAGCAAAGCATAAGTAATAGGAGTGGAAAATGGTGACGAGGATCTGGATGCCACAGGAGGGGGAGAAAATAGCTGAAAAGAAATGGATAAAGAACAGGGTTTGGCTTGAGAAAAACCACGGACAAAACTTGTGGGTGCTGCCAGCTCTGGCAGAGAGGAGGGAGGGACCCTCACCCCCCACCCTCCTGGCAGCGGAGCCCCTTGGAGCGAGACTTCAAGCGGCGAGAACTCACCTGACGTGGGGGATTTCACAGCAAACCCATCTCTGGGGCGAAAAGTTTGCTGTGTGGGGTTGGAGCTGTCTGAAGTGGGATCTGCTGGCGGGTGAAGGGCCCAGCCCTGAACCACCCAGAACCCTCAGGCTCGGCTTAACCCCTGCCTGGCACCCCGGGTGCTGAGCCCACGCTGCCGCCCGCCTTTGAAAAGGGCCCCGCGCCCCTCAAAGAGCTCATGGGGGGCATCAAACGAAAGCCCCCGAGCCTGGGGAGCTCAGCCCTGCCCGTGCTGCTGGCACCAGGGCCCACGTAAAATGTTCCATCCATCATGGCTGGGCAGGGGTTTGCCCAAAGCCCTAGGCAGAGCTGGGGAGAAGGACTCCCTTCCCATGGCCTTGCCATGGCCACCGGGCCTGCTGGATGGAAAGCACAAAGTGATCCGAGGGCTGGAGCAGCTCTGGAGCCAGGCTGAGGGAGTTGGGGGTGTTCAACCTGAAGAAGGATGCAATGGGGAGACCTTAGGGCATCTTCCAGTGCCTGAAGGGGCTCCAGGAAAGCTGGGGAGGGACTTGGGACAAGGGCACGGAGGGGTGGGATGAAGGCAAAGGGTTTCAAGCTAAAAGAGGGGAGATTGAGATGAGATCTGAGGAAGAAATTCTTTGCTGTGAGGGTGCTGAGCCCCTGGTTGCCCCCAGAAGCTGTGGCTGCCCCGTCCCTGGCAGTGTTGAAGGTTGGATGGGGCTTGGAGCACCCTGGGCTGGTGAGAGGTGTCCCTGCCCATGGCAGGGGTTGGAACTCGATGATCTTGAAGCTCCCTTCCAACCCAATCCAGTCTGGGATCCCGGAACTCTATGATAAAAGAGTTTAAGGAAAAGCTGGTGGAAAAGGGGTGGCCACTGTCACCCAGCTGCAGCCACGGCCTCACCACCCTGAGCTGCCACCTCATGGCACTTCTCCCACACGTGTGTCTGTGCTCAGCTAAACCAAGAAAGCCCAAATGCACATCTCCTGCAGCCAGGTGAGCAAGAGATGAGGAGAAAACCTTGAGTCTGTGCTGTAGGGCAGGGCTGGGGGGATGCAGAACTCACTTCTCTTGTGTTTTGGACCTTGCACTAAGAGTGGACAAGCTCCAGAGGGTGACATTGACCCTGTGGACAGGCCAGCCAGCCCTTAAGGCTTGGGTCTCTCTCCTTGCCCTAATCCACACTGGATCAGCTGATTTCATTTCTAATTTCCTCACACATGTGCTGGAGCACAGCTGTGGAACATGAGCCGAGTCTGCAGAGGAAATCCTGAGATTTACACAGGCCCCAGTGGATTATAAAAACCTGGAAACCGGACAGATAACACTCATGTAACAGACTTGAAACATGCTGAGGAGAAAAAAAAAAAAAAAAAAAAAAAAAAAATCACCAAGATTAAAACCTGCTGTTCTCTGCAAAATGTAAGAGTGTCTTTTCCAACACTTTGAACTACTGTGTTAAAGCTTTGGAGGTAGCTATCGTTTCAAAGGTGTAATCTTCAGGAGGAGGCTTTTTTTTTCTTTTTTTTTTTTTTTTTCTTCTTTTCTTAAATGGATTTGGTCAAGTCACAATAAAAGAGTTCTTAAAAGGGCTTGACCTGGAGGGCTGCAAGCTTTCTGCCTGGTGAGGTTCATGTCTAAACTGTGTGCAGCTTCCAGAGCTTCTGAGAACTCCCAAAATCTGAACTGGCTGGTGATGTTCAATGACAGTGGGAGTAAGAAGCAAACATTTCTCATGGGGAGATGTTGTGTTTTCCATCTCAGTGGAATCAGTTGGCCAACGAGTGGGTTTCTGCCAGGGGACAAAGAAATCTCTTGTTCCAACCTCTCCTTGCCTACAGAAAGCACAAACCCTGGGGGGGTGGCTTTAATGGGAGAGGACCCAGCTCGAAAAAATTTCATTTTTAGGTCAGATGCTGGGCTGATTTCCCAGCAGGAATTCACTCTGGTGGCTCTATCAATCTACAACATTACCTGTAGCTTCTGGGTTTTAGCCCAGTGCCTATAGGAATGCTTCTCCTCCTTGCTGCACTGCAGGAATGGCCATAGCCACCATTTTCTTATGAAATGTCTTGGTCCTGGTTCATGGTTTCATCTCTGCTGGGCACATTGTCCCCATTTGTCTGTGGCTGCTCTGAGAGCTTTTTAATAACTTCAGTTAATGATTGATCTGGAAAGGGTGGCCACTGCCTCAGAAAAAGGTTTTCATGTTGCTCCTATCAGTAGCATGTGAAGAACTTTTCCCACATTTTTTCCAGTTGGCTACTGACTCAGAGCTGCCATTTTTGTGCTCATTGAGGTCTCCAGCCACAGCAGTGGGATCAAAACCAGGCACAGGGTCAGACTGTTTTTTCTTAAGCTGTCAAATGTGATTTATTGCTTTTCTCAGGATCAATGACTTCAGGATTTGGGTTGCCAAGCTGTGCTGGGTCACGACCATCAAGGGTGGTTAACAGGGCCAGAACCTCTTATTTCAAGGCCCCTTCTCCCCCCAGAACTTTGTGTGAATCTCAGTTCCATCCTTATCTTGGGCATCAAAAGAATTTCGAGGAGGGGTCAGATGAAAGTTTGGGGGGTTTCCTCCCTCATTTCTGTGAAGAGCAAACTGAGATGGTTTGGGGTTTGTGAAAGCAAAACCTGGTTGACTCGGATCTCAGATCTATTTTATCTCAGTCCCCAATCTTTCATTTGAATTCGGGGTTTCCAAACCAAAACCCAGCGAAGACTTTGTAAAAAAAAAAAACAAAACAAAAAAACAAACCTGAACTCCAGCCTCCTCCACACATTCCAGGCGGTTGCTGAGAAGAATTCTCCTCCAAAGTTCAGTTTAATGAAACTGTGACAAGAAGAAACCTCAGCTGACATCCACCTCCCCCCAGAAAGTGCAAATCCCATCCTCAGAGGGGCAGAAAGAAGAACAGAGACAGGCAGACAAGACCTGACTTGGTGTCTGCACTATCAACATGCTCCAAGCTGAAGCTGTTTAAATGCAAAGCAAGAACTCCAGGCATCTCATGACCTTTAGCATGGCTTGAGACACTGTGAAATGATGTTGCAAGTATCATATGAGAAGACAGAAGAAGCACTGCTGAGATTTGCCTGGACTCTTGGAGCTACTGGGGTAGCCAGGAGAACAGGGTGGTTTGAGCTTTGGGTTTTTTATGAGATGATGGAGAAGGGGTGGAGGTGCAGAGGGTGTTGCTTTGAAAGGTGCTCATCTGAAGGACGTGGTGATGTTGTCCTCAAAAAAAGGAGCCACTTCTAACACAGGTGGGGTTCATATTTCAGGCCCCACAAGCCCGGGGTGTGCAGGAGATCGGGCAGTGAAGAACACTCAGTTTTAAAAGGTGGGATTGCAGCATTTGTACTTTGAGCCTTTCTCTTAATATTCAGAATAAAATGGGTCTTGGCAGATGGTCAGTGACAGAAAGGAGGAAATCAGTCGCTGCAGGTCAATTTTTCCACCAGTAATGTGATCCCAAACATACAAAAAAAAAAAAAAAAAAAGCAGTTTCCATCCTCTCCCCCAGGAATCTGTCTCTCTTATTGGATCCAAGTCTTCTTAAAAATCACTTCCCATTGAAAGAAAATCGATTTCCAACTCTAAATTCATATGTAAGTCCCTTCTATTGTGTTTTCCAAGGTATCCATTCTCCTCTACTCCTCAGCTACCATTCCCAGGGGTTTTGTGACATAAACTGTGGCTTTTGACCCAGAATCAAAGCTTCCTGGGGTGAGCACTCTGTGTTTTCTTTTGCAGTTCTCCCACTTCTGTAAGTAGGAAGCAGCCAAATGAAAAACTGCCTATTCTATGCAGATAGAACACATTGACTCAAATCATATAATTTTTTTTTTTTTTTGTGACACCCACTATGGGATTAATTTGGGCCAAACTGAACGGGACAGTAGAGTGAGTCAAACCCAGCAGTGCTGCCTTTATTGTTTAGTTCAGCCTTTCAAAATTACACTGGAGAGCAAAGGCAGAGCAAAGTTGGACAGAAAGAGAGTCCACAGGGAATGCTGTGCACACCATCCCCTTTAATTGCTTTTTCAAGATAACGTGCAGCACTTGAACTTGACTCACATGTGCCCTCACGTGGATTCCACCCATTCACACCCACCCCAATATTTTCTCTGATCTGTGCACGTTGCAGTTGACAACACTTCACAGATTGGTCCACGGGAGAAAGGCAGAGACTCAGAAACCCCAAATCTGGCTCCTTTTTGCACACTCACTCCTGTGGCCAGCAAAGGGGCCCCCCCTGAGCACCCCCTTTCTTCACCAGGGCACGGCAGGAGATGCTCAGAGCTGAGCTGCATCCTGGGCTCTGCACTTCCACATCCATCCAAGGAGGATCATAACACTGGAACAACCCACTGGAAAGCCAAAGGCCCAGGCTTGGGGATTTTATTGGACCAGGAACTTGGACAATGAAATACTTCAGGGAGGAGATTTCTCGAGACAGTTTCGTCAAGTGGTTTTGGTTTGGGGTTTTTTTTTTGGTTTGTTTTTTGGGTTTTTTTTGTGTGTGTGTGTTTTTTTTTCCATCTGACCCTGGGCCCTGAAAGTAACGTCATCCCGAACACAGAAATGCTGTTTGCTGATTGGTACCACAAACCCCTGAAAGGCAACCAGGAGCCTGGTGAATTTTCCTCTTTAATTAGGTGTGAAAAGTCAACGGAGCCACGTGGCTCTCGCAGGGGACCCTGTTCCACAGACAACCCCTTCCCACCCCAACACACCACAGACCTCAGTCCCACACAATCACCCTTTGAAAGCTGGACCAAGCCCCAGCTTCCCTTCCCCTGGTGGAAAAGCAGGGAGAGCCTGGAAATCCTGTAACTCCTGGAGAGCTGAACCGTGCCTGGCTACATCCATTCTTCACCAGGTTTCTCTGCTGAGGGGTCTCAAGCACCCCAATCACTTCTGGGTTGGTTTTATTTGGAATTTCAGTGCCTCTTTGCTGGCCTAGAATTGGGAAGCACTCTGTGTGCAGGGTGGATTTTTTTTCTGCAATGCTCATGATGCAGACAGGAGGATGGGGGTCGTGCTGTAACAACAAAGGAGGCCAAGGAGCTGGGTTATTCCTTATCTCAGGGTTTCCAAAGTTCTGGAATCCCATTTAAATGGCAAAATGAGGGTGTTGTGAGCTGTTCTGCCAGAGTGAAGTGGCACAGCACTGAGCACCATCACCTCAGAGGGGAAATGGGCCAGCACCTCCAGAGCTGAAGGCAGGTGAGAGAAGGAAATATTCTCACTCATGCTTATTGTAGAGAATTACAGGTTCAAGTGACCAGGAAATTGCCTTTCCTGGGGATTTCCAGTTTAACCCAGTGTCTGCACCACTGAGACTGAGCTGCATGAGCCTGCTCATCTGACAGCCCAAGCCCTGGGATGGATGGAGAGCTCTTAGACTCAAATAAAAGGACAAATTGTGGGGAATTAAGGCAAATCAAAGTGATTTCACCCAAGCTGCTTTTGGCAAGCCAGTGACACAGCCAGGAAGGGATCTGGCTTCTTGGCTGACCCAAAGGCTCCCCAGCATCAGCTCAGATTTTGAGCTGTTTGTGATTCTGTGATAAATTGCAGCCCTGCAACAGCTTCAGGTTGTACAGAACAAATGGTGAGACTGGGGTGAAGTAAAAGCTCCAGAGCAGGAGAAAAGGAGAGGAGGAGGAGTGGGAGAGGCACTTTCCTTGATCAGGAAGAGGAGGAAGGATGAGGCAGAGAGGGACAACTGACCACCCCCATCTGATGTGCTGGGAAAGGCTCTCCCCCCATCCCAAAGGGGTGAAAGGATCAGAGAGGGTTTTATTACTCAAACCCCCCTGTCTTGTGTTGTGGGTTTGTGCAGCACCCAGCAAACCAGCTTTTCAGCCAGAACACTAATTAGCTGTGACCAGAGGAGAAGAGAGAGCAGGGATAAAGGAGAGAGATGAGGTCACTGACACCAGAGAGTTTCAGTCCATGCCAGGCTTAACCACCCCTGAGATCTGCTGAGCAGCTCTGGCAGCTATCTTCAGATAAAAACCTCAAGTCTCAGTGATTTCAGGTCCTAAACTGCAGAAGTCTTCAGGAAGAGTCATCATTGCTCTAACAAACCTTCTGGGCAGGCAGTGGGGTCAGCAATATGAAAATACAGTCAAGCTATCACAGTCTTTTCTTCCAACCACACGATTTCTTGCCATGCTCAGTCACCCTCTCCTTTACACACAGCAACGCCAGGTTCTGGGAATTAACCTTTCAGAGGTCTCTGACATTCTGGTTCAAGTTTTAAGTGGCTTCCCCAGTGTGCCAGTGGGGAAAAAGCAAAGAGCAGCAGCACACCAGCAAGCTCATAAATCCAAAGGAAACTGGAAGAGGGGAGGATTCCATGATTGGATGCAAAGCAATGCAGCATCTGCAGCAACTGGAGTTCCAGTTAGGCAGGGAGGGTGTTTGGTTGTGCCTGCAGAGCAACACCCCCTTTTCCTGTAATCCAGCTAATCCAAGGGTAAAAATATGGACTGAAGCCTGGCTCTGCTTACCTGGGGAGGTACCATGGTTGTTTCCACTGTCACTAACAGAGCAGGTCACTGGTTCCTCTGCAAACACACCTCGTGCAGCATCAGCCACAACTGCCCCCAAAACAGGCAGTGTAAGGAGCTGGTGGGTGAGACAGGCACAAGAGAGGTTCTGTAGAAGAAGAAATGCTGGATGTGTCCCTCTATCAAGCTACAATTAGATTGGGAAGTACAGTGAAAGCTCGGAGCAGGTTGCTCAGGTCTGGAGTTAGGGCATTGCAGCACCCATGCTGTGTGTGCTGGCCAGGCAGCTGGAGAAAGCTGCAGAAAATGAACAAAAAAAGCCAGGAGCACATGGACACCACAGAGAGAGGCCTCAGCATCGATGCCAGGGTTTGCAGATTTCCCAAGGAATTGCCACAACAGTGTCTGGTCACCAAATCAAGTGTTTGCAAAGTCTTCCAGAAATCTTCCACGACCACACCGTAGGCTTCCTGCCAGGAGCTGCAGTGGCTCTTGCTGTCCTGGGCTCTTCAGACATCTGGTTTGACACCCTGTGGTGCATGAGAGGACCCATATAATCATCAGAGAGAGAGAGAGATGAGGCTGAAGCCTCAGTCACATTCCTCAGGTCATTCCATAACATGACTTGGATGGGGCGAGCACTCCCTGCAGCCACCAGCATCTGCCCTGACAGCTGAGTGAGGAGCCCCCAGAGCTCTCCCTGAAGGACTAAGGATAAAAAAAAAGAATCAGAAACCACTTGTGATGCATGCCCAGAGCAGCTCCCCAAACGTGGGGGTTCTGTCATCTGGGAGAGGACTGTTTTGGGGAGGTGTGAGCACATCCGTAGCCTCAGCCCCAGCAAGGTCCATCCCAGGGGAGGTGGGAGCAGTCACTCTCGTTTTTCCATGCAGGAAATCACAGGGAGAAACATGATGCATCCAGCAGACGGCGTGTCCTGGACAAAGGAGCTGCTCTCCAGGGCTGGGGGTGAGGGGTGGAGCTGGGTCCTGGTAGCCCCTTTCCCTTCTCCCACCTCCAGGGAAGTTGCCCCAGCACCAAACCTCAGCACTTCAGCACCACAATGAACTCAAACATTCCCCATCCGGAGAGGATGTGGTCAGTCACCACACACATCTTCTGGGGCCTGACCACAGATCCAAACAGTCTGGTCACACATCACACGTAATCTTAACAGCAAACTTTCTGACATGCAGTTCAGACCTACTCTTGTCTTTGTGGGGCTATTTCCCTTATATCTCCATGATAATAAAGAGTGAGACTTGTTCAAAATATTAGTATCTGGGGAGAGGGGAAAAAAAGAAAACCTCTTCAGCAGACCATGACTCACACAAGATTTCCCTGAACCTGAGCTGTGGGGAAGTCATTAGGAGGAATGAACTCATCCCAGCTCAGAGGTGAGGAGTCAGGATCTCTTCCCAAGCTGAAGCCTTCCCCAGGGAGGGTCTTACTGGGCAATTCCTGCTGGCATCACCCGGCAGATCCCACCCCAGGCTTTGCCAGCCAGGAGATGCTCTCAGATGCCACGGGGGAGCCCCAGGAGATGTATCCTGTTGAGGACATCTCATGGGATGGGGACAGATCCAAAGGGTGCCGTGGCATCCCCTGTGGCAGGACATCAGGTGTGGTGGCACCTGGAGCTGGGAGTTCCTCTCGACCAGCAGCACTTTGGGGACTTTGAGCTCCCAAATTCTTTATGTCTGGGCCAAACGATCCTGCAAGTTCTGCAGCACCCACAGCACATCCCAGCACTGCCTCTGCTTCAGAAGAGCAATGTTTGATACACAGCTCTCTCCTGAAAGCATTATGGCCCCATTTGCAACAGATGGGACTACACAAGTCTATGGATAAAGAGAACGATGACTTTCTTCCAGCCAGTTGGGTTTTTTACAAGAAAAAAATGTTTATGTCTAAAATTATATAGATAAAAATTCCTCTCTTTTTTTTTTTTTGTGCTGAAACCATTATAGAGAGCAAAAAGAAATTTTTTTTTTTCAAATCCGATGATGAAAAATCCTTTTTTTTCCTGGTGCATATCTTTCAGGAAATATACCAGGGTTAGAGATATTTTTTTTTTCCCAGATTTTTTTTTTTTCCTCTGCTGTTTTCCCACCAGCTGCAGAGGGTGTATCAACACATTCATTTAATCAAGCTGGGGTTTCCCCATTTAATATCTCCTGGTGTCTATTAGATTGCAGGTAATATATAGGCTCCATCTTCCAGCAGTTAGCTCCAGAATATCAGTAATTTATCAGCACTTCCACCTATGCTTGGAGTTGCAGATATCTGCAGTAACTATTTAGTAATGACTTTCTTATGGCTTCTGTTGCAGATATAAAGGCTTGCAATGTTGAAATGATTGTTTTTTATCAGTCAAAGTATTTTCCAATCTGTCCCATTTCCTCCACCCACATATTTTGTTTTGTGTGAGGAAAATTAAATAAACAGGATCCAGTTTTCCAATGAAAACAAAATTAGTTTTCAAGCCAAAAGGAACTCGGCTTGAATGCCGCCGGGCTGTGAGCAATTTAAAACTTTTTTCTTATGCACGAGCTAATGAAGAAATTAAAAGTTTAGAGGGAACAAAATCCCCCTGACTGAGGCAGTGGAAATAGTTGGACTCCGAGCTGCAGGATAACGAGGATGGTTTGGACACGGGCTGAGATGCTGATGGAATTGCAGGAGCAGAAAGGGCACGTGGCAACCAAAGTTTTGGAAACCCAGGTACAAACCTTGGTGCTTTCCTGGCTCTGGGAGCCAAGCAGCAGCATCTGCTGCCCTTTGGCAGGGGTGAAGCAGCAGCTCCTGAGCCCTGGAGATGCTTTCTTGCAGCTCATGGATGTGGGAAGATGGGAAGGTGGGAAGCGAAGGATCCAGGAGGGCAGAGCACAGGGTGCTGTATCCCAGGGTTCATCTTCTGAAGCCTTCCTTGGTCCTTTCTGCAGCTCCTGGAGATGGAGAGATGAGCTCCCCAGGCTCTCAACACTTGCCAGCTCTTTGGTCCCTCTTAAATTTCTCCTGAGCTCTCATGGAGGTCACAGCTCATCCTCCTCACAGGCAGCAATTCATCCAGCCATGGTCACATCCCTGCTGGAAACTGAGCAGTGGCTCATGCCTAAGGAAAGGTCACTTTCCCCCCCAAAAAAGTGGCTCATGCCCAAGGAAAAGTCACTTTTCCCCCCAAAAAGTGGCTCATGCCCAAGGAAAAGTCACTTTTCCCCCCAAAAAGTGGCTCATGCCCAAGGAAAAGTCACTTCCCAAAAAAACCAGAGGAGCTGAGCGCTCCTGCCCCCCTGCCACTCCCACATCTCCAAGCCCAAGCAGTGACAGATGCCTTTTTTTTTTTTGGAATAAACAGCCCAGAAAGCTGCAACCAGCCCTCCAACAACCCCCAAGCACACAGCAGGAGCCCAGGGAGGATCCTGATCCATCCGAGGGTTTCTTCCAGAGCTCCTCTCTCTCTCCCAGGCCACCCTGGGTTTTTCCCCACCAGGATTTCAGCAGCTGAGGAGAGCTCGGACCAAAGCCCAGGGCATTTCCACAAAGAAGGAAAATATCTGGGAGCATCTCTGAGGGCAGGGGGGAGGTGAGAGGGTTCAGAAGCAGGATGGGGGCTGCACTAACAGGTTGTCTCTGAGCTGCTGCTCCTGGCACAGGCTCCCCACCTCCTGTTGCTGTCTGGGAACAGATGTGGGCAGTTTCTCAGATGATGAAGTATTGAATATGTTTCTCCTTCAGGGATTATTACTACTAAATAAATCTGCAGGTTTATATGTTTAGCAGCTGACAGAGATTCTTTTTTCCCCTCCCCTTCCCCGATACATTATTCCTTGCAGGAAGAGCCAAAACAAGGCTTTTAAGCCAGGGAGCAGAGAGAGAATGATCAGGATGTGATTTGGGAAATTCTAGAGACAATGCTGCAGCAAATGGGGGCAAAATATCCTACTCAAGACTGAGCTCACTTACACATTTAAACTTGTATCTTGGACTCCATGAGCATCACTGTAACCACCAGTTCATAAATTCGTCTGGTATCTTTAGAATTTGTGGCCTGGGAAAAGATCTTTTCCTCTCTCCTGGTGGTATTGGATTTATTATTTTTTCCCCCCCTTTCTTTTTTTTTCTTTTTTTTTTTTTTCCTTTTTTTTTTTTCCTGAGCTGACTTTAAGCAACACAGGGCTCGGATTTACAGTGTTTTAAGTTCCACTGAAAATATTCCCTCATCAACCCTGAAAGGAAAGACAGTGTGCACTGAAGGAACCTGACCTGTTTGCAAGAGCATCCCAGCTCTGCTTTGGGAGCAGCAGGTTGATCCAGGGGCAGGAGCTGAGTCATGCAGCCTCCTCAAGGTTTTGAGCTCTCCTTTTCCATTTGAGGGTCTGCACTTGCTTGGATGCATTTTTAAAACCATCCTGGAGAGGAGATGAGTGCAGTTTCTGTGGCTTCAGCAGCTCCCAGGTGCCAGACTCATCATCCCAGCAGAGCTGCAGGGCTTTGCTTCTTAATTCTTAATTCTTAATTCTTAATTCTTAATTCTTAACTTCTCCTTGTTTCATAAACTTCTCCCCTTCACCATCAAGTCCCAAGCAGGTCAGAGGGACAGAAGAAGAAACCCCTGAAGCTCTGAGAAGGGGAACACACCACAAATAACCACGGCAGCCACACTGATGTGTGTGCTCCTCCAGGAAAACCAGGGAGAAGTTTATGAAACAAGGAGAAGTTAGAAACTGGAAGGAGGAATTAAGAAGCAAAGCCCTGCAGCTCTGCTGGGATGATGAGTCTGGCACCTGGGAGCTGCTGAAGCCACAGAAACTGCACTCATCTCCTCTCCAGGACTGTTTTACCTGGGATGAGATATTGCCCAAGGGATGAAGGATTCCTGTGAGACAGCACATTGCTCAGCTGCTCTGGTTTACGAGCCCAATTCAACACTCAGTCCCTACCTGTAGAAGCAAGGAAGCTCACTGCCTGTCCATGGGCACCTGTGTGCTGACACTTGGCCATAATCCCTGTCATCATCATCATTCCCTGTGAAGAGAGGGAAGTCCTGTGCCTGGGCCCTGGGGAATTCCTAGGAAATGGGGGACACTTAGAGGAGGTCTGGTACAGACCCCAGCTCAGCTCATGGGCATATTTTGAGGTTGCCTCATCCTGGAGGTGTCCCAGGGGTTGGACGGATGGGGTTTGAAGCACCCTGGGCTGGTGGGAGGTTTCCCTGCCCGTGGCAGGGGGTGGGACTAGGTGATCTTCAAGGTCTTTTCCAACCCAAACCAGTCTGGGATTCTATTAAAACATTCTCTGCTGCCTTTCCCACCTCTCAGACGTGTAAACCCTGCAAGAAGCCCAACATCAGATAAAGCAGCAAGGTCCAAGTGGAGATGGGGAAGCTGCTGACCCCTTGACTTTATTTCTGGTTCCTGGCTGTGGTCAGCCCAGGGAAAGGGCTTCAGAAGGAAACCCTCAGGTTCTGGCCGTGCTGCAAGCATCTGCTGGGATCTTGGCTGGTCCAGCTCAGAGAACCCACTGGGGCACCCAGGAATTTAGGTAGGAATAAAGCTGGAGTGGGTTCTTGTGTTCCCAGCAAACAGGAGAGAAGAGCTGACATGACAAGGCTGAGGTTAATGCAGCTCCCAACAGCACAGGAAAACCTTTTAACAGATTGTTCTTTATCTAAGGGTTAAAATAGCAGAGTTGGGGAGGGGGGGTGCTGTGTAATCCCACGGTCACGAGGAGAAACCTGCTCTTGGAGTCATCTCCCCTCACCCCCCTGTGAAGCTGGGGAAGAAAGAAAAATTATTTGTAGTGTGCTTTTGACAAAAATACATGGTTTTTTATATGTATTTTTACGTCCCAGTTTGCGTGAATGAACATGATATTACACTGGTTTAAGAGAACTTTGGCAGCTTTTTATTGCTGTTTTACAGCACAGTTGTTCTTAGAAACAAAAGGTTTGAATTAATGGTGTTTTAATGTACAGGATATGACAGAAATGAAATGCAGAAACAGTTGGCTTGCACACTGGGATCCGAGTCAAAATAAAAATTGGCAGCAAGCCTGCAGCCCTCCTCTGGGACACCCAAAAGGGGTGTGAACATTAACTCATCCAGCAATAACCCGGGTGATCAGGAGCCTGCCTCAGCCTCCCACTAATGCAATAATTGTATAAAAAATGTCTTCAGTTGTCTTATTAAAGAGCAACCCCGGATAAAGACACAAAAGCAGAACAAACCCCACGTCCTGAGCCATTCAGGGGTCTGGTTAGCTCCTGTTTTCCTTTTCAAGGTGAGTCTCCAACAGAGGCTGCAGCTTTCAGTTGTAGCTCTTAAGATTTAGCAAACCCCCACCCCCTCCCTACCCCCCAAGCCCTGCAGATTTTCCTCTTTTTTTTTTTGGTTTTTTTTTTGGTTTTTTTTTCCCAAGGCAATATAACTCCCCCAAGCACCCCAACCAGAAGGCAGGGATGATTAGCATCCTAATTTCTCTGACATTTCCTTCAGGGTTTTTTTCAACGACTCAAGACCTCTTTCTATCTGTGTCAGTGCCTTCCTCTGCTGCCTACAACCTCGTGCTTTAACTCCTCCATCTCTCCAACCTCCAACTCTGAGCTTCCAGGCAAGAAGCAGCCATTGTGTGGCTGATGATGGCCATGTTGTGGTGCCAGCTTGCTCTACGGACTCGACTCTCTTTCTTTCTTTTTCTTTTTTTATTTTTTTTTCACTTTGGTAATTGAGAACAGGCTGAAGTTTGGGTATTAAAAAAAAAAAAAAAAAAGAGCGTTCCACGTAATTTAGAGAAGTTAACAAAGCATGAAACTAAATAAAAAACACCATCCGGTGCTGATCTCAACATTTATATATGCACGAGTGCAGAGAGCTGCACAGAATATATTTGAGCTGGATCCCTGGTTTCAGAACAAGCTCCATGATCTTGCTCTGACACTGCACAGTATTTTGAAGGTTTTTTGGTGGTTTTTTTTTTTCTGGATCATTTATTTCAACCACGGAATCTGCCCAGATGCCTCAGGTTCCCTGTTTTGGGTCCTCTGCCGTGTTGCTGGCATCTCTGAACCATCCCACTGGGAAACTCAGCCCTTTGGGGACTTTCTGGGGGATTTTTTAGCCAAAGTGGGCACCTGGCATGGGGTCTCCTCACCATTCTGCTCTTTTGGAAGGTCAGAAATGTCTATAAGGAGGAGGAATTCAGAGAGGAAGAGAGGCAGTGAGCCCAAGTGCCTGCACTCACTGGCATTACATGAGAAGATGCAGAAGCAGAACAGAGATGCTGCCAGGCTTGGGGAGCTGAAAGCCAGAAAGTCCAGAGCCAGAAGCCATCATCCAGCATTGTCACTGAAGGAGGTGTCACCAAGGGACAGATTTCCCACATCCAGGACATCCTTTGCCTACCCAGACCGATGCCTCTTGTGCTCACTTCTGGTCTCCAGGGGGAAGGAGTTCCCTGGAGTTCCCAAGATCCCAGAGATGGATCTTGGCCCCAAAATGCAGAGCAGTTGGGTCGGGTTCTGCCTTAAGAGTTGAGCTGGCAGCTGGCTCGTGTCTGTCAGTGGGAGGCTCAGCATAACATGGTAAAAATTGATTCCTTCTAGGTTTCTTCTGTTCCTACCCTGAGCCCCAGATTAGACACATGCCTCGTCCCTCACTAGCAAAGTTGATTTCCTGGTTGTGATTAGGGATGGTTTACATATATTTCCTAAAGTTGTTTTCATTTTATTACTATCATTTAAACAGAATTCTCTATACCACTGCTTTCCCAAGCCATCTGCACTTCCAAAGACCCTTTTGTCAACTTTGGTCCTGACGTGGGATGTTGCAACCCACCCAGCCAGGAGGACGTGCACTGGCTGAGCCTCCTCCTCTGAAGTCTCAACCTCCCTCTCATCCCACAGCTTCAACCCCGAGCTGCAAGAGGGAATTCTGTGTTGAACAGAGCCCTTGGAGGAAAATGTGATGGTAAATTGCTACGTGAGAAACAGCCACCCCAAGGAGCCCTGGTGTCTGGCTCCTCCTCTGCCCCTGGGTGGGATAACGCTGGGCCAAGCCAGGAGCAAGGGGAAGGAGCTGTGGGGTTGGGTTGCAGCTCTTTTTTTGCTCATCTTCCATCCCAGGAGAAAGGAAGTGGCTGCTGGAAAGTGTCCACTGCTGGGCTGTTGCCTCTCCCCTCCAGCTCAGGTGGCCAACACAGAGCATGAGCCCAACCTCAGCTCCCCAGCCCATCCCCAGCTCCACCAGGAGTGAGAGGGGAGGTGAAAGGGCTCCTGGCAGTCCTCAGGAGCTCATTTTTCCCTCCTGAAATGATGTCAAACTGCTGAGTGAGGAGGAGGATTCTCTTCTGTTAGTTCCCTGCCCTGTTACATGGGGGCTGAAGCTCTTCCCTGCAGCACTGAGCACTTCTCTGCTTGCAAAGCTGTCTGTCCTGCCTTTCAGGTACATCTCCTGCTTCTTCTGTGGTTTTCTGGGAATTTGTTCCTTGCTGAAGGCAGAGCAGGAATTTCAGAAGCCTCAGGAGGCTGCAGGTTCATGTACACCTCCAACATCTCCAATAAAAGGACAAGGGAGTGGCTTTGAGGGCAGAGCATCCAACCATTGCTTCCAGCCAGGTGGAACTGGGAATGGTGGTTTCCCTGCACACACAGGACTGTGTGGTCCCATTCAGGTCTTAGCTCAGCTGGGAATCATGGAGCAGTTGGATTCTGGGATTTACCTCCTTTACCACCTTCCCCCCCCCAAAAAAAAAAAATTAAGAAAAAAAAAATATATTAAAAAAAAGGTCAAAATATTTCAACATTGGGTCCCATTGTGAAAGCCCCACTCGTGTAGCCAAAACAAAATGTTCTGACCTTATTCACACAAAATTGTGTCATAAGCTTTGATTGCTCCTCCAGTCTTCTGGTGACTATAAACTTCACCCAGTCCTTGTTCCTTGGCAGCACCCCTCTGGTTTTATGAGATCTCTGAGGGTTCTTAACCTACTTAAATCCAGTAAGAGCAATGGGTTTCCCAACTGAAAACCAGCCCTGAGATCCAGCTGGCCCCACAGAAACCCCCAATGTCTCCACCTGAGCTCCCTGGGATGGCTCTGAGCCATCACTCATCACCAGGGAAATTTCTAAGCTCATCTCCTTGTTTCAAGTTCTCCTCTCTTGCTTTACCCACCCTACCGTTATCATTAAGAAAAAAATAAAATAAAAAAAAATAAAAAAAAAAGAAAGAAAACCCCCCCAAATGGTTATTCTGCTGTGAATAATGGATTTAAGCACCTGCTGTGGTCAGCTTTTGGCTTCCTCTGTGGTCCAAGGAGGTTAAAGATGGAGCTGTGACCACCAAATCAGCACATTGCAGAAAGAGGGGGGGGGGGGTTGCTGTCCCCCATAGTTATTTAGGGAGTCAGAGTCACCCAGCCTGTGTGGTTTAGACATGGTGGTTTGAATAAATTTTTAACCTATGTGTCTCTGCCTGCCCTGGACTCAGTGTCACACCAGCTCCTGCACCTTCCCACACCAGATCAGACCAGGTTTTTGTTGCGGCGAGCCTTCTCTCTTGGGGACTCGGCTCTTCTCCGGAGCTCTTTCTTGCTGTTCCTCTCCTCAGGTGTCTTCATCTCTTCACTCTTCTGACTGATTCTGCTTCTGGGAGATGCCTTTTATCTTGCCCTTCAGCCCCACCCATTTCTGGCTGGGGCAGACCCTAATTAGTGGGCACACCTGGGCTTAAGCTCCCAGTTCATTATCGGCGACACCTGAGGACCTGTGGTTCTCTCTACAGGTTTTGGTCTTGATTTTGTGTTAAGTCCATGACGCAGAGCAAGATGCTGTCAAGGGAAGAGCCCTGGCCTGGCAGCAATAATTGGAAATCAATCAATTCCCAATTAGGAATCACACCTCGAGTCCTGTGTCCAGTTCTGGGCCCCTCAGCTCAGGAAGGAGATTGAGGTGCTGGAGCAGGTCCAAAGGAGGCAACTGGGCTGGTGAAGGGATCCAGCACAGATCCTATGAGGAGAGGCTGAGGGAGCTGGGGGTGTTGAGGCTGGAGAAGAGGAGGCTCAGGGGAGACCTCATCACTCTCTACAACTCCCTGAAAGGAGGTTGGAGCCAGGGGGGGTTGGGCTCTTTTCCCAGGCAACTCTCAGCAAGACAAGAGGCCATGGGCTTAAGAATTTTTTCCTAATATCCAACCTAAACTTCCCCTGGCAGAGCTGAAGCTCTGCCAGGGGAGGTTTAGGTTGGATATTAGGAAGGAATTCTTTGCAGAGAGGGTGCTCAGCCATTGGAATGGGCTGCCCAGGGAAGGGGTGGATTCTCCATCCCTGGAGATATTTCAAAAGAGCCTGGATGTGGCACTCAGTGCCATGGGCTGGGAACCACGGGGGGAGTGGAGCAAGGGTTGGACTTGATGAGCTCTGAGGTCCCTTCCAACCCAGCCCATTCTAGGATTCTAAGGGGATGTGAGCCAACATCTTCCAAATGGGGTTTTTGTGCAGAAATAATGGGATCACCCACCCTGAATGCCAGAGGTCTCACAGTGCACAGACACATCCCTTCCTCTCCAGTTTAACACCCACTGCCCCTCAGGTGATTGGATTCCAACAGGATTACCTACCTGTTCCTTGCTTAATGACTTCCATCCCTTTCCCACCTCCATTCCCAGGAGGCAAAGGGGAAAGAAGCCCCAGATTTCCCCCTCACAGCTGCCAGGAGAAGCCTTTGCTGGTGTGTCAGGGCAACAAGGGTGTCTGATCAGCTCAGAATAACCAGTTCTAAAGTAACCCAAACCATGCCTGTGCTTGTGGAGAGGATAATGACAAGTGTAAAAATAAGTAATAAAAATTAAAAAAAATAAAATCAATAAAACCAGAGATGTTTCATGAACAAAGTGCTGATGCTCAAAAGGACCCCTGGGTGTCATGGCAGAGCAGCATGGGGGGTACAATGTCCCAGTGCCTCTGGAGCATGGAATTCCACTGGCTTGGGCCAAAAAGGCTGAATATTGCCCCAAAGAGGAGAAAGGTTCAGTGGAGGAGGTAGTTTTAGGTTTGCTGTAGCAAAGCACCAGTAGCTAATGTGACAGCCCCTTCCCAGGCTGCTTTTTTATTACTTTGGGTCCCTTTGAGGAGGAGTTTGAACAAGCAGTGCTGACTCAACCTGTAATCATGGTAACTGCTGCTAACAGGCCTGAAATAATTAAGCAAATTAATCTCAAGGCAGCCACATGCTGTCCTGCTCCCAGCTCTGGGACTCTTGTGAACTCACAAGGGCTTTTTGGTCCCTTCCTTAAGGGATGTTGCTTTTTTCCCAGCCCCAAAATTCTGGGTGTAGTTGGCTTGGGGTGCCTTTGTGTGTGTGTGTCCCCAAGTGACAATGTGACAGTGATGCAGAGGTGAAGTCTTGTCCTAGAAAGGTGTTTGTCACCTTGCAGGCTGTTGTTGAGCCACCAGGAATCTTCTGTTCACTTTGGGAAGGTTTCTAGTGGTGCCAAAGTGCCACTCGGGTGCTGGGGCTGGAGGGAGCACAGGGACCAATGCTGGGAGATGCTTTGGTGCTCAGGAAAAAACCACAATGGACCCAATTTCTGACAGGGAGAAGTTTTGCCCAACCTCTGCACCCTGAGGCTTTCCAAGTGCAGGCTGCAGTAAATGAAAGCACCCAAAAAACCAGGGTCATTTTTGGGCAGTGGAAAACATGGGAGTGAAAAAGTCATTTTCTTGGAGGCTTCCATCAGGCCAAATGAAGCAGATAAGATTTGACTGAAGTCAGATAAAGCCCCCTGAAAAATGCTGGGCTGTTCCTAACTTCTGGGTTTCCACCACTGACAGAAAAAAATAAAACCAAAAAAACCAAGTGATAAAGTGGGGATGGGAAGACACTTGGAGATGATGCAAAGAAGTGTCCTGGCCCTGCAAAAATACCCCAGGAGATCCATCCACTGCCCCTGGGTGCTGTGTGTCTGATGTTCACCAAGACCACCAGGTGGATGGGATTTTCCTGCAGGAATATCCAACATCCTTCTCTTCCCACCAGCAAAGGCCAAGGTGGTTTGTGGAGGGAATTGGAGAGAGCTTGGTCAGCCTCCCCAAGAAACCAAAAAGAGTGGAATCCAACCCTGTAGACTCCATAAAGACTTTAAGTGATGTTTCTTTTCATTACTTAGAGGAAAGCAAACAAAAACAACAACAAAAAACACCTCAAGACATCAGGAACCAGGACATTTCCAAGGAAATTCTTGGCGTTGCTTCTCCAAATGTTTTGTGATCATTCTGGGACATGGGTTTTTTCAGGAAAACACAGAGAGGAAGGATATGTTCTCCCAGGAATGTTGCAATGCCACAGAGCCCTGGGCCCAATAGCATTTGCAAAATACAATTTCAAGAACAAACAAAAGAAAGGAAATAAAAAGATGGGGAAGA
The DNA here is from genome assembly GCF_036169615.1 of Heliangelus exortis. Classification (NCBI taxonomy): domain Eukaryota; kingdom Metazoa; phylum Chordata; class Aves; order Apodiformes; family Trochilidae; genus Heliangelus; species Heliangelus exortis. The sequence continues at coordinate 2,449,355 of NC_092438.1, read as the reverse complement.
TGGGGAAACTGAGGCAAGAGGTCCCACAGGTGAGCAGGAGAGTTGCAGATCCCCCGTGGGCGTATGAGATCTTGTCCAAAAAATTCAGTGTGAATCTCTGTCCTCACCATATGGGTCCCCACCTCCATGTGGCTGTGACAGAAGTGACCACAGGATGAAATTCCAGCTTCAGCAAAGCTGGAAACAGCAAATCCCCTGGGAAATCCTGATTTGCCCATGGCAAAGCAGGGATGGTGATGATGCTGATGATCTAATGGGCCTCTGGTTTGCAAAAAAAAAAAAAAAAAAAAAAAAAAAAGCTGAGAAAAGACTCTTGCTACTTGGCCCCTGCCAGTAGAGAAAAAGTCCAGATCAAAAAATCTGTGGTCAGAAGCTCTCGAGCTTGGAGGTCTGTGGAGCTTTTCAGCAATGCAATGGGAACCTCCAGCAAGGAAATCACTCTGTGACAGTAGCTCAAAATATTTTGGAGCAGAAAACATTTCAAGGCAGGCCAGGGCTGGCTGGAGCACCCTCTCCCCAGCAGACTTTTCCAATCACTCCAGTGTGCTTCCTATTTCTTTTTAAATTTTCTTTTACAAAAATAAAAAAATAAAAAAAAATGACTTGGATGGGACATGGCTTCCTATTGCAACCAAAATTGTTTCCCTAGGACTGTGGGGGAGAAAGCAGAAAATAAATATGTTAATTTTTCCTCTGAGGCCAAGGGAGAAGATGAAAAGAGAGGGTGGTGGATATGCAGAGGGATAAATGATTAACCAGGTGCTGTTCTCTATCTGCCTGGAAATCCTCTGGAAAATAAAGGTTAAGAAAAGAGTGCAGGAGCAACTGGCCATAAACCTCATTAATCTGTCTCTTTTTGTTGGCACCGGGCAGGTAGCTGGACCCCCAGGAGCTATCAGCATCCACTTCCAAAATATTTCTTTGATAACCAAAGCAGTTTTTCATGTCCAGGAATGACAAAGTGGTGGATTTTGTGCTGTTACCTTATCTTACCCCCAATATTTTCAGATCAGAGGACAACACAATAATCATCTTGGCAAAGGAGCTTGGCCAGGATGTGCTTTTAATAGAATTCCCAGGAAAAAAAAAAAAACCTTAAGTTTGTGTGAGCAAGAGCCCAGGTGTCTCTAGAGTTAAATACTAAGGGAGAGCTGAAAAGAGAGGAAGGCATCTGAAAACATAGCTCTCCTTAATGAGGGAGTCTTGACCAGCATAGTTGAGCTTTTTCCAAGTATTTTCATTGTTTTGCTCCAGTAGGAAAAAAACCAGCCTATGTTCCCAATATGCTGTAGATGCAAAGCTGGGAAAAGCTGTGGTGGGGAGGTTTTGGGGGCAGCCAACATCTCCTTTGCCCACTCAGCCCTGGTGGGGCAGATTTTGGGAATGGACTTTGGACCTCCCAGCCCTTCTCCCCAATTCCCCAGAGGCCTTAGGAAGCCCCAAGCCTGGGAATACTGAATGTCAGTTTGGACAGGGATCCAACCTGGGAATGCTGAGCAACCTCATCTGGCTGAGGATGTCCCTCCTCAAAGCAAGAGGGTTGGACCTTTCAAAGCCCTTTCTGACCTGAACTGTTCTAGAAATTGATGTTTCTAGGATTGATGCCCAAGGCCATGTGCACTCCCCAGCTCCTTCCTGGGGCTGCAGCTTCCCTTCTGTGAGAAAAACTTCTTCAAGAAGCAACACAAGTGTTCCAGGGCAGGTTGGATGGAGTTTCATAGAATCCTAGAATGGGCTGGGTTGGAAGGGACCTCAGAGCTCACCAAGTCCAACCCTTGCTCCACTCCCCCCGTGGTTCCCAGCCCATGGCACTGAGTGCCACATCCAGGCTCTTTTGAAATATCTCCAGGGATGGAGAATCCACTCCTTCCCTGGGCAGCCCATTCCAATGGCTGAGCACCCTCTCCAGAAAGAAATTCTTTCTCATGTCCAACCTAAACCTCCCCTGGCACAACTTGAGACCTCTTGTGCCCTCTTGTCTTGCTGAGAGTGCCTGGGAAAAGAGCCCAACCCCCCCCTGGCTCCAACCTCCTTTCAGGGAGTTGTAGAGGGTGATGAGGTTTGGAATAACTGGTCTAGGGGGAGGTGTCCCTGAGCATGGCAGAGGGTTCATCTAGGTGACCTCTAAGTTCCTTTCCAACCCAAACCAGCCTGGGCTTCTCTAACACATCCCGGGCTCAGGATGCAGTCAAAGCTCCTGCCATGCAGGATCACCACCCCCCGTGGCTCTGGGCTTTGGGGAAACTGAGGCACGGCCCAGAGGTGTCAAAAGGAGTTTGTTCATCCCGTTTCATAAACCCTGGAGCCAGCCCAGAGTCTCCAGCAAAGAGAGGGAAATAAGCAACGGGGAGGATGGAGAAAAGAAAAGCCAAGGCAAACAAATCCCTTTTCCTCTGCCTTTCATCAACCGGTGCACGGGGAGGGAGGGGAAAGGGTTAAAGTGATCCATCCAGCCAGAGATCACAGGAGACCCCCCTTCGACAATTTGGAGTGCTCGCCAGATATTGGGTTGAATAATTAAACAGCTCCTTAACCTCCGGCCAGAGGCTCCGCTCCCTCCCGGCTCCTGCCCTCTCGGGAGCTATGGCAACGGCTTGGGAGCCAGCCTGGGGCCTGGGGAATATGGAAATCACCAGGATTTAATTTTCCTGTGGCACAAAAAAAAAAGAAAAAAAAGAAAAAAAACCAGCCAAAAAAACCCAACTTGTTTGATCTGAGGGATGTGGCTTTTTGGCAGCTTTCAGCAAAGAATCATTTCAATGTTCTTATCTCCCATTCAGATGTCACTTAAAGGCTCAAAAAAAAAAAAAAAAGAGAAACAAACCCACACTACAAAAAGCCAACCCTGAAACAATCAAATATTTAAAAAAAAAAAAGCAAAAAGATTCTCTAAATTTTTTTTTTTCTCTTTTCTAGGCTGGATTATGTTGCGGCGAACCCTTTTCTCGGGGGGACACGGCTCTTCTCCAGAGCTCTCTTGCCGTCCCACTCCTCAGGCATCTTCATCTCTTCCCCGATTCTTCTGGGAGATGCCTTTTATTTTGCCCTTCAGCCCCGCCCACTTCCGGCTGGGGCAGGCCCTAATTATTGGGCACAGCTGGGCCTAAGCTCCCAGTTCATTATCGGCGACACCTGAGGACTTGTGGTTCTCTCTACATTTCCCCCTTTTTTGTTGTTTGTTGAAAAATAGCAATAGTTTACTGTTAGCAGGAGATGAGGTCTTAAAACACCAGCTCAGCTTTCGCTGGTACTCGCCACCTCGGGATGCCTGGCCATGCAGAGGCTTCTCCGAGCATTCAGCGCACCAGTCTTATCGCGTGTCCCTAGGGCTCCGTTTCAGGACCGCATCGCGTGTCCCTAGGGCTCCGTTTCAGGACCGCATCGCGTGTCCCTAGGGCTCCGTTTCAGGACCGCGTCGCGTGTCCCTAGGGCTCCGTTTCAGGACCGCATCGCGTGTCCCTAGGGCTCCGTTTCAGGACCGCATCGCGTGTCCCTAGGGCCCCATTTCAGGACCGCACTGTCGCGTGTCCCTGGGAGGCTCCGTTTCAGGACCGCGTCGCATGTCCCTGGGAGACTCCGTTTCAGGACCGCATCGCGTGTCCCTGGGAGGCTCCGTTTCAGGACCGCATCGCGTGTCCCTGGGAGGCTCCGTTTCAGGACCGCACTGACTTGATGCGCACTCAGAGCTCCGCTTCAGCTTCAGCATTCCTCGGGATTGAGTTCGCGCGCCAGCTCGCTGCGCCTTTCGAGCCTCATTCTTCTCTCCTGCCTGGCTCGCCATTCCGGGCTGTTGTCTTGCCGTGCTGGGCTTCTACTCCGAGCTCTACACGCCGCCTTCAGCATTTAAGCCTGGCCTTGTGGAGCTTCTCTCGTGGTTGCGTATTTGGAGCTCTTCATAGAGCGTCCCGCACCACTGTAGTGGCTCCATCTGACGTGGTTGCGTATTTCGAAGCTCTTTATATCACCTTCAGCATTTAAGCCTGGCTTTGTAGAGCTTCCCGCACCAACGTGGTCGTGTAGAGCTTCTTTTTTTACCTCAGCATTCACAGCTGCTGTTGTTGCCCGCATTCTCCCCCAGATGTTGCAGCGAACCCTTTTCTCAGGGGGACACGGCTCTTCCCCGGAGCTCTCTTGCCATCCCGCTCCTCAGGCGTCTTCATCTCTTCCCTGATTCTTCTGGGAGATGCCTTTTATTTTGCCCTTCAGCCCCGCCCCTTTCCGGCTGGGGCAGGCCCTAATTATTGGGCACAGCTGGGCCTAAGCTCCCAGTTCATTATCGGCGACACCTGAGGACTTGTGGTTCTCTCTACATTTCCCCCTTTTTTGTTGTTTGTTGAAAAATAGCAATAGTTTACTGTTAGCAGGAGATGAGGTCTTAAAACACCAGCTCAGCTTTCGCTGGTACTCGCCACCTCGGGATGCCTGGCCATGCAGAGGCTTCTCCGAGCATTCAGCGCACCAGTCTTATCGCGTGTCCCTAGGGCTCCGTTTCAGGACCGCATCGCGTGTCCCTAGGGCTCCGTTTCAGGACCGCGTCGCGTGTCCCTAGGGCTCCGTTTCAGGACCGCATCGCGTGTCCCTAGGGCTCCGTTTCAGGACCGCATCGCGTGTCCCTAGGGCCCCATTTCAGGACCGCACTGTCGCGTGTCCCTGGGAGGCTCCGTTTCAGGACCGCGTCGCATGTCCCTGGGAGACTCCGTTTCAGGACCGCATCGCGTGTCCCTGGGAGGCTCCGTTTCAGGACCGCATCGCGTGTCCCTGGGAGGCTCCGTTTCAGGACCGCACTGACTTGATGCGCACTCAGAGCTCCGCTTCAGCTTCAGCATTCCTCGGGATTGAGTTCGCGCGCCAGCTCGCTGCGCCTTTCGAGCCTCATTCTTCTCTCCTGCCTGGCTCGCCATTCCGGGCTGTTGTCTTGCCGTGCTGGGCTTCTACTCCGAGCTCTACACGCCGCCTTCAGCATTTAAGCCTGGCCTTGTGGAGCTTCTCTCGTGGTTGCGTATTTGGAGCTCTTCATAGAGCGTCCCGCACCACTGTAGTGGCTCCATCTGACGTGGTTGCGTATTTCGAAGCTCTTTATATCACCTTCAGCATTTAAGCCTGGCTTTGTAGAGCTTCCCGCACCAACGTGGTCGTGTAGAGCTTCTTTTTTTACCTCAGCATTCACAGCTGCTGTTGTTGCCCGCATTCTCCCCCAGATGTTGCAGCGAACCCTTTTCTCAGGGGGACACGGCTCTTCCCCGGAGCTCTCTTGCCATCCCGCTCCTCAGGCGTCTTCATCTCTTCCCTGATTCTTCTGGGAGATGCCTTTTATTTTGCCCTTCAGCCCCGCCCCTTTCCGGCTGGGGCAGGCCCTAATTATTGGGCACAGCTGGGCCTAAGCTCCCAGTTCATTATCGGCGACACCTGAGGACTTGTGGTTCTCTCTACAGGATTAACGCTTGAGGTGCCAGCGGGAGGGATCTGCCCCTTTTGCATCCTGATGTCAGGAGGTCTGGAGATGCATCTGCCTGGAGAAGGGAGATGGGAAAGGTGTTGGGAATGGCATCAAGGAGGACTCAGAGGACACAAGAGTGAGCCAAGGAGAGGAGCAGCCCAAAAAACCTCAGGGGCTAGAAGGAGCTTAAAGGGAACCCGGGGAAGCTGTATCAGAGGAAGTGCTGGTGGGTTCAGGGAGTTGGGATCCATCAGAGCCTGGAGATAACCTGGGTGTGCACAGCAAGGAGGGAAATCCCAAAGTGGGGGCATCCCCAGGGAGCTGGGATCAATCAGAGCTTGGAGACCACTTGGTTGTGCACAGCAAGGAGGGAAATCCCAAAGTGGGGGCATCCCCAAGGAGCTGGGATCCATCAGAGCCTGGAGATAACCTGGGCGTGCACAGCAAGGAGGCAAATCCCAAAGTGGGGGCATCCCCATCAGGAGCTACTGCTGCTTCATGGCCAAAGGGTCTTCCCACAGTCCTTACCTTAGGTCGGATGAGGCTCAACCAGGATGACACCCCCAGCTTTTCCATGTGTTAGTTCTCCATTTGCAGAAGCTCTAGGGTATGCAGAAGGAGTCAGGCTGTGATCTGGGCACCAGTTAGGACCCAAGCACTATCTAGGGCCCAAGAGGTCCCAGCTTCTCCCTGCAGCAGACCTGCAGGCACCTTCTCACCATGCTGGAGCTCCTGTGCAAGAAGAGGCAGGAGGAGTGCAAGGAACCAAAGTGCCTGACCCTGGGAGATGAATGGGATGAGCAAGGTGCAGGTACCACCTTCCCAAGCTGAACTTTGCCCCCAGGGAGCTGCATCATTGCCAGGCTGGTGGGAAGAGCTCAGCCTTGCTCTTAGTGATTGGGATGCAGGATCCAGGATGGTGGGGCTCCTAAGTGCTGCAGAATTATGGAAAAATCACAGTCCTGGCACTGTGGCTTCTGGTGGAGCTGGTGGGCAGCAGCTGACTGCTCAGGCTGCCAAAGGAGCAAGAGGATGCAGTTAATGGGAGAGCTAAAGCTCATTTTTCTCATCCCTGGTAAATCCACTCTTCAGTTAAAAGCTGTAACAGCTTGAAGCAAAGAGCAGAGGCTCTGCAGCTGCTGGCTGTGACCTCTTTGGATTGGCAGAGCTGGAAAGCTCTTGTAACACCCCAGGAGGTTTCTCTGGCTCCTACATGAGCTGAGCTCCTCAGGTCTGGCCTTCTGCTGGAGCTGAATTTTAAATGCTTGGTGGAAGAGTTCTCCAGGGCTCAGGGGGTTCCTCTGAGGCACTGCTGCAATGCAATAAAACCCATGTGGGTTTTAAAAAAAAAAAATACTCTACAGAAGGGACAACTTTCCCCAGGCTGGCTCACTGCTGGGATGGAGCTTGGTTTGCAAGAGCACCCAAGTGTCTGGCCACATCTCTACCTCTCCTTTCAGGCACCCAGATCCTAGAGAAATCAGCTGGGCTATCTCACAATTTTCTAAGGAAAATGCAGATCTGGTTGGGCTTTTGGAAGCAAGAAAGAGAAAGAGAAAAACAGCCCTCCTAGGAATAACCTGGCAAGTTCTTTTAACCAGTCTGAGTCCAGGTAAGCAGAATTGTGCAGAGGGCTTTGGTGGATGTGTCAGGAGTGGGGAGGAAGGTAGGACCTGAGTGCTGTGAAATGTATCCAAAATTTTCAGCTGCAATGTGAACTGGTAGCAGAAAAATACTGCAAAAATAGTAATTTGTAACCTCTGCATCACCTGCTTCGTTCTCAGGGTGATGGAAGAACCTTAAGGCTCCCAGAGTCAGCTCTGGTCCATGGAACACATCAATTATTCTGTGTTTCAAAGCTGGCTGAATCAAGTGTGCACCAACAGCCAGCTGGCCAAAGGGCACTAATCCCATCCTGTAAAAGGTTTTCCCTTCTCAGCCATCTGCCTTTTTTTTTTTTTGCTGTCCATAACTCTCTGCCAGCCAAGTGCAGAATGGGTCAGGTTTGCTCATCAACCATCCTGGAGCAGGGAACTGCAGGAGAAAACCTCCCTGGTACCCATCCAAAATGTTCTTTTTTTTCTTTCTAGGAAGGCAGGGAGCCCAGACCAAGGTAGAAATCCTTCTCAATTCCCTCTCTACCAAGTGGTGAGGCCAATTCCCTGATGGCCTGGGATGTGTCACCTGCAAAAAAAGCAGCTCAGCAACCAACCAGAACTCACTCCACTCACCTGAGCTTGGAATATCTGCACTGGGAGAGCTCAGAAACCTTGGAACAGAGTCATGAAAAGATGGACCAAGCCTTTTCCTGATGGCCTCTAATTTGCCTGAACAACTCCTAAACCCAAAGGCCACCTCCCCATCCCTGCTCTGGGCAATCTTCCACCCATTACTGGGAAAACTGGGATGAGTGGGATGCTCTGGGTGCTCTGGGAGACCAAATTCTAGAACAAACTCCAGGCAAAGCTAAAGGAACAAACCCATAAGCAATGGGTGACACTGGTGTCCCTTTGGAGGTTTGTGCTGTGTGCACCCAAAGTGCCACAAAAATAGAATTTCTGTTTACTGGGAATTCCATTATTTCATAGTGGGAGGTTTTTTAAATCCCAAAATCTTTTCCAAAAAAAGTCCGAGTCAGAAAAAGTAAGTAAGTGGTAATTTTGAATGTGTTTAAAATTTTTTGCAACAAAATCTATTGCTCTTTAAAATTTTAAAAAATCCTGACTTAATTTTTTATATTACTAAGAAATATGGAAAAAAAATTTACCAATTTTACTTGAAAATTGCTATTTTAGTGAATTGCCAAGTCTCCTTAGACCACTTTTTGAATGAATACATTACAAATGCCACAAAGAAGCAGCAACCAAAAATTTTTTTTTTTTTGTTAACCCTTTGGTACCCAGAACAATTTGTCTGCCCTGATATAAGCAGATCAGATTTTCCCTAAAACAAAGTTCCTGAAAACAACATTCAAGAAAATTTACTGGGGAAAAAAAAAAAAAAAAAATCAGTAAGTAACAGAATTTCAACAGAACTTTTCTGACATATTTGTAAATTCTGCTCTGTCCACGGTCAGATGAATTTTGCTTTTCCAGTCTGCAACTTTATTGTCCATTAATAATTACCAGGATCCATTTCATTCCATAGGGATGGAGGGATTTGAGCACTAACGTG